>NC_053162.1:174311383-174639383 GCF_016835505.1 Polypterus senegalus
CTTTAAACTGACACATTTACCACAAAAGGAATACTTTAATAAACAGAACATAATAATTCACTCTTAGCATAAATTTTAACAACACACTGGTAAATAAGGTACCTGCTGTATTAGTTATTCAAAGTTACATTATGCTAGGTTCCCCGTGGGAGCAAAATGACAGATGCACCACCAAAGCTAATATGGGTGTGTAATGTCTTGCCAGTATTTAGCTTTAAGGTGTCATTTTACTCCTGCTAATCTTACCTTTTTAATCACCGACTTTGACTCGGTGCCTGCTGCACTAAAATATGTAAAAACCAGAAACTTGAAGCTACAATATAGGGGGGCAGACGTTTGTGGACACCTGACCATCACACCTATGCGAGCTTTCAGAACTCCAGATTCCATAACATGGGCATTAATATGAAGTTGGCTTCCTATAATAGCCTTCATTCTTCTTCCCACAATATTTGTGGAAATTTCTGCTCATTTAGCCAAAAGAGCATTTCTGAAATTTGGCTCTCAATCGGCATTCCAATTCATCCCAAAGGTGTTCCGAGTCAAATTGCATTAGCCGTTAACTGAGAAATTGATTCGTGTTCTTAGTTATTTTTTTCTGGGAAAAAAATGAAGGAAACATTTCTAACCACCACCAAATCAAGAATCCAAGCAGTTATTTCAGCTCAAGTCCTCAGGAACCCCATTGACTACATGCTGAAATCCTGAAACTTTAAAGGACTATAAATAAAATTCCGGCCAATTTCAAAATTATCAGCTCATTCTTACTTTTATCTCACTGTTTAGTAAACTATCCTTTTAAATTCTTAAATTTAAAAAATGTGCTTTTGCCAAAACTTAACCATTTCAAATTTTCCTCTGACATTATCTTTTTAATTCATCAGTTTCTAGAATTTGCTCCCCTAATTGTATCCAAACACTGACAGAACTTAAAGGTGAGGAGTTTTTTCAGTGCCAGATTTACTTGTCTACTTACTGGTAAGAAATATTTCTTAAAGGACAAAAAAATGGGTCCTCAATAGCATTCAATAACTTATGCACCCGTGTCTGCACAGTCCAAAGCTCAGTGCTAAGAACAATGTATGATCAAGACTGAAATTTATATATTTTTTTTCAGTTCATTCACGAAAATCCCATAACAGGAGTTAACTTTTATTGGGGGGGCCACTGTTGACGGTGAGCGAATCTCTCTCTCTCTCTCACATTCAAAGTATGCCATGATACTTCACGAAGGACTACAGAGTCGAGTACTACCTGGCCTGACTCTTGAAGTCCTCTAGGTATTTCTTCTGCTCCATTAAAAGATGTTCTTTCTTTGTGAACTGTGTCTCAAGTTCCACAATACGCCTCTGTGAAGCTTCCAGCCTTTGGCTCTGCTGTATAGCATTGAACCTCAACTTTTCATTTTCCTTTTCATAGGCTATTTTTAGCATTTCTTCTTCCTGTTATAAAAATGAAAAAGAAAGAAGACTTCAGTCATTCACTCTTTCAAGACAGATATTACAGGGCACATAATGCAATGAAGGAAAGCCTTTGTTAGGCAGCTAAGGTTTTGCAAAAAATTTGACCATCACTAAGCCCCCTGCTAGTCTAAACAATTTACCGAGTTTTAAATGTATTAAGCTTCTTCAGTCTTCAAATAGGTAAGCTCAACGAATTCATCAGGAGAGGTGAATGACAAAAAGCACAGGGTAAACTGGTTCACTATCACAGACAACTTTACTAGATGGATGGAAAAAAAGATTTCAACCAATACTTTAAAAAACTTTATGACCAACACCCTCCTAACCCCACCTCTTTACCCCCCCCAAGCACACACTCACCTAAACCCCCACCACCCTCCTATCTAATTTTGCTATATATTGCCTTTGATTCTTGTATGTCTATTCATTATCCTCTGATGACGGCTCCTGGAAGGAGCTGAAAACTCAGGAATAAAAACTACTTTATTATACGTGATTCATTTTCTCCCTTTGTGGATCTCCAACTACAAATAAATAAATATATTTTTTTCTTTTTTGCCCGCACCTTTGCAGAGTGAATTCAAAACAATGATAATACATAAAGATTCTAAAACATATTCACCTTCATTGGACTTTTTCATCTTTAAATTGTTTTACAACACTCAATCACCGTAGATTGAATTGGTCTTTTGGCAACAATGATCATCAGAAAAAGCCTCTAAAATGTCAATGTAAAAACAAATTTCTACAAATAAACGTGTTCCATTTAGACAAAAACAGAACATAATTGTCTACCTGTTCAACCTCTTCTAGTCACTATTTATTGTGTATTTAGATCATGAGCAGTGCCACTTAGGACTAGGCAATTGAAGATCATCAAATTTCTGTCAAGTAAAATATTACTTCAGATTTCTGCTTTTGAGGCTGATCTCCAATATACGCTCCTATAATTATGCAGGCATGTATTTCTTGTTCATTAGATACCATTGTTGCACTGATGAATTTAACTTTTTGCCCTACCTTTGATTGGTCAGTCACCTGGATCAGGCATACACACAAAATGCTCACACAATATATGTATGATTTATTGCTTTTATGGATTATCAGCTACTTGCATTTATATACCTGTGCTTACCTTTTATAAGCTATTTAGATTAAAGAGGTCTACTAAAATGTAAAGGTAAAGTACTTGTTTTCAGTTTAAGACACAAAAAGAAAAAAATAAATAAAAAGCGGCCTGACCTGAAGAATTTTTTCAGTGCCACCCGATACAATTTGATCTAACCAGATGTGGTTCGCAATTGAAGAATAATTTAAAAAGTTTTCACACAAATGTAACAAAATGCACTGCAATGGAAACCCCCCGACAATTCCGCCTCCTCAAAACACACACCATGTCAATACCACCACTCAAAAATTTACAAGCGGTTATTTGATCACAAGGTGCCTAACCTTGCTGTTATCAGGAGACGACTGCCTCAGCTCTTCCATGTATAGTTCATTCACTTCACCCAGGAGAAGCAGCTGCTTGTTGAGGAATTCCATCTGCTGCTGAACCGTCTCACTGTTGGTCAGCTGGACAATACATAACATTTGTGACATTCACAGTTAAAATTTCAAGGCCGTGGACACTTTAGACAACTGTAAAGATGCTGACAGGGCAGATGCAAAAATGACACAATCCAAGGTCAAGGACAGCAACTGTGGAACTTATTTATCTTGTTAAATTACAGTACGACCACAGCTTCTGCATTTAATCAAAGCAAAATACAGAAAGTAACTAGATAGGAATAATATGATAATATTGGCATTTGACTTTAAGTAAGCCATAGCAGAAAAAAAAAAAATCTGGCACTTGAAAGCAAAGTTTAAAAATGAGTGTACAGTATTAAAGAACACATCCTAAAAGTTGTTTTAATCTAGACTAAAATTTCTAAGTGACCTTTCAAAAATACTATGTTAAATGCACTGATTTCTGCCTCTGTGAGTCTTGCTACATAACGGGTCACTCATACATTGATCTGGTAGGATGAATTCCTCTAAAGTAACAACTAAAGACTTCTCTCTCTTAAATTCTTTCCCTCTCATACCCTCGACTTCACCACCAAACCTTTGCCACCTTACCACTTAACTTCAGTTTCAACAAACTAACAGAAAAGAGCCTTTTTAAACTACACACTGGGGTTACTTGCAGCACGAACACTGGCCTTTAAATCCCAGGGCCATGTGGTCAGCACTGGCCTCGGGCAGTCTGCAATACAACCAATCCCGAATACCCTTTCTTGCAAAGGAGTCTTATTTGTTCTCAGTAAAACGCTCCCTTTCTTCTGTGAGGCCTGCCTATTGTCATCTAGTCTACTCGTCAAAAAAAAAAAATCACAAATCCTCCCACTCGGCCATGACCTAGTTCATGGTGCAATGAATACAGACCCCCTCTTTTCCAAAGTAAACTTTACAGGTGCATGGCTTACCACCCTTTTGGTAGAACCTGCCTCACCACAATGACTTGTAGAAAAGTTTCAGTAAGGATTTGTTATTCTTAATGTCCCACTTACCAACAAGAACCACTTGTTGCCAGACAATCACTAACAACATGTGAGGCAAATATGTTATGACAAATATTAGGAGTACAAAAATTTTGGGAAGATAGTTATGTTGCCTTACACACCCAAAAAGATTAAAAAAAAAAAAAAACTGCACAAAGTTTACAACAGTTCAGCAAGGCTGGGTATAAACTTTGATTAGATTCAATTGGTGCAAGACTTTTCTATTCAGATTCCTTGTTTATATACAAACATTTGCTGAGGATTTAGTTTTAAATGAGTAGTCACAATCACAAAAACTGACATAAGATACAAATGCAAGAGTCTGTAGAGATCTGACCTTTTGCCGCAGCTGGTTGAGGAGATGGCCAGTGTTACAGATTTTGTTATTAGCCTTCTGGAGCTCAACCCTTAGGTCACCAGCTGCCTTCTTGTACTCCATTAGCTTGCTCTATTACAAAATCCAAAACAGAAACAAAGTGTTATTAAAAAAAAAAAACTTTTTTCTTCTAAATGTACTGTAATATACTCACAAAAGACTCATTTTTTTTAATAGCTGCAGTCTTCCAGGATGAATGGGAACATTTCTCATTTACAAAAGCTAGTGGATACTTTCCAAACGACATTACTGGATGGTATTTGTGAACGAAAGGGATGCCACATATAACTTCTTTAGTTTTCTTAGAGAGAGCTAGATGAGGCTCTGCCATGAATACTTTTTCTTTCATGCTTGAAGCTAAGCTAGACCATTGCAATATACTGTACTGTATAGCTAATATGTAGATAACATGTAATACCATACATAACTAAAGAAAGTAACACAAACCATTTAACGTGCAATACAGTGGCATCACATGGCTAAAATGTTGGCTTACAAAATACAAAGTATTAGGTTGTGCTGTGATCACATGTTATGGGACAGATGTGGAATGCAAAAACTTCTCAGTGGCAAAATTCAAATGAAGACTCTCATTTAGTAGGACTATTTGGAAATAACATTATTACTCAAATTAGCTAAGTTATGACCAAATGCTAACCTCGGAGTTCATTTAATTATATGGAGGAATTTAAAAAACGCAACAACAGGTCAACCAGAAATGGGATGTCTGTAGTCAGTTTGTACTGGGACCTAAGTGGTACATGGGGACACAAATGGAAACTTATGGGTAAATTTCACACAAACATTAGGAAGTTTGTCTTTACACAAAGAACAGGCACATGGAATAAGCTACTACGGTAAGTAGTGCAGTAGACAATAAGACTTTAGGAACTTTCAAAACTAGACTTGATGCTATTTTGGATGACTTAAGTGGATAGGACAGGCGAAATTTGTTTGGCTGAATGGCCCGCTCATGTCTTGATTGTTCCAATGATAAACATGTTTAACACACTTTGTTGCCTTTTATTGTCACAAATAAAATTGCAGCTAAGTATTGATTTTCGTACAGACAGAGCACACAATCGACAGCAACATGGTGCTTCTCCCAAAACACCGATATGAAATTAAAATTAACACAATGGAGTGGTTGCTTTGAAAATTTCCTTAGTATATTAGTACAGTATTAAATGCCATTTCATCAGAATGGGACACTGAACAAGTTGCTTCAACTGTTCAAACTGTAGAAATATTTATGCAAAAGTGTTATACAGGCAGTCCCCGGGTTATGTACGAGATAGGGACTGTAGGTTTGTACTTAAGTTGAATTTGTATGCAAGTCAGAACAGGTACATACATTTAATAAATGTTATTGTTGACCGACTTGTAACCTATCTGACCTTTTTATTATTTCTACTTTATTTTCAATGGTGATGGTTTTTCTCTTCTTTACTGTATCACCAGCACTTGCATCAGATTTGTTGAAGGGTGAAGACAAAAGATTAAGATGAGCTCTTCTGCACAGCACTGTACCCGCTATCACAGCAAGGCGGCACCGGTCGTCAACACGTCTGATGTACTGTCAAGAGACAAGTTCCTGCTATGTACGTAACAGTACAAGCAGGCTTGCTATCGAGAATGACTGGGGACATCGACGGGCGGTTCATCACCAGCCCACCTCACAGTCACCTCCACTACAGTATGCTGCCTGCAACGTCCGCCCACTGAGAACGTACACAGTGCGTTCAAAGGCAGGTAGCGAATCGCACCCATTCAATAGGCAGTCATCCGATGTACACTACAATGCTACCCCAAGCCGCCCCGTTCACCCTCAATGGCCTCCGTTTAGCCACAACCAGGTCACCGCTTGCAGCATTACCGACTGCCCCGATCATTCTCGGTGGGTGGGCAGTGAAACCGCTTGCCACAGGGAGCCGCCTGAGGGACACTACACTACATGAGCAGCGAAATCGCCCACCTCCAGCCTCCGTCCAGCCACCGCTTGCTGCATTACCAGCCACCCACCGAGAACGAACAGGGCAGCCGTGTGTAGTGGGCGGCCAGTGAAACCGCTTGCCTCCAGGAGCTGCCCGAGGAACACTACACTGAGCGGGCAGCGAAATCACCCCCTCCAGCCTCCGTCCAGCCACCACTTGCAGCATCCCCAGGCCGAAGATGACAGAGCGGCAGATACTGAGGCGCATGCATTGCAGTTGAGGCCCTACATAAGTCGTAGGTCGGATGTCCGTAACCTGGGGACTACCTGTACTTATAAAGCACTTTTGTTTCAACTATGAAAAGAATGCTCCAATGAGAATTAAATTTTTTTTTTTTAAAAAGATATTTTAAATAGAAAAAAGGAAAATCAGAATGTGCAAGCAATCAATTTCACCATGTGTCAGAACACACTCTTCCAAGACCATTATACTACTATTTCTTTCAGCTGCTCCCGTTAGGGGTTGCCACAGCGGATCATCTTCTTCCATATCTTCCTGTCCTTTACATCTCGTTCTGTCACACCCACCTTCATGTCCTCTCTCACTACCATCCATAAACCTTTTCTACGGCCTTCCTCTTTTCATCTTGCCTATCAACTCTATCCTTAACATACTCCTCTCCCAATATACCCAACATCACTCCTCTGCACATGCCCAAACCAACGCAATCTTGCCTCTCTGGGTTTGTCTCTCAACTGTTCAATCTGAGCTGACCCTCTAATGTCCTCATTTCAAATCCTGTCCATCCTCGTCACACCCAATGCAAATCTTAGCATCTTTAACTTTGCCACCTCCAGCTCTGTCTCCTGCTTTCTGGTCAGTGCCACCGTCTCCGACCCATATAACAAAGCTGGTCTCACTACTGTCCTGCAGATCTTCCCTTTCACTCTTGCTGATAACAGTCTGACACAAATTACTCCCGACAGCCACTCCTCCCTGCCTGCATTCTCTTTTACACTTCTCTTCCACAATCCCCGTTACTTTGTTCTGTTGATCCCAAGTATTTAAACTCATCCACCTTCGCCAACTCTACTCCCTGCAACCTCACCATTCCACTGACCTCCCTCTCATTCACACACATGTATTCTGTCTTGGTGTTCCTACTGACCTTCATTCCTCTCCTCACCTCTCCAGTGTCTCCTCCACCTGCTCCCTACAGATCACAATGTCATCAGCAAACATCATAATCCAAGGGAAATCCTGTCTAATTTCATCTGTCAACTTGTCCATCACCATTGCAAATAAGGGCTCAGAGCCGATGTCTGATGCAATCCCACCTCCACGTTGAATGCATCCGTCACTCCTACCGCAGACCTCCAAAACCATCATACTACAATGACATAATTGATTACAGTAGCCTCATTTTAGTCCATATTGTATAGTGGCCTTTATGGAATGCCGTGTAGTAATCATATTTCAGTGATATACATCTTACTCTCATGTAATAAGTGAGCTTTGGTAACAGTAATCAATGCTGATCAATAGAAATATTTTTCTAATTTCACTCAGAGAAGCTTGTGGAAGAAATAGGTGAGATTTTGGAAGACCAACAAAACTCCTGTTTTAAACAAAAACCACCCATTTTAAAATCTCAATTAATAAAGTAAATATCACTGTATTCTTTTATACTTTATATAAAATAAAAACAATCCCAGTCCATTACCTGTAACTCCTGATTTGCTGTAGAATACTTATCACATCCCTGCTGGAGCTGGCGGATCTGAGTGTGCAGTTGAGACACCATGGTTTCATGTTCTTCACGGAGTTTTTTGTTTCGGGCCTGTTCCTCCGACAGACTGGCTTTTAAAGACTGAATGTCATCCTCTTGCAGTTTAAGCTGATCTTTCTGTGTTGATTCAAAAAGAAAAAAAATGAAAGAAGTCAGAAAGTGGTTTTAGTTAATCCAAACATCTTAAACCTAATTTAGGATTTAAATTTAGAATGATAGTACTCAAGGATGTCACAGAAAAATAATGTTGGCAGGTTTTTAATCATGATCATATTTTAAGTCAGAGATCAACCTCTCCTATTTACTAAAATCTAATAAAGCTTCTATATCTGGTTTTGCACCCCATGTGAATTTAGACCTTCGAAATCTTATGTTGAGTTAGAAAATATTAATTACTACTATTATATACCTGACTGATTAAAATATTTTTACAGAATAGTCTTTTTCTCATGGTCACCATTTGTCCCATTTCTGTTAACACAGCAAGTGACGATGAGTTAGAAGGTATGAATCGAAATTTACAATTGCTCTTTCCCAAGGCAAAACAGGTTACAGAAATGAGTGGTGGTCTAAAGGGTCCAATAAAGTGCAAGACACTAATTTGCCACATCTGATCACTTTGCAGTAGTTATTTAGAAAGAAAGGAGGACAGCACAAATAGTCATTATCTGAGAATATGGAGAGGGCAAAAAAAAAAAAAAATCAAGGCTACACACCTAAATCATTAGTAAAGCACCTTCTTCAGATAAGACTATTAGTTGGGATGTCAGGTCCCCACAGACCAAATTATCCCCAAAAATCAACGAAGAATTGGCAAAAACATGATCCCTCTTAAATATACAACTCTTTAACAGATCAAAAATCAAAGACAAAAATTATTCGACTAACTACAAAATAAGCAAAGCTATAGTTCTTTAAAATACACCAAATATCTCCTGACCCTCATGCAAGAATCTAGCAGAAAAGATGGTACCATAGCATTGTTCTGCTCTTCCAAAGCAGTAGCATTGATGATGCGGCGGAGCAGACGTCTGTTTCGGACTGCATGCTGTTCCCGTTTGTAGCGTTCATATAATAATTGATTGTGCAGCAGCAGTAACTGGCTGCGCAGGGTCTGAATTTCATCTGATGGGGGAGAACCTAGAAAGAAATAAGAACATGGCGTTAACAGGACTGGTGTGGAAGTTATAACTTGCCTCAACAACAAAAAAAAAAAAAAAGGTAGTATGGTAAAGACAAGTGAAAGCTAGAGAATAAACTGGTTTAAAATGTACCCTTATAGAGGTGGGGGACAAACGAGAAAGAAGTCCAAGAAGAGATTTTAAAGCAAATGTTGGAAAATTGTGCAAAAATAATGAATTTGTCACACAAGCTAGAGCAAAAACATAGCAAGTGGAGAAAGGAAATTTGGGGAGCAAACAGAAATCTAGTAAGCTCAGACATGATCTTTTAATGAAGAGATGCTCGTTAATGTTTGTGCAATACCACTTATCTTCCTGATCAGTTCTCATAATATTTAGGCAACTTTAAGCAGCACACAAATTGACTGAACATCTTAACTAATTAAATTGGTAAGCCCGTGAAGTGAACTAGGAACAGGAACAAAAACACACAACCTGTGGATTTCCTCTTCAGAACTACTTTAGTAAAAGCAATAATGTAAGAAAATAAGAAAATTTATAGGCCCCTGAGATGAGAAATTGTAACAACATTCTACCTCCATAATGCGTCCAATCTGCAGACTTGCTTGGCAAAGGCAACCTGCCCAAAAAAAAACAACAAAAAAAACACATTAAATAAGAAAGCCTTAAACTTCTTAAATAAAGAATAAATACAGCTAAAAACTAAGGTCTCCAAATAGAACAGGACAAGGAAAAAAAAACAGCATCTCTCCTTGGACGGCAGCTATAGTTTTTAGTTGTAATGAACTCCATTAGTCCTGTTAATTATATTTAAAATGTTACACTGGATCTGTGCTATTATTATTATACACTATTACATTTATTCATTACTAAGCAGAGACAGAAATCACACTTCCTTAACAATGTATAGATCAGGTCAAATTACCAGCTGTAGAGCCTTTAGTGTGGAGCTGTTTTTCCCGATGCTCTCATGATTTCTCACTCAACATTAAACACAAGTTAGTTAGTTAGTTAATTATGAAGATTGAGTAATCTAAATTGGTCTGCCATTAGTTAAGGGTAAGTGTGAACAGGAGTGTGCTCAATGATGGACCAGTATACTTCCTAGGTTAGCACCAGCCTGAATATACAGGGATATACTACAGCTCTAAGCAGGTATTTACAAGATAAGTAAATTATAGAAAATAGGGGTCTTTATACAGATAATCGAAAAAAAAAAAACTGATCATAGAATTCTTCAAACTGAACTCTGGTACGGGCAGGGCCATGCACAAAGTGATTTGGTGTTGAAGACTGTCACTAGAGACACCACATTAACTACTGTCAGTTCAAGTAAAGTGTGATTATTCTATTTACCGCACCTCTGAATAAGGCTGTCATGTTTACCCTGTAGTTTTACATAAATTGCTTGTAATTGTTAAAATGAATTTGTACAATTGGTACAATTTTGAAAATACATGTAGCTTTTATAAAAGTAGCTTTAAAAAAAAAAAAACAAACAAGTTTTTCAAAACCTCCCTCTCACTGGAGCAGCTATCAATGACTCCACTATGGATTTAAAAAGGCCATAACCGATATATTCCATTTAGTCAACCAACAAGACCACCCCACTTGCACAAGGCCTGACGTTTTTTACTAACATGTTAAGTATTCTGTTCTGATTTCAATGCTCTACTTGCAACATTTATTCAGGAAGTTAGTTACCTGTTAAGCTCCCGAACATGAGCATCCTTGCCCTGCTGGATCAGACAATCCAACACTTCCAGGGGAGAGGTTGAGACGTGCCCCTTGCCATCATCTTCAATTGGGTACTTTGCACCAACCCTCTGTGCTGCTTCTGCTGTCTTTCTGGCCACAAAAAGAGCAGCAGCCTTAGGTAATGCCAATTCAAACAGTGCCTCATAGGGGGCAGTTTGCGCCTTACACGGACTGGGGGTGAATAAGGGTTTTTGTCTCTCTTCTGAAGCAACGCCAAAATGACCTTCTGATATCTGGAGGACAGGCCGGTCAATTGGGGTGAACACAGGTTTGAAAGGGAAAGCCCCCTGGTTATCGGTCCTTGTTGTTGCTGCAGGGACCAGTTTGTCAGGTGTGCAAAGGGCATTGTCAGATGACGGCCCACAGCTGGATGCTGCTATCAAGGCTGGATGTGCTGGAATTGCGTGCTTTCTCTCACCATCAGTGAGGGTCTCTGTGGTTCTGTAGAAAGGAGAGTCAAAGCCACCGCGTGGACCTGGCGATTCAGACTTTCCTTCAGTGATATTGTAAAGTTCCTCCCTGATAGCATCTGTAAGGAAAAGCATCAATACTCTGCAGATACCAGCAACGTCAGAAGCCAATAAAAGAAAACTGGTACGATTCTCAATTTAAACATACTGTATCATTCTTCACTTTAGAAAATTCCATGTTATTGTTTTAAAAATCAAACCAAATGCAGTAGGGCTAACAAGCAGATTATAATCTTTTTAAACCAGCAGCATATTACATGATTCTAGTTGGAAAACATGTCAGACTTAACGACTGAATTTTCTGGATTTTGTCATCTTGAGAATGTCAAGAGATGTCTCCAAAGTATTGCAAGAGCTCATGACATTCTGAAAGGCAATTAAAGGAATACTCCACTGAAAAATTGCAATTTTTTTAAATGTTACTTACACCATTAACTTTGTAGTGATGGCTGATAAATTAAGCTCATGTTTTCATGCAAAATACAGAGGAAAAAAAAATTATAATAGAAGCCCCTGCTGACCAATGACAAATGTGAAAAACATCTATGGGGAAAATTTGGGGTGGGGGTGGGGGGCGGGGGCTGTAGAATCCTGTTCCTGGTGTCAAATAATCCATATATCTGTTACCCAGTTGTATGCACAGCATTATGAAAAGGCATTTCCCATTTCTGATGAGTGATGAAATATTTAATACACAACATGCGCACATTTTTCAAAGTTTGAGCATATGGGTTCCATTATAATATACAGTGCATCCGGAAAGTATTCACAGCGCATCACTTTTTCCACATTTTGTTATGTTAAAGCCTTATTCCAAAATGGATTAAATTCATTTTTTTCCCCTAAGACTTCTACACACAGCACCCCATTAATGACAATGTGAAAAAAGTTTACTTGAGGTTTTTGCAAATGTATTAAAAATAAAAAAACTGAGAAATCACATGTACATAAGTATTCACAGCCTTTGCCATTAAGCTCAAAATTGAGCTCAGGTGCATCCTGTTTCCCCTGATCATCCTTGAGATGTTTCTGCAGCTTGATTGGAGTCCACCTGTGGTAAATTCAGTTGATTGGACATGATTTGGAAAGGCACACACCTGTCTATAGAAGGTCCTACAGTTGAAAGTTCATGTCAGAGCATAAACCAAGCATGAAGTCAAAGGAATTGTCTGTAGACCTCCAAGACAGGATTGTCTCGTGGCACAAATCTGGGGAAGGTTACAGAAACATTTCTGCTGCTTTGAAGTTCCCAATGAGCCCAGTGGCCTCCATCATCTGTAAGTGGAAGAAGTTCGAAACCACCAGGACTCTTCCTAGAGCTGGCCGGCCATCTAAACTGAGCGATCGAGGGAGAAGGGCCTTTAGTCAGGGAGGTGACCAAGAACCTGATGGTCACTCTGTCTGAGCTGCAGAGGTCCTCTGTGGAGAGAGGAGAACCTTCCAGAAGGACATCCATATCTTTAGCAATCCACCAATCAGGCCTGTATGGTAGAGTGGCCAGACGGAAGCCACTCCTTAGTAAAAAGCACATGGCAGCCCACCTAGAGTTTGCCAAAAGGCACCTGAAGGACTCTCAGACCAGGAGAAACAAAATTCTCTGGTCTGAGGAGACAAAGATTGAACTCTTTGGTGTGAATGCCAGGCGTCATGTTTGGAGGAAACCAGGCACCGCTCATCACCAGGCCAATACCATCCCTACAGTGAAGCATGATGGTGGCAGCATCATGCTGTGGGGATGTTTTTCAGCGGCAGGAACTGGGAGACTAGTCAGGATAAAGGGAAAGATGACTGCAGCAATGTACAGAGACATCCTGGATGAAAACCTGCTCCAGAGCGCTCTTGACCTCAGACTGGGGCGACGGTTCATCTTTCAGCAGGACAACGACCCTAAGCACAAAGCCAAGATATCAAAGGAGTGACTTCAGGACAACTCTGTGAATGTCCTTGAGTGGCCCAGCCAGAGCCCAGACTTGAATCCGATTGAACATCTCTGGAGAGATCTTAAAATGGCTGTGCACCGGCGCTTCCCATCCAACCCGATAAAGCTTGAGAGGTGCTGCAAAGAGGAATGGTGAAACTGGCCAAGGATAGGTGTGCCAAGCTTGTGGCATCATATTCAAAAAGACTTGAGGCTGTAATTGCTGGCAAAGGTGCATTGACAAAGTATTGAGCAAAGGCTGTGAATACTTATGTACATGTGATTTCTCAGTTTTTTTTATTTTTTATAAATTTGCAAAAACCTCAAACTTTTTTCATGTTGTCATTATGGGGTGTTGTGTGTAGAATTCGGAGGAAAGAAATGAATTTGATCCATTTTGGAATAAGGCTGCAACATAAAATGTGGAAAAAGTGATGCGCTGTGAATACTTTCTGGATGCACTGTATATCAGAATGCCCAATGAACAAAAGCTTGCATTTGAGTGTCCAGGGTTCAAGCTGTCCATAAAAGGGCTGACGAAGAAAGGCCGTAAGAAGCACAAAGACAGACATAAGAGTTGGAATATCCATTTAACAGAGATTCATAAAATGCAGGAAGCAAAAAAAACAGACAGGACTTACGAGTTTACCATTAAGCCCATTTTAGTAATGAAATTATGCTAGTATGTATGTAAGCGTGTACATACACATATACATGTGTGTGTATGTACTGTATATCTGTTATTCTATTTCAAACTTTTCTCTTTGGCATTAAAAAAAAAAAATCACTTTTAGGTGGAGTATTCCTTTAACGTACTGTAGCCTACAGTACACCATGCAACAAATGTACCACAATTGAAATAATCAGTTCTTACAAAAGGTGCTATAAAAGGTGCTCCATCCAGGTACCATCGATACAATGCAGATGCAAGAAATTTTTTTGTGGACTTAACAAGTATTTTTAATCTGAACTACTAAAAACTTTTGGAACTTAAGAGCCACTAACCATCTTCTCGCTCCTTCTGATCCTGTTGTTCAAGCTCTTTGATGAATTGGGGAAGGTCATCCAAAGTCATGGTGGTCTTGCTTTCAATTGCATCACCTAGCAGCAATAAAAACAGATATATGAAAAAGACCTACAGGATTTTTTTTTTTTTTTAAAAAGGGGGGATAAAACATCAAATAGAGTCCATCAACCGACCTGAGCCTCCAATCACCTCTGAAGATGCCCCATCATAGTCATGGCTGTGTCCTGGCCTCATATCCTGAAAGTAAATGCCTCAGTAACTCTAGGAATACCACCACATACAGCGCCACAATTCTAAAGCACATTACAACAAACAAACAATCAATCACCTCAACCCTGGTAGGGTGCCCCTCATTTGTGGTTAAATTAGTTAAAAATACAAGACACGTCTTTAAGGAAAATGTGAGACTAATAACTAAAGCCTGTATGAGCATCAATAACATTTTACATATGTCCCATAGTAAAACAAATGACAAATATGTAAACATATGTATGATTAAAAGTTGCATAACTCCTATAAAGTATTAAAGTATTTTATAAAGATAACGATGCTGGGGTGGTTGGGGGTTTATTGTAAAACGAATACTCCAGAATAAGGAGAAGTATTAAATTTGTCAAAAAATGATTCAAGGTGCAAGCAGCAGTTCAAAAAATGTAAGGAAACTGGATCAATAAAAACAGGAACAGATTCTGCAGATCATCTATAACAATTCAGTGAATCAAAACTGAGTCTTTTCTTAATGATAATCTTTGTAGAAGACCAAAAATTTAAAGGCAAAAGACGTCAACCTTGTTATTATTTTTCATTGATCAAATGTTTGCAGCCAAACAGCATGTCACAGTTGACCAAAAATTTATTTAAGAAGAAAAGTGATGCACATAACTGTAAAACTGATTTAAGAATCTAGAAGAATGTGGCCTGGTGTCTTACCTTGTGGGTTGGGGTGATGGCCTGTGGTTGGACAGAAATGTTCACATATTCATCTGAGCAAAAATGAGGAGGAGAAGAGGTGGCAGGTGTATTGGAAATGGTACATTTGCTCCCAACTTTATATTTAAAAAAAAAAAACAACACACAGCAGGTTAGACTTTAAAAAGGGTGAAACATCACCATGGCAAACAAATGAAGAATATTCTGCGCTTTTAACCACAGCACTTTTAAACTCAAAGTGGAAATCAAAATATATGCACTACAAAACATAGGCTACAAGTATGAGCTTTTTGTACATGTACAGAAAGGTGCAATGGCATACCAGGTGTGTTATGAAGCCTGCATGGTAGATTGGGAGCACTGTGAGACAGCTCTGATGCAACATTTGTAGGGGAAATTCCACGTGATGATGGGGGTGTGGACATCCCACACACTGTGGAAGGGCTCCAAAATACATCCTATGGAGGCGACAGGAATGCAGTGTTCAGGAAAGATCATCATAATACAGAACAGGAAATTCAATTAAATGAAAAATATTTTTCTTACCCGATTGGGATCATTGGAACACCGTAATGTCTGAGGACTGCGACAAGATGGCTGTGCCATGGTTTGGCGGGGTGTGGTGAATGGGGTGGATGAGGCACTCGCTGCAAAACAGCAAATCGTCAGGATACAATATGCTATCTGGCATTTATTTGAAAAGCTGTATAAGAGAATGATAACTGATAAGGTGGACATGCATTTTTAGGTATGGCACACAAAAGCTGCCATCATACAAGAGTAACAGTATAATGCTAAGATGACTCAAAATGAAGAATGGAAGGAAGTACTCAAGATGCAAACCAATACCAGTGTTTATGAGTAGGGTACTTAGCAACATGTCTGGGTTGACTTACTGTAACAGCTGTGGGGGTCAGTAATGTCAGTCTGTCGGTGCTGGAGATGCGTAGTGAAATGCTCTGGAATGGAGGAATACCCCTCCTCACAGGAAGCTTCTTTTGGGTCCAGAGACACTTTGGCACATTCAATTACAATGTCATGTATTTCAAACCTTTTCCATCTTTAGCAAAAAAAAAAAAAAAGGTCTTATCACTCATCTGAGTTTACAGAGGTCTCAAAACAGACCACTCCATTATCACCAGTATCAAGACTACCTTCAAACAAGCTAAACTACACACATTTTAAGGGAAGACCTAATTGAAACAATCTCATTACCCCTTCTTCAAATGTTCTTTCATGTATTACAGTAGTCCTTGTGAGGATTATGCATCCAAGAACACACAGAATGAGCTTGGGACAGACATATATTCCAAAAGCAGTATTTGCATAGATGATAGATGGATAGAGACTTTATTAATTCCAAGGGGAAATTCATAGCATAGTAATTATGAAGTCCCATTGGATATTTTTATTGACATTCTATGCAATCCTCATTTTTGTTTACTGCATGCACTAGGACGCGGTCTTATTTTATTAAACCTTACAGCAGACACCTTCAATGATGTTGCTGCATTTTGTTCAACTGGACATTAAATATTGTTTTCCAGAATAGAGTGTTTCACAACACATCCATTAAGAGAACAGATCATAAATGTGAACTGAATGATCTCATTCTGCACTGCCATAGAATTCACTGTAGTAAAAGGCAGTCTGCTCCACATTTGAACTGTACAGTGCACTCAGCACAGAGTTAAAAATCATACCATAATATTGCCCCAGGCTCACAGCAGTTACAGATAATACATACCATATATTCTTTAATAATGTTTTTTTTGTTTTTAATATGTAGTTGAAGTACCTGGTTGGGTCCAGCTCATGGTCTTTGGTCCCTGTCACTAGTTCAGGGTGGATCCTTACATGCTCCAACATTGGCTAAAAATGTGAAAACACATAATGACTCCACACCGAAATCATGACTCTTGAATACATACTTGACTAACAAAGGCAACCTACAAAAACAAAACCTGCAACACATCCCCCA
The DNA here is from genome assembly GCF_016835505.1 of Polypterus senegalus. Taxonomy (NCBI): domain Eukaryota; kingdom Metazoa; phylum Chordata; class Cladistia; order Polypteriformes; family Polypteridae; genus Polypterus; species Polypterus senegalus. Next base: position 174,328,718 of record NC_053162.1, read on the forward strand.
TTTTTGGTTCTACCACCAATAAAACTTCAAAGCTCACCTTCACCACCTCCTCAAAAGTCTCCATGTTCTCTTTCATGCTATAGTGTGAGCGAAGGTATGACACAAAGTTGCAAGGGTACATCCCATAAAGCCGATGAAAGAGTGCATAAACGCTTACGTGTAAATGGATTAAATAAATCTCAGGCGTATTCCCTGTTACAAGCAGAAAACACAAGTTAATCCTATTTGCAAGTGAAATAAGTTTGTTTTAGTGTGTTATTAGCTTAAAAATAATAATGTACTCTCTCCAATTAGAATGAGACTCATTTAAATGCATTTCAAAAACTGTTGTCCAGCATTTTATTAGTGACATTTGTCTCATTTTATTTACATTTGGAATTTGATGTAATGTCCTGCTAAATTTTAACCACAACCTGCTGATCTCGGATTAAGTGCGTACAGTGAAGTCTTATAGCTGATTCAGCAAGGGCTTTGTGGTGTGGCTCACAATTGAAAATGGATACACTTCTGACAAGTTTATTTTAATAAGGCATTTACCTGGAGTTTTCAGGTTCCAGGAAGCTAAGCGACCAAAGATGTCAAAAAACTCGTAGAGGTTTTGTTTGCCGGGCTGTGGGATCATCGGTAGAAGGATAATTAACACAAGGACTCCCGTTATTAGAACCACAATGTTGGTATCAGTCTGGAAAGAAAATTAAACTGGTAAAACTCATAAGTTTTTAATACACAAAAAAACAACAACTCTTACCTAATGAATATGAAGCTACTTTACATTTCAGTTAAATGCATACAAGGTAGCAATCACTAAAAATTACAGCCCATTCTGGAGGATTTAAATGAATACAAGAAATCCTTCATCTATGAACACAGAATATCAGCTTACTTGAAAACCATCCTCACTTTTTAAAGAAAATGTATATAGTTAAACCTTCACCTTCAAATCAAATACGTGGACTTAAATTGTTTAGGAAATTGAATTGAAATCAACTTTATTTATAATCTGTCTAAATGTCTGTACAACATGAAAATAAATGTGATTTATAAACAGAGACAGACTGAAGTCTACTGTGGGTTCAAGTACCACTTCATGGCCTCCAAAGATCAAGCAAGACGACAATTTCACCTCTGGGATTAATAAAATACATCCAAAAAATAAATAAAAAGCAAACAAACAATACAAAGGCAGAGTCAGCAAGCAATTGAACAATTTGATAGATAAAGGAATACATTTTTTTCAAATTTTTCTTAAATTTAAAAACAAAAAACTAGTAAGGACCAAAGAGTGATCAGAGTGTTGAGCACTTTCAGGTGCAACTCTTGTGCATAAGTACCCTTCATTACAAAGTATTTTATAGCACAGGTTTTTACAGGTGCTGGACTTTCACTAAATAAGTCCCACAGGCCCTGTGGCAAGCTGAAGAACATAATAATCCAGGAGGAACTTACAAAAGATCTGCGGCATTTGTGGGTTGAGTGTGATCATTTAATGGCTTTGAAAATCTAGAGAGGGTGCACCTTGTCAAATTATCCATGGTAGGTGCACGGGAAGAACAGCACACAGTAAGAAGACACAGCACAGTTTGTAAAGATCCTCACTTTTCTTGGGTCTGAGAACAGCAACATTCAAACGAGCTGAAAGTGTTGCCCTAGTTAGAGAACTCTTAACTGAGCAATAGTCTGTTGTCACCTCTGCTCTCCTAAGGAAATAAACTGAAAATGAAGCAAATTATATTCTTCTGAATGCTATGAATTTTCAGTCTAGTGGAAGCTCTACAAAGAGGAGATCAGTTCTTGGCATATGAGACATACTAGACTAGACTCCATTAAAGATGTAGTATTCCCAATTACAAGACATGGGCAATGTCGACTTCATCTTTTATTTGTCTGAAGTATTTGTTCCATACAAACAAGCAGGTTCACTTTATTCAGTAACCTTTTAAAGTAAAACTCAAACTGGTAACCTGCAATTTTCAAAACAATGTCCATATGAAAGACAATCAAAAAGGCTACAGATTAACAGGTATCTGTTTTATTCATTGTACAAAAGTGTTACTTTGTTAAAATTTCACCTTTTCACTTCAACAATGAGGCTCCTTACTTTCAAGTAATTAACAAATCATGTATAATTTATATTGGAGTTGCATGTGTGTCTCTATAGATTAAAGCCCAGCTCCAATACCCCTGAGACACAAAAATTAAACGGCTGAAAATACCAGAGGTTGCACTGTGAGATTCTTTAAGTATTTCCTCCTCACTTTAACTGTTTATATTTTGAATAGTTAGTTTATATTGTCATTAGTAATAAACAGGCTTAATCTAGAAGTGACAAGGATTTTTAATTGATTTTATTAAAAACGAGTACAATTCCATACAGTCAAGCTTAACCAAACTAAATTAAACCCCCCACCCAAGAGAAACAGGGTAAGGCCAACAGCCAGAGTAAAACTTTAAAAGTAGAAAAGAGGAAAGAGAATCCTTTTCTCAATATAAATGCTTATTCTAACATGTTATTGAACAGATCCTGTTAGGTTCTAAAAAAAACTTTTGAACAGACTGACTAAGTGAGAAATTGATTTTTTCCAATTTGAAATAGTATAGAACATCAGTTACCCACCGACTTAAAAGTGAGCTAGGATTCTACCAGTTGAGCAAAATAAGTTTACGTGCTAGTAGTGAAGTAAAGGGAATAACAATTTGTTTGTTCTTCTCCACTTTATGACACAAAACACAGCTTTAATGGATTAGGAGTGATTGAAACACCAAGACTGTCTGATAGGCATTTAAAGATTTTGGTCCAGAATGATGTTAATTTGATACACGACCAAAACATCTGACCCAGTGAGGCTGGAGCTTGAGTGCAATGTTCACAGGTTGGATCTTGCCCTGGAAACATTTTGGACAATTTTAAACTAGACAGATGTGCTCAATGAAAGATAAGTTGAACAATTGTATCCTTTGTGCATATGGACTTAGAATAAATTCTAATGATGGTTGCCTTCCACTCCTTTTCTGAAATGTTGAGTAAGATCTTTTTCCCACTGTACTCTGGGATCTTTGAAAGGAAGGGACTTTAAAATTTTTTTATATATATAATAGAAATGCTGTCCGAGTCTCCAAGACTGATCAATATTTCTTTTGGAATGGAGCGAAGTAGGAGGTTTGGGAAATTGGGCAGATTCCATTGAGCAAAGTTTCTAATTTGAAAGCAGTGGAAAAATTGTGTTGAGATGAATTTGAAGAATGCTTTTCGTGAGATGCAAAGACATTATCTATATACAAATCTGTGAATGAAGGAATATTGGGATGTTAGTATATTGATGATAACTCGTATGTATTGGGGTACAAAGCAAGGAATATAAATAAAGTACTACAGGATTTTAGATCTTTTGTGGACCAAGCTTGTGTGGTTTATCAACTTGTGTCAATATCCAGGTTTTTTATTTGCTTCTGCTTTAGATTGTTGTAAGGTTGCTCTTTGGATGCATGGATGTTTCGAATCCAGATAAATGAGGTTATGGTTGAATCTAATGTCTTAAAATCTGATTTGAGAATGTATATGGGGATGCTTTGAAATGGAAAAATCAGCTTGGGAAGGATATTCATCTTGACAGTGTGGATTATCCCTGCTAATGTGAGTTGGAGGGTAGAGCATCTATGCACATCTTGTTTTAAGTTTTTCTATCCAAACAGCAAAAATTTGTTGAGAAACAGCTTTATATTTTCTTGTCATGTTTACCGCCAAGTATTTAAACTGATCTGCAATGACAAATGGGAAGGTTTCCAATCTAATATTGTATGCTTGTGAGCTCACTGGAAAAAGCACACTTTTATTCAAATTAATTTAAAGTCCAGATATCTTGAAATTCTGCTAATGCTTTAAGGACTGTTGCCACAGAATTTTGTGGGTCTGACATATACAGTACCATATCATCTACATCGACAGCTCAAGTACTCTAATAATCCTCTTTATCTCAGAGGCATTTTGAAAGTGAACAGTCAGTGGCTCAATTGTGATTACAAAGAGCAGTGGTGACACGGGGAAATCCTTGTCTAGTATCACATTCTAGTATGAAGCAGTCTGAAATAATGTAAATAAACAGAAGCTTCTGGACTGTTACACAATAGTCTGATCCATGCACATATGTTTGGGCCAAACCCAAATTTGTACAATGTGGTAAACGGGTATTCCCATTCAACAATATCAAATGGTTTTTCTGCATCCAATGAAGATCTCCAGAGTGTTACAACTTTATGGGTGAATACATTACATCACACAGACATTGAAGATTGGAAGTTAAGGGTCTACCTGTAATAAATCCACTTTAGTCTTGTGATGTCACCGAAGGAAGCACTTTCTCAGTCCTTCTAGCTAGAACTGTGAAGAGTATCTTAACATCATTATTCAGAAGCGAGATTGGTCTGTAGGATGCACATTGTAATAAGCCCACTTTTCTTACAAAAGATGGTAATTAATGCTTGACCAAAAGTTTGGGGCAGAATTTTATTGCCTTTGGCTTCTATAAATATCAATAGTAAGGGAGCTAACTTAATTGAATTTGTTTATAAAATTCAGCAGGGCAGCAATCAGGACCTGCTGCATTCCCACTATGAAGTGAGTTTAGAGCATCTAGTAATTCTGAGAGTGTCAGAGGTTCATCCAGTCCTACTGCACTCAACGTATCTAGCTGTGGTACCTGTAATGTGTGTGTGTGTGTATAAAAAACGCATTAGATTGTGTCTTATCTTCTTTAAGCTGAGTAGACTATAAGGACTTATAGTACTCTCTAAATGTGTGCATTATATTTTTATGGTCAATGACTTTCTCTCTCTGTGCTGGTAATTACTGATAGTGCACTATTAACTTCCTGCTTGTGGATCTGTTGAGCTAAGACCTCATTAGCCTTCTCTCCATGTTCATAGTAATGATGCCACAATTTGTCATCAAGAGATTGAATTTTGATTTCAAAGGTTGTCTTTCCTATAAAGTGCCTCATTTGGAGACCTGGCTTGTTCTTGGTCAATTCTGGTAATTTCACCGATTAACTCGGATGCCTTCCTGGTTTCCAATTTATTTTTGTGGGAGAGAGATGAAATAATCTGTCCTCTTAAAAATGCCTTCAGAGTTCCCCAGTATATTCCTGTAGATACCATTGAGGATGCATTTGTCTCTAAAAATTAATCAGTCTGCTTAAATGTAAATTCTTCTGATGTTTAAATCATGAGTGTTAACATTTACAAAACAGGAATCTACACTGAGGATTTCTCTATCACACACAATATACAGTATTTGTGATGGCGACTGTGTTATATTTTTTGTATCTCAAAACCCACCAAACAGCAGATGTGGCTTATTTGCACGTGAGCTACATTTTGAAATCCAGCGAATCTGAAGTGCAACCGACAGAGAATTAAAAGGTGGAGCAAACAAACTTATACAAAATATAAACTTGACTGAAATAAACTTTGTACCCAGAGTGACCCTGCACAAACACAAAGATGAAACACATAACGAAATTGATCTGGTACTCAAGCACCATGTATTTAACAGGGATTGTTTTACACAGAAAGTGTCCTTATTTCTTAAAAAAAAAAAAAAGGAACTCTTTAGCTCCACTACAACTATACGCTTTCTGTCTTTTACAGGAGAAGATTATAGTAACATACCGATTTACTTTCAGTCACCTTGCAACTTGGCAATTTTTTTACATTTTTTTTTATCCCGTCCTAGTTTAGATTTTCTGTCACCTTCAATTCAAGTCCAGTATTAATTTATTACTCTTAATAAGCCACAGGACAAAGCTGATGCCTAGGGGACTGTATTGGACTTATTCTTCAAGTAGGATTGGTGCACCCCTAATATAAATCCAGTTTACATTCTCAATTTGTAGCTGAACTAAATGCTTGGGGAACTCTGCCTCCAAATGATAGAAAGAGCAGACATCAACAAGCAACACATACCAGGTCGCCCTAGCCTAAAATCTAAGTCCACACAAGCATTAAACATACATTTTAAATAAGCCCTTATATCCCAATGCATACCTTTAAACATTTCAATAAAGCTTGGAGGATTGGGGCACGAGATACTTTGTGTATCCAAGGTGGTTGTTTCCGGATGACATGTTCTAGTAGTGTGAGAGTAGCCAGACGGCAGGCAGACTTGGTCATACAATCATTCAATTTATCAAGAAGGTGCTATGAGAGAGAGAGCAGAGGCAGATTTAATAAATAAAAATAAATAAATAAATAAATAAGTTTTTTTTTTTAAATTAACAAAAAACATCGATACTACTCATTTTTATATTCTGTTGCATACAATTCACAACATCTACTATGCATACTGAGATGACCGATGGTATGCATATCACTTTTTTACATACATACACATTCATATAATTATATTAAAATATATATATATTTTACACACACACATTCTTTTTTTCTCAAAAGCATTTTTCACAATGCCTTAAAATAACCTCCACTTCTTAAGCCTGCTAGTTCCTTACCTTATCATGTGGCTCCCTGACAGAGGATAGGATGTGCAAAGCCTGCCTGGAGCTGGTTTCTAGGTAATAGTCCACCAAGCTGTTTAGGAAAATTGACCCTCGATCTGAAAGGCCAAAAAAAAAAAAAATTATTCAGATAGTGTGGGAGATAAAGGAAAGCACTGGCTCTCAAAGCTTTACCTTTCTATCACAGTTTAAAAAGAAAAAAAATTTTGGGGGAGGTCTGCCACCTTTCACATGAACCCGAACCCGAACCCAAGCCCAAGAACCCCTCCAAATCATCTTGGACTTGCATTTAAATCTTTTAGGAGGCTATTAAGAGATTTCTTAACACTTTACATAGATTCTGTGAAGAGGAAAAGCAGAAACACACACATTATCAAGCCACATTGCAAATGAACGTAAGTGGTAGTGAATGTATTTGCAGCCACCACAACACCATTATTATCAAATATATAGTATATTTATGGATAATTGAGAGGAATTACAAATTCAGTACCCTGAAGTTTGATTAGCTGGATGTCTTAAATGTAAATGCCAAAATTAATGAGAACAAACAAAATAAAACAGATTCAATTACTGATTCTCTCCTTAATTGCCTTTTTCTTAAATACAGAAAACATTGTGCAAATAGTTTAATGATAGTGGCTGCTGTGAAAGGCATTATGTATAATTTACACAGAAGTTTACAGTTAATTTCATAAAAGTGTTTCTGGTCAAACAGCAACTGCCAAAAAACAAAACCGAGTTGAATATACTCTGAAATATTCTACTGCTGACGGTTCATTTTTTTCAATGGATGATCTGAGCAGCCATATAAGCTAAACAGAGAATTGTAACTGAAAATGGCATGTATGAGAACCAGGATCCATGTGCATTTTTTTGGTAGTTTTACTTATGTTGGCTATTCCTTACAAAAAAAGGAATGATGAGACTAACGGTTTAAATATCTTTTGACCATAGCACTATAACATAGCACAGGGGTCGGCAACCTTTCAGTAGTGTTGTGCCGAACCTAAGTTACAATGTTATTCTGTGTGCCAACATAATTCTATCAATTTTGTTATATATAGTATCAAAATTGGTCTGGTTTTAATGGGCTTCAAAAGTATATACTTTTGAAACCCATAAAAACCAGACCTTATATTATTGCTCATTCAACATTTTAAAAATACACAGGATATGTGAAAAGAATGTTTTGTCTAATTTTTTATAACTACATTCAGTGGCTTTATTTTTAGTTCTAATTAGTTGAATAAAATAAGTAGTTTTTTTCTTAAAGTGTGAAACAGCCCTTTTTATAGATTCACTTTTCTCAGAGTTTTTAAACGTGGACTGATGTTTAGTTTGATAATGTCCTTGTACACTTGACATATAACACACGACACTTTCACAGCATAATGTACACACAGCACTAAACATGCTTTCCCTTTACATGCAAGTCACATATGTAAAACATAGGTGGGGACGTGGAGCACAAATGCATGCACTGTAATTAAAGTATAACAACAACAGGTTGGTTTTAATGTTCCATGGCCTGCACTGAAAACATGGTTTCCATTTACATGTGAGTCGCAGACACAAAACGTAGATGAGGGCGCAAGTGCATGCTCTGTGATTACATTTTTTTTTTTTTTTACTATATTCAATTCAATCAGAGTGCCATTGAAAATCGTTCTGTATGCCATGCTTGCCTACCCCTAATATAGCACATAACAGCTCTATAATATGTAGTCTGAAATAGCAGCTTAGTTTGACGGGCTCAAAATGCAGATGATTTTTGTAGCATATGATCAGAGTTCAAGCTTCAACTTTAGTTTTTCCACTAAACTGAAGTAGTAATGCTATCTAGCAAGCAATCTTGACTTTTTGCAAATTAAATAATATAAAATCAAAAATGCAAACACTGAATTCTGATTGAGGAAAAAAAATTACTTTTGTGCCATTTTCTTCTTTGCTATTGTAACATTACATTTATGTCCACCAGGCAAGTAATATGTATTTAAGAAACTTTCTAATCTAACTTGGGTAGAGGCATTACCTTTAGCTATAGGTCACACAAACTATAGCATAATCTACTAATCAATATCAGAAAAGCCCCATTCTTAGAATTTACGTATATCAAGGCTGAAGACTCTTGTTTTGACATATACAATTGCTAGAGGATCTCCTGAGGTGGTTTCATATTACTCACTTATAATGCTTTTTAAATCTGCTGGAGTAATCATTTTTAATTTATTGTTTACCAAGTCTTCTATCTAAATGAAAATTTCACTATTTACACATGGAATGAGCGTTTTCTGAATTCTGCTGACCAAAGACTGTTGTAATATAGTACTAAAAGTATCCTCCATATGTAAATGTGTAAGCCCAGAAAATTTGTAAAAACATTTTTATTGCTAATATTTTAATTCAGTATTCTTTAAACATATGCATGAGAACTTGGTTTTTCTACCGTCCTCTTTTTTATTTATTTATTTTATATATATATATATATATATATATATATATATATATATATATATATATATATATATATATATGTGTGTATATATGTGTATATATATATATATATATACAGTCATGTGAAAACATTAGGACACCCTTTGAAAGCATGTGGTTTTTTGTAACATTTTTAATAAATGGTTATTTCATCTCCGTTTCAACAATACAGAGATTAAAGTAATCCAACTAAACAAAGAAAACTGAAGAAAAGTCTTTTCAAGATCTTCTGTAAATGTCATTCTACAAAAATGCCTATTCTAACTGAGGAAAAGATAGGACACCCTTGCCCCTAATAGCGAGTGTTACCTCCTTTGGCTGAAATAACTGCAGTGAGCGGTTCTTGTAGCCATCTACCAGTCTTCGACATCGGTCTGAGGAAATTTTACCCCACTCCTCAATGCAGAACTTTTTCAGCTGTGAGATGTTTGAGGGTTTCTTGCGTACAGCCCTTTTCAAGTCACCCCACAGCATCTCAATGGGATTCAAATCTGGACTTTGACTTGGCCATTCCAGGACTCTCCATTTCTTCTTTTTCAGCCAATCTTTGGTTGATTTACTAGTATGTTTTGGGTCATTGTCATGTTGCATGGTCCAGTTCCGCTTCAGCTTTAATTTTCTAACTGATGGTCTCACATGTTCTTCAAGCACCTTCTGATACACAGTAGAATTCATCGTGGATTCTATGATGGTGAGCTGACCAGGTCCTGCTGCAGCAAAGCAGCCCCAAACCATGACACTTCCACCTCCATGCTTCACAGTTGGTATGAGGTTCTTTTCTTGGAATGCTGTGTTTGGTTTACGCCAAACATGTCCTCTGCTGTTGTGTCCAAATAATTCAATTTTGGACTCATCTGTCCAAAGAACATTATTCCAGAAGTCCTGGTCTTTGTCAACTTTATCTCTGGCAAATGTCAGTCTGGCCTCGATGTTTCTCTTGGAAAGCAAAGGTTTCCTCCTTGCACACCTCCCATGCAAGTTAAACTTGTACAGTCTCTTTCTGATTGTAGAGGCATGTACTTCTACATCAACAGTAGCCAGAGCCTGCTGTAGTTCTCGAGATGACACTTTAGGGTTTTGGAGACCTCTTTTAGCATCTTGCGGTCTGCTCTTGGGGTGAACTTGCTGGGGCGACCAGTCCTGGGCATGTTGGCAGTTGTTTTGAAAGCCCTCCACTTGTAGACTATCTTCCGGACAGTGGAATGGCTGATTTCAAAATCTTTTGAGATCTTTTAAATCCCTTCCCAGACTCATAGGCTGCTACAATCTTTTTTCTGAAGTCCTCTGACAGCTCTTTTGTTCTCACCATGGTGCTCACTCTCACTTCAACAGTCAGGAGCACACCAAACTAAATGTCTGAGGTTTAAATAGGGCAAGCCTCATTCAACATGCAGAGTAACGATCTACTAATTATGTGCACCTGGTGTGATATACCTGTGTGAGATCTGAGCCAATTTAAGAGGGAATACATGTGAGGGTGTCCTATCTTTTCCTCAGTTAGAATAGGCATTTTTGTAGAATGACATTTACAGAAGATCTTGAAAAGACTTTTCTTCAGTTTTCTTTGTTTAGTTGGATTACTTTAATCTCTGTATTGTTGAAACGGAGATGAAATAACCATTTATTAAAAATGTTACAAAAAACCACATGCTTTCAAAGGGTGTCCTAATGTTTTCACATGACTGTATATATATATATATATACATATACATATATATATATATACATACATATATATACACACACACATACATACACACACACAATTTTTACCAAATATACAGTATATAATCGCGGACAAAGTACAGCAGAAAGTCAAAAAGAAAAGTTTTAACTAGTCTTCTCCAGTACTTGATCTTTAACTGAGTAAACATGCAAATTTATCTAAAAAATTCATCTCCAAAGAAGAAAAATGAAAACAAATAGCTGAAGAAAGTAGATTTATCTTAACTGCCAATTGATCTTTTATTACAGAAACTAATCATTTCATTTTAATAATGCCAAAACATTAAACCTGTGTTAAGGTGCTCATTTATAGCAGCCCTGACTTCTTCCAGTTCATGTAGGTCAGACGTCTCTAGAAGATGGAGGAGATCCCCCACATTGGGCTGTTCCTTCGCCATCCTCTTTGAGGTGTCTTAAGTGTGGCAGGTGGGTTTATTGGGGTGGGTAGTGGGGAAGGGGGTGTTTTCTAAGGGAGCAGCTGCAAGGGTATGACACACCAGGAGAACTGGTTTCCGTCACCTGCTAGGGTGGGGAGGGGAAGGGAAGGGGGGAGGGAGGGCCACTCTTGCTGTTCACTCCAACAGCTTCCAGCCTGAACCAAGCAACACAACCTGCAGAAAGAGAAACAAAGAATAATTAGAAATGCATTTTAGCAGTTTTACTTCAAACACCAACAAATTAATCTAAAGAAAGCACCTCCATGATGAAGAAAATATTAAAATTTCAGCCATAAGGTGGCAGTAGCAGAAATGATTAGTTTGGAGAAGACCTTCACAAGGCATACATAGGTGTGAAACAGTGGACAGATGGAATGACCACAAATGAGCAACGCTGTATTTAATACTGTTGGCCCAACACATTAAGAACTGGGTTTAAATACTGGCACTTTCACGATCATCTGGCATTTTCAACACCTTTCCAAGTATTTATTGCCTTTCTTCCATATCACAAAGATGTGTGCATTATATTAATTACTACTTTAAACTGGCCAAGCACAAGTGTGTGTATAGGTGACGGTGCTGCTGATAAAGAGTGGTGCCCATGTCTAGCTATGCTCTGCCTCTGTTCAGTGTTGCTGAGACATGTTCTCCGCAAACTATAATTGGAACAACTGGGTTTAATACATGGATAGATATATGTAGGAAAGTCACATCTACTTAACCTTTTGAGAGAAAAAAAAAAAAAAACTAAAATATGAAAAAGCAATAATGAAAATCAGCTCTCTTACAATTTATAAAACATGATTCTGAAGAAGAGCAGAAAATTGAAATAAGTAACTGAAGAGTCATATTACAACTTTGTTAACGATTTGGAATGTAATATCAACACCACAACATTTCTGAGACAGTTAAAATTTAATACAAATGCATTCTTCGGACTATTCATTCAGTAAAGGTGTTCTACCAGCTAAAACTGAAGCACAGTATTATAGGAATGCTTTAGTTTCCTGTTTATGATGTATGCCGATTTTTCCCAAAAGTAGCTATTAATATTTTAGGAAAAAAAAACGTGTTTCACAGGTTTTCAGAATAAGACTGGATAATAGACATGAAAATTATACAAGACAAGTAACAAAGGGGATTTTTTTTGTCTTTTCCATGGATGTTTGTCTGTAGTTGTACAGCATTTGTCTCCTCTGGGTTCTATTACATCTTAAAACTCGCTCTCATTCTGCAAGAAAACTATTTTTCTTGGCCATCACCACAAACTACACTGGGGTAAGACTAAAAAAAATACTTTTGGATGGAGTATTCATTTAACAGCAATTAAATCACTTTTTGCTACTCTCCTGCATCTCTATGTTTTTTTCAGTCATAAATTAAGAACATGTGGAATGAATCACCTATTACATACAGTGCATTTTACAAGTCCAGCAGAATATTGGCTTGGCTTTGAAAGCTCTAGTAAAATGTAAAAATAAAAAAAGGTTATTTAAATGTAGCAAAGGAAAGAAGGTTAAAGACATAACATTTCGCCTATATAGCCTTCAGGCAGAGCACAGATATACTGCAACAGAAAAAGTGCCTGATTTTTCAGGGACAGTCCCTAAGTGAAAGTGGTCAAATAACACTGGTGCTATTAATAATTTCAGACTGCCAGTCTCCTAAAGACATATGAACAGGTAAGCACAGGTATTCATCTTTACAGCATTTTATGTTTAATAAGTATTGTGAATGGAAACCATCACCTTTTAAAAGAAAGCAACATCGTAATTTTTTTTTTTTTTATACCTGATCCTGCTCAGGAAAGGTTTTGTTTCCAGTGACAGCATATTGGACTTGAGAAAATATATATTTTTGACTTATTTGCCTATACATTATAATCAAACATTTTGCAAGCTACCATTTATGCATTTACACTATTGTTTTGTGTTAATTAGCTAATTTAGACGAACAGGTGATTGACAGCACTTGAAAAACTTGTAAAAGATTTTTAAAGAAACTATAGGAAGGATGCAAAAGAAATAAGTAGCTAATTGAATCATTAGAGGAACACAGTCACTTCCTTAAAACAGCTCTATATCAAGTAAAAAATACCTGAATTATCCACCACAAAAATACAGTGGAGTATTGCATTAGGCTCAATGATTTCACTTTAATTTCAGTTTTTCACTTTGCCATCTCATTATTAGATGACTTGCCTTATTTACCAGATCCGTGTCTAAAAAAATTGTCTTAAAAATAACTTGGTTATTGCAATGTGTGCACAGATGAAGAACTGGCAGGTTAAAAAGACAGTGCTGGATTCACATACGCTTTCCAGTTTACCACCTTAGTCTCAAATGAGCACGACTAAACTTTTGCTTGGCAACAGTCTCCTAAATATGGGAGATCAGCAGTGATGTCTACAGATATGTGATCCTGAATGCATCTATCCACTTGCTAATTGACTTATGCAGTTTAAAAAAGATGATTCACCTTGCACCGTATGCTGTCAGGCCATGTTGTGGACCTGGACAGGTCACCAGGCCATCAAAGGGTTGCTCCTCAATAGTCTGTCTGTATATATATATATATATATATATATATATATATATATATATATATATATATATATATATATATATATATATATATATAAATATAAATGGCTGCTCTCACTGTTGCCAAGGCAGGTATCATACCAAACAATGGAGTCAGAGAACTGTCATACTTAACGACTTAAGTTTACCGGATCTCACTGTACAACCTGGAATCACAGGGGATAACAAATTACACTTCTTGCTCACAACTACTCAGCACAGTCTCAGCTTTCTCATTTTGCCACAAATGTATCAAAGTGGTTAACACAACTGGTAGCCAGCCAACATGCAGATATTTTTTTTCTGTTTTTTGCTATTTCGACATTCTGTAGCAGTTACTACAAAGATGAAACTCTCCTCGGGTTTATATATTCGTCAATTTTCACCCATTTTTAAAATGCTGCTTAATTATTAAAATGTAATGATTAAAATCATCCTTGATCATCACGCGAGTACTTGACATAGTTCTTTTTTTTTTTTTTTTTTTTTTTTAATAAAAAGCCTCTCTTGCAACACCTGCATGCAATATACAGATCGACTAGATAGCATTTACTCAATAAGTGAAATGGACTGCATCCCTCCATCATCCCTGATAGCTAAAGTAAAACTCAGGCGGCAGCTTAACCAAGAAACATAAAAGCAAACTTTCCCCAAAACATACATTGTATACGTATTATATGCACAAAACTGAATAAACACATGTTTACATGTTAATTTACACTATTTTCTAAAGCAAGTAAAACTTCACCTCCTACTGCAGAGTGAGAGATTCCTTAGAATTGTGCATATGCAGCTTGCCTGAGCAAGTGAAGCCCACCTCCAAAAAGCACATGACACATGGATGACTGAACTAACTGACTGACCGACAAGGCCAGCTGAAACCAGTTACAGATACACTTTCCAGGAAATAATCTGCACCAATACCTGGCAAAGTTACAGAATGTTAGGGGTTATTCTTTTTCTTTCCAAGATAGCCGCCACACTTGATTACTTTTATTCAAACACTGGAAAAGAGGCACACAAAACAAGCAAGTTCTAGAAGGAACAAAGTGCAATAATTTAAAGCATTGGAAAAAGAACATTTGTCTGTCAAGCTACTGTTAGTCTTTCCCCAATTACGGTACCTCAAAAGTCTTAAGCACTCTAGATTTCTAAATAAAGTTTGTCTTAAATGTTTATTTTGCCTTCTGCGTTAGTGTCAGTAGAAAATAGCAAATCCAGATTTCCAAATATTTTATGACGAGTATTTTTATTTCCTTAAAATAGTAACAAATAGTTGCTTTCCAGATAAATCGGATTACTTTGTAGATATATAGCTCAGTGCCTAACAAAAGTAATATTTATATATTAAACCATTTATGCATTAAATCATTTATTATTTATTTATTAAGAACATAATTTAACAAAAGAGATCAGACCATTAAGTCCATCAAGCCCATTTGTTTAGCTAATAACTAAGCTGTCCCAATATTACATCATCCCTCAAGCTGTGTATTGCCTTTGTTTTGCACTGTATATGTTACTGTTGTGCTTTGGTAAATTATGCTTGGTTATGTTGATTTTAGTACATGATTGCTCTTACACAGTACTGCTTGTCTGGGTGATTATTGTCTTGTTTCACATACTGCAGAACAGGAACCCAGCTTAAAAAAAAATACTAGTATATTATGAAGGCCAATAAAACTGTAATGGTCTTTGAAATGTCTCTATTATCAAAAAAAATCTTGGGCGGAGACGAGACGTGATTTTCTCAGAGACACTTCTACGTCCAACGAGACGACTCCACAAATGGGGCCGAAAATAAAGGACAAAGAGTAGGATGACAAAGTAGAACGTCGTAAAGAATTCAAAAATGTTGGGGCAGTACACATGCAGAGCAGGTTAGAGTTAATGGAAGTACGAAAATTTGAAAGTCTCAAAAAAAGGATAGTAAAGATTGCATCAGTGCAAACAAATGGAAATTATTACTCTGAAATAACGGAACAGCGAAAAGAGATCAATATGTTGTTCGATTTAAAGTTTAAGTAGGAGACTTGTAGATCGTCTAACTTGTGTTGCCAGCAAGAAATAAAAGATTCCATAAACGCTGGCGCGGTATGAAGTCCCATGAGACAGAGACTTTTAACGTGAGATTCTTTCAAGTCACCCCCTACATACAACTATTTTCAAACAAGACCACGGTTATCTAACCTCAGTCATGTGAATGCTTCTTTCAGACACACTTCCTGCGCTCTTAGCTCTTATAAATTTTATCAGGACAATCATTTTATACATTGTAGATGACATGTCAACGACAAAGTGAAGAAGAAAGAGCATGGACAAACATTCGAAAAAGTCGTTTTATCAATTAGAGAGAAAGAAATGATATTCACTCACACATTGTGTTGTCACGATGCAAGTCCAAACACAGAATCAAAATTCAATGCGATCTTGAAGAAAAGTTCATTCCAAATATTGTTTTTACTAAAGTTTTAACGTAAAAATGAAAATAATGCATATGTAACAATTTCCATGAAAATAATCTCTTAACATTGTATATCCGGTTAACCAAACCCGGGGGTGGGCGAGCGAAGCGCGCAGTGGGCAGAGCCCCCTAGTTACTTTAGACTTTTTCTGTATTAAAAATACACAAGCAGAGTTCATATTGAAGGACATACTGAGTTCATTGAACCAAAGTGATTAACTGAAACAAGAAACCTGTATAGAAGGAAGCCAACTGGACAAGAAACAAACCAGAAGAAGAAAGTCTGGAAGCTGGGTCAGTCAAACCTTCAATTCTTACACCACAGCACGAGTGAGCATAGTAACAAGATACAAGGTGGTCATCCTGCCTCAACAAGTTCTATCCTTAGCAGGAATTTCACAGCAGAACTTTCAAAATGTGCAATCCAAGCTCTTCGGAGGAAGGACAAGTAAACCGGTGTGATAGGTTGCATATAATTTGATAAATATTCTGCATATCTTTGTTTGTAAGCTAGACAAAGAAAATGTCATATTAGTGTTTCAGGAAACATGCTTTACTTCACTGATAAGAACAGTAGTGCTCTGATGCTTACCTAACCAAATCTCGCAAATCTTTAGGACTAAATCAGGATGTGAAATTTATGGTGAGGGGTTGGAGCATCAGACCAGTCTGGACACATAGCTTATAAGCCATTGCCCACAGGAAGGCCATAAACTAACTAAACAAAGCAACTGGGGGATGAGCTGTACCTGAGCACTTTCATTGGTGAATGACCCAGGAAGGGACAGACAAACTAATTGTATTGGTCTAGAGTATAGCTGTTTATGAACACCATCCTGTACTAGGACACCCCATTGGTCTGTATTTTGTTGAAGTGTTGAAGAGTTGACCATGCTGAAGACAACTCTATCTCGGTAACCATATTGAGACAGGCATGTATTCTGTTTTAACACACCTTTTCAAAGGCCATGTGGTAATAAAGCAAGCAAGTCTGAAGACAAGCCAAGAGCTGCCTATGGACACAATATGCACTATTAATTAAGCTGTAAGGGTATGGTTTACCAATATTCACATAGTATTCTGCTTCCTTAATACTTTTGTGCATTTTTATCAATAATACATTATTATATACAGTATGTAACTTAACTTCTTCCTGTTTTTTTTTTATTCTGTCTAATTACCTGAGGTTACAGATGTAGAAGGGAAGGGGGCAGGAAGTGCTAAAGTACCTAATCACAGAGTGGTAAGTGTATGGGAATTTAGACATTTTATTAAGATCTACACAGTATAAAAAAAGGGCCAACATAGGAACTTACACAATAATACAATCAACAATGCAGTAGTCGACCATATAAATGGAGTGCAGCAGATAACAGAGGCATTAAACTGTCATCCCCTTCAAAATGGAAGTATGTCACTACTATCAGCTTTGAACTGACAGAAATCAATGGAACCCCAAGTCCACCCCCCTCTACGGGTCTGAGCTCTCGTCAGATGTGGTCTCAATAGAATAGCTGTTGTCAAAAATCCAAAGCTCCAAAGTTGAAACAAGGTCAAAACACTCACCTACGCACACAAACGCCACTTTCCTTTCTGACTTTTTCTTATTAGACTGCATGCAAGGTCTCACAAGTAGCAGACCACCAAAAGAAAAAAAAATTCTAAATAATATTAATCATTCACCCAAAAAATTCAAAATAAATCTTTCATTTCAATTTTCTGGAAAAAAGAAAGCATTGATGAAAGAAGCTGGAAGATCTGGATGCCTCGCGAAAAGCTAATCATGTGCATTCAACATGAGGCTCACTCAAAATTGGATTAGTCACATAGTTATTTGGCAATTTCTGATTTCTTTATAGAAACAGAAAGCCGCTTCATAAACCAAAAATGTGCATCTGCAAAACACGTCTGTTTTACATGTCGAGCCTTTAACGTTTATTAAAATATGCAAGTGTCACGTTCCTGTACTGAATGATTCAAACACCATTGCAAATTTTGAAATATTTAATTTTACTTAACAGTCTGTGCCAGCACCACCCTGACAGCTGCCTATGTGGGTTTAGTGCCTTCACAGTGGAGTTCCATGTAAGAACAAGACTTACAAATTGCAATCTATTAACTTTTTTACGAGCTTCTACAGCGAAGAATGTGCATTTGACTTAAATAGAACTTTTTATCATCTACTGCCTCAAGCATTTACTCCACCAAAATGTTTTTGCATTTCCCTGGTACTTACTCTATTTGATAGTAGTGATGGTTGAACACACTTTTAATCTCATCTGTTTTTAAGAAGTGAGATCATTAAATTTCTGATACAATTGATTTCAATGGACATGCAGCCTGAACAGTAGCAAAGAATATGAAAAAGTTCATGAATGAAATCTCCATTTACTCACGTCACAATTAAAATGTCGAGTTAGATGCAAGAAATGTTTCAGAGAGATGCATTTTTGGCTAAAGCATTGTTAAATAAACTGCTTCTTGAAAATTCACAAGCTAGAAATGCATCCAAACAGGACTATGCGTTTAAACATAAGACCTTTCTGCTCTTATTTTAAAACAAGTTATTAAAAAACATCACTTCAGTAATTTTCCAAATTTACTGATTGAATTATGTGTTGTTGAATTGAATAATTTACTCAGATTGATTACAGTGCAGATTTACAATACATCCAAGATGAAGGACAGAATCAGAAGTTACTTATGATCATTATTTTATCCATTATACTGTACTTTGCGATACAAAAACCAGGTAGGTGAAACTACATTCAAATTTCATGAAGAACCAAAAGGCATAAAACTCCAAATCTCCAGATAATTGAGCAAAGGGTTTAACACTGATGTTAGCGATCGATTATTTGATACTATCCACCCACGATAAATTCCCTTCCATATACAGTCACGTTGTCAATTTACAGCCAACCAAGTTGAGGCAAGTCATGCTCTCAACTCAGGGCGGGAAGAAAATAATGTTCTAGAAATTGGCAAAACCAGCCACAGTAATAAATGTTTCATTTTTAAAAATATTTCACAGGGTCTCTAGTGTTTTCTGACTCTTGAGGGCCCTTTAATGTTTGTTCTGATCGACATTGTTCCACAAGGCACATTCTTGTGTATTCGTCTCAAACTGCCTTCTTTAAACACCAGTACTTCTAAACCTTTACAGCCCCACAACCCACTTTTACCTTTTTAAATTCAATGACAACCCACTAGCACACAACTGCAAACTACACCACTGGTGAAACAAGCTCACTTGGAAATCTGGAAACATACTGCTAACTGTCAATCACTTAAGACAGCCTAGTGGTGAACCAACAATGGAAACCTGTGGCACACCAGCAGCAATTGGGATCACAACCCAGTGGTTGAGAAACACTAGATTAGACAACCCATCGCAACCCATGTGTGAACGATGGCAATGCATGACACACCAGCTGCATGATTTAGTGGTTGAGAAACGAGAAGACTAGTATGCACTACTCCATGCTGTCAGTTAAAGTATATGTGCCATCCTATACTTTGGAATGTCTGTCCACTTACACTCCAAGACGTAACCTCAGATCTTCAAATGAGTCAACCTGAAAGAAGCGGTGAGGCAGCCTTTGGCTGTTATGCACCCAAAATCTGGAATACTTTACCAAAAGAAATCCGGCTGGCTAAATACTGTAGAACAATTTAAGAAACTGTTTTTAAAAAAAGAAATTTAAATGCCTTTTTCATAGCTACATTTTAGTTTTATCCCTATATGGGCAAGGAATTGTTTTCTTCTGGGTTCTGCCATTTCATACTAACTTGTAATATTCTCCACTGTCTTTTTCCCCGTTCTAATCTGTGCCACCACCACCTGATCAAGGCAAAATGCTGAACCTGCGTTTATAGATTGAATGACAGGTGTTCCAGATGTCCACATGACCACCACCATCATCATCACCACATTCTTCCATGTGAAGCCTATAAACCATGAGGACTGATTTAATGCCGAGAGGGGGCTGGGAGGTCTTTTGGCCTTGGAACCCCTGCATATTTTGTTTTTTTCTCCAGCCTCACTGGAGTTTGTCTTTTCTGTCTCCCTGGCCATTTGACATTACCTTTTTCTTTGTTGCATGCTGTATAGTATTATTACCTAATCTTGTTTATGTTTTACTAGCAGAATACCCGCGCTTCGCAGCGGAGAAGTAGTGTTTTAAAGAAGGTACGAAAAAGAAAATGAAAAATTTTTAAAATAACGTAACATGATTGTTAATGTAATTGTTTTGTCATTGATATGAGTGTTGTTCTCCTCTCTCTCTCTCTCTCTATATATATATATATCTATATCTGATATATATATATAATCTAGATAGGGGTGTGTATATTATATATATATATATATACACATACATACATATATATACACATACATACATATATATACACATACATACATATATATACACATACATACATATATATACACATACATACATATATATACACATACATACATATATATACACATACATATACTTGTGTGTATGTTTGTATGTGTCTATATGTGTGTGTATAGCTTTGGTCACTGAGTGCAAGGGAAAAATAATGAAATATAGTCTATAAGTTATTAAACAGTAAAACATTAACGTTTTAAGAAGTACAGGTACATTGAGCACTACTGGAGTGGTTTGGGTAAACTACATTTTAAAGACTGTGTAACACAACAGGTAAGTAACTAACAGCAGCTAAAATGTATATGGATCATCTCTGGTAGTAGATCCCTTTTGAAAGCGCTACACGACAGCTGTGGTATAGAAATTAAATTTTCTATGTGAACGTTCAAATTTGTGCCTCTGGTAATGTGCCTTACCGGCAATTAAAGAAAATTAGTTTTGTGTCCTCTGCAGTGTTAAGAGAAAGGCTTTGGTTTGGGATAAAAGGAAAAAGGTGTAAAGAAAGGAAAGTTGCCTTTTCTTTTATATAGTATAGAGATGTGTTAAGCTGGCGTTATGATCGCCTTTTGGGGACAGTCGCGTGGGTCTTGTGTAGACTGGTGAGGCGTCCCGCCATTAATCGGCTGTGATGGCACTGTCAGTCCTCCACTCGTATGCGTGTGTTCATAATCCGAGCTGAGGACCTGATAATCGTATACGTGCAAAACAAAGTGTGAATCGCCTTAATATTATTTTGCCGTGGTGTAGAAAATGGGTTCCGTGTTTGCACTTGTCTGGGCTATAGCTCAGGGGGCGGATGAAAAAAATTAAAAGTGCTCACTTTGACTTAAGGCAGAAGCGCAGTCAGCGTCTCAAAGGCGGCACAGCTATGCCGCACGCGCTGACTGCTCGACTTTTGCTGGGCAGGAGACCCCTTTTGTACACACGTTCATGATATCAAAAGTCTCAGCGCTCTTTGGAGGTAATTCATATATTATATATATAGCAAAATACCAGCGCCTCGCAGCGGAGAAGTAGTGTGTTAAAGAAGTAATGAAAAAGAAAACATTTTAATAATAACGTAACATGATTGACATTGTCATGAGTGTTGCTGTCATATATATTCCTGCCTAAATAAGTCACCTCGCTTGCTCTTACTTTTTACCGTTCATTTAATCATGGCTAGTGACGGAAAAATTATAAAATGGAAGGAGGATGGCTTTACCAAAACAATTATTGATGGCGAATCGATTATTCATAAAGCTTGAATTGGTGATCTGTTTTCTGTGTTAACCTCATATTTTTCATACTTCTTCTCAAACTAAGGTGGTGCGAGGGTAAAATGAATCGGGATCGCTGATCAATGTAATCGTGTACCAGGAAATCATGCATTGACAAAAGCTCCCTTTGCTTGTAATGCAAAGTGTGATTAAATGCATTATTTTTCAGCGTTATGGAGCACATGCATCGAAGCTTCTCAGCTGTGCTTGTGCTAAGAAAAGGAAAGATTTTAAAAATAGCGTAACACGATTGTCAATGTGACCTTTTGTAAGTAGTGCCTGGAGGATTCAGTGTGGAGAAACTCTAGAGACAGCGTGTGTATTAACTTGTGGATTTTTCTGTGAGTATTTGGTGGCAGTGTGAAGTTGCTTCGGATGACGGCGTTAGCTGCGGAGCTCAGCTCAGAGCGAAATGAGGTGGGAGGGGAGATGGCGTGACTCCCCCACCCGCCTTAACTGTCAATCCCCCACAAACACAGTCTCTCGGAATTTGCATAAGCACACCCCTTCACCTACAATTTTAACTTAGTTACAAAGTGATCAAAACTCTCATTTATATCCTGCATCCTCTCATTAAACTTGTATCCCGCATTACCTGTGGGCATGTGAAACACCAGCGGTAGCCTGTCTATGAACTTAATTTAAAGTTTAGGTTTACACCTTGCTTTCTTTCCGAGGTAGCAGCACTCATGAATATGGTAGTATATGCCACTCGCTCGCTTCTTATTGTTTCGCTGCCTTCTCAATTATATAATGCATGTTTTCTTAAGCGCTTTTTGGAGGTCTTCCTGGTTTTCTACGTACTGCGTTGACAGTCAGTTCACGTGATTACGTGGGAGGCGTGATGATGTCACACGAAACTCCGCCCCCGTCTTTCAGCTCAACTCCATTACAGTTAATGGAGAAAAATACCTTCCAGTTATGACCATTAGGCGTAGAATTTCGAAATGAAACCTGTCCAACTTTTGTAAGTAAGCTGTAAGGAATGAGCCTGACAAATTTCAGCCTTCTACCTACACAGGAAGTTGGAGAATTAGTGATGAGTGAGTGAGTGAGTGAGGGCTTTGCCTTTTATTAGTATAGATATATTAACTTCCTTTTTTACTTCACCATGTAAAGCACTTTGAGCAACATTGTTTGTATGAAAATGTGCTATATGAATAAACATTTTTGTCAACACACACCAGATCTGCAAAGCCTCAATTGCCATGATCTTCACACTTTGTACACAAATGGCAGGTCCCAAATGAAGCTGTAAACTGGCACATGACTATACATACATTTAGTGCTTCTGGCTGTGAGAGCATATCAAGTGTCTTTTAATAATGTATTTTAGCACTTGTATGGCCACCCTGGTATTTCTCTTATGATCAGCAAGTTCTTTTGGATAAAAGGCTAAGTAACACAATGGAGCAATGATACCATTGGCCAATAATCTTAAATATCAGCATCCAAAAAAACCTGTCACTGTACTGTAGTTTAAAGTGTACCTCCCACAAAAACACTTTAGAAATAAGTGACATATTCCTTGTCATGCTCACTGCATTTATGAAAGATACTGCCCTACAATTTTGCAGGAAACATAAAAAAAATTCTAGCAGTATGTTTAAAAAGCTTGCGTTAATGCAGACTCAGCTGCCAGGAATTAATCAATCAATCGATAGATCGAGACTTTATTCACAGGACAAAGATGGTAGAGAGATAGCCAACCCTGCTGTTTGTTGAGACACCTTTCATGCAAGCCAGTGACCCTCAGAAATTTGTGTCCAGGCTTTAAATGGGACTGTTGCTTGTTGGTTTGTGTGTGTTGAACATGATGGCGAAAAGGTTGAGACATTCATGTAAATTATCTTACATATATGAAGTATGTTTTGTGAATAAATTGTTTCGGCCATTCAAATGTTAACAGAATTTTGACTCACCCTGTGTGTGTCTGTGTGTATAAATAGAGAGATAGATAGATATAAATGAGAGAGAGAATATTCCTTTAAGGTTTTCCATGATACATTTCCCAATTGACTTGTATCAGCTTTCAATTACAGATAACCCTAATTCACATTATAAATAATCAAACACTGTATAAAAACTGTAGATATCGCAATATTTGAATTCTGCGAAGTAAATCGGATATGCCAGAAGAACATATTAAATGAACAGCTTCCCATTTATACTAACTTACTGTGTTCAAAAGGAAAACGGAAACTGTAGTTAAAGCAGAAGCAAACTTAAGAGCAAAAAGTGAAGGATGGCAGCTTAAAACTGAACCTAGACGCTAAAATACAGTTGCTATAATCAGTTTAATAAAATGGATGAGAAACTATTAATCATTAAAAAAATAAAATAAGCACAACTAGTCCTCCGGGGGAGAAAAAGTGAATCACAACAACATATGTAAACATCCTTCAGTTGCTTGTTTAACTACCTGTAAAATTTTCCCAGACAATCTTAAAGGTGAAACAATTATTCAATAGCCTCTCAAAACTAGATTAAAGTGTTACCACCACAGTCCTGATATTAGCAGACAAAGCTAAGGATCCATCCATAAAAGAGGAGCACTTAAGGGCTCAGACTTAAACTTGTAGCAACAATAAGCAAGCACAGATGCACTGGCTGTATGTTAAAAGCAACTTCCAAATGTCAATATTCCGAGCCATACTGTCATTTTAAAATTAAGATAGAGCCACATCATGTAGCTCGGCACATGTGCACAACCAAAGTCAAGCCTCGCCCACAGTCTTGTGTGGATTTTCATACCACCTTCCCATCAGTCCTACTCCTCCAAGGAGAACTTCATAAAGGGTATATACTAATAACAGCATAGGGATTTTCATAGAACCATCATCCAAAGTTGTTAAAATGCAAAATCCAAGTAGTCTGACTATTAAGACTGGTAAAAGTACTAGTCAAACAGGAAATTGTGTACAAGCAAACTGATCCCAATACCATGGCTTGTGCATCTATGGGAGATGTGGGAGTAAAACTGGGGAATCTAGATAAAAACCTACAAAGAAATGGGTAGAATTTGTAAACTCAAATTTAATTTAACCCAAAAACTATACTGTCCTATCCCTCTGTGTGCTGTGTTGTTAACTGAACAAACAAGCTATATCTCAGTCAACACATCTGAAAATGAAAAGAATTTTAAAGTCTGAGTCACAAAAGCAAATCAAAATGTCAATAAAAGCAAATGTTTTCAGTTCAAAACCTCATCTGACACAAAAAGCCAGAAGCAAGGTAATGTGAATATAGATCCCTATAAAACGGATACATAAAGAGATAAAAAGATTCAAATCACTTTCAAAATATTTATCCTCATTACACTAGACTAACTCAAACATCTGGAGGCATTTTAATGGAAAGCAATAAAACTCTCAGCATCCATCCTTGTCCCACTCTCAGCCATCAAGCCCTACAGCTATTATTATGACATAGTAATCTATTCTAATAGCTGGAAGCTTAGTGGTGCTAACCTTGAGAAACAGGAATCCAAACTGTAGCTGCTTGTGATCCAATTGCCTGCAGCAGTCAATGGTTTTCTTTTTTAAAATAAATTTGACACATGTAGCACCTGTTTAAACACTTGCTCATGTCAGTTTCTTCCCTGTGTTGCACTGATGGATGAAGAGTAATCATGCTGCCTGACAGTAAAGCGGTTGTGTTCTGCTTCCAAATTCACCTGCCACAACTGATGTGTGTCGCAGTAAAAAAAAAAAAAAAAAAGCTATGATTAAAGAGAGGCAGCAAGTGAATAAAAGGAAAAAAAAATGTGGCCAATGCTACAACAGTGCTGTCTTGCAAATCTAATTCGTAATCATGGTGCATACTGCTGTAAGCTGAATGGTCAACTACAGGGACTCCTTACAGTTTCCCCAAACACAAGTAGAGCATTTTGACCAGTTTCGAAATGTGCATTGGGTTGACAAGTACCTATATAAAAAGTTTCAGGGAAAACAGTTTGACATCTTCGTCACTTCTGGTAACAGTTGGTAAATTTGAGTACCACTGATATTTTCATTTTTCATTGCACTTCCTTCTGCCAATTCACAAACACATCTGCATTTCCTGACTTTGTACTATGCAGTTACAAGCTGCAGCAGCTTTAAGCTCTATTGCTCTTACTCTAAATTGTATGATCGGCCAGTCGGTTTTACAAGATCGCAGCACAGATATGGAGGTAAAAAAAGAAATTTTTCACCTAAGAGGTAAAAAGCGCCTGAAGTATCCCAATTCATTGTATCAATGACAGTCTTTAACACAAGGACATTTAAAAATGGTTTCAAAAGATTAATTAAAAACAACATAAACAGATAAATGCAAAGATGACCTTACACTGTCCCAGAATTAGCCTAGGTGAGCAAGGGTGCTCTAAAATTGACCGACGCTCTAATCAGGGTTAATTCCTAACTTTGGCACAATGCTGACGGACTTGGCTGAGGTTCTTCATAACCAAATTGAATAAACAGGCTCAGAAAAATAAATGGAATGTACTGGTTATATACATCCTGGAATTTGGACGGCCTAAATTTTATATTAATACATTGTTGTTTATTGGCTTTAATTTGATTTCAGTTGACTGTTTTAGAAAACAGGTAGTCAAGAATTTGAATGTACATTTCATTTTCCCACTACTGAACACAATCACACATTCTTTATTGTTCATTTCTTTTTGCATGTATTCAGGTTGAGGAGGAGGAGGTTAGGAGCATGCGCTGATACAGCACATTGCCGCACCCAGCACATGACAAACTCAGGATACCAGATTAGGACCCGAATGCAGCCATACAACGGGTGACACCTCAGCACCACACTTGTTCAGATGGAATGGACCAGTGTGAGGTTTTTTAATGGTGGCTGGAATGCCAATTCTGCCACCAACCCCCAGATTTTTCCCTGCAGGTTGGAGGGCCTACATGCAAGGCTGGATGCAGATTAACGTCATACCCAGGACGGAGCAATTGTAGGTCGAGTTATTTAATAAATGCAAAAAAAATCATTCTAAAATTTGAGACAGCATAATTAGTTAGTTAATACTGCTTTCTCACAGCTCCAGAACCTTGGGTTGAAAACTCCTGCCTGACTACACCACACGTAGAATTTGCACATTTTCCCCCATCAATGTGTGCATTATTTTCTGGGCGTTTCAGTTTTCTTCCACAGTAGTTATATTAAATGGCAATAACACAACGGCTCCATACAGGCAGGTATGGATGTCTTTGCCTTACTTTCTAAGTTCCCCAACCCGAAGCTGCTTTCTGCCTTATGAACGATGCTGCCAGAATACACGGTCACCCACAACTCAAACGGGCAAAAAGGGTTTCGTGGATGGATGGAAGTGATCAATGACTCAAAATACCCTGGAAGTCACCTTAAGCATGCAATAATGCCTGGTGTCTTAGTAACCAATTCAATAAATAAACATCAAGTTTGATAATACATATAAAAAGGATATACAGTAACTGATTTAAGTAATTCCACTTCCGTGCTAAAAATGCAAAAGAAAATTTAAAATTTGCCTGCATATATACTAGAGGGCTTCCACAAATGTTTGGCATTCTTGATAAAGGGTTAACATAGTTGGAAACATGAGCTTTATTCTCAGCCCAATAAAACTATACATTCTAATTATGACAGTCCTTATATATAATATTATATATATATATAAAAATCGCTAGTTTCACTGACCAATATTTAACTTTTTCCTCTAACATGTCACATATACATTTATATACACACGTAAAGTTAAGATACTCAAAAATAT
The DNA here is from genome assembly GCF_016835505.1 of Polypterus senegalus. NCBI lineage: Eukaryota > Metazoa > Chordata > Cladistia > Polypteriformes > Polypteridae > Polypterus > Polypterus senegalus. The sequence continues at coordinate 174,356,375 of NC_053162.1, forward strand.
GGCAATGCAATCAAGGATACCAACCTAAGACATAATTTTCACACAAGGACTAATTAACCAAATTAAATCTTAGTAAATGTTACATTTTCGAATTTTGCACAAACTGTCTTAGCTCTTTCACTCTCGCTCCTTTGACACCAACTACTCATGCCTATCTGAACTTAGGCATGTGTCCTAGAATGCAGACCACTTAAGAGTCCTGCTTGAGCGATTGTAATACTGTTGCTGGTTGCATGCTTGTCAGCCTTCTGCACTAAAGTGTCTGGAACAGACAACTGCCTGGCTGTCTTGTTTTTCCATTGCTGCAAAACCTGATCAGCCTGTCACACACTGCAAACACAGATGGTAGACAGGAAGGCAAGTCGAGAATCATGAGGCCTGAGCAGCACACACCAAATAAAGAGACAAGTTTAATCATAACTTTCAACAATTACAAAGCCAACAAAGTGACCTTTGTTTTTACAGTCTTGTGACTCTAAACCAAACAAGCATTGCTATGCTATTGAAAGCAACATTAACACTTCTTTCTGAACACAAACTACAAAACTTAGTAGTATAAGAAGTAAACCACACACAATTTTGCATGTAATGCACAGAATTCCTTGATCTCTCTATAAAAAGTTGAAATGCTGACATTAAAATTTTACAATTTTCTATACTGACAACCTCAAGATATTTGATCCGATTCACAACAAAGCTAAGCAGTACCTCAAATTCAGGGGTGTCAAACTCGGATCCTGGAAGGCCACAGTGGCTATTGGTTCTCTTTGTGGCCCTTTTCTTAATTAGAACCAAATTACTGCCACTAAGGCAACAGATTTTTTTTTTTTATCTTAATTTTAACTGACTTGTTTTTAAAGATTCAGAACTGGTTTCTTTTTTCCCCAGCAGCCAAACAATAATGAGATGCAAAGCTGGCAAACAGAACAACCTGGCCTTATCCATTTTGCATCAATGCGCCCATCATGCATGTCCTAATAAAACAAAACAAAAAAAAATAAGGTCTGAGACAATTATCCGCACTGCCCAGCTCCATAAAAAATTAACAGTGTTCTCAGGAGACAGAAAAAAAAGAAAAGAAAAAAAAAGAAAGCAAGCTTTGGAAAGGCCTGGTGTGACAGATTGAGAGCACCAACAAACCAAAGAATTAAATGTGTTTCATTAACAGCAAGAATTGGCTTTAAACAAAATAATAATAATAATAATAATAATAATGTTGAACCAAAAATGGTGTCCCTCTAGGAAGTGAGTTGCAGATCCCAGACTTAGCTGGACATCTGTTGACTGAATTTGCATCTTTATTGTTAGGGCAGCACGGTGGAGACCTGAGTTCTCTTCCTGGGTTCTCCCTGTGTGGAGTTTGCATGTTCTCCCAGTGTCTGCGTGGGTTTCCTCCGGGTGCTCCGGTTTCCTCCCACGGTCCAAAGACATGCAGGTTTGGTGCACTGGCGATCCTAAATTGTCCCTAGTGTGTGCTTGATGTGTGCCCTGCAGTGGGCTGGCGCCCTGCCCGGGGATTTGTTCCTGCCTTGCACCCTGTGTTGGCTGGGATTGACTCCGGCAGACCCTCCCGTGATTCTGTGTTAGGATATAGTGGGTTGGACAATGACTGACTGACTGTGACTGCCAGTTAAGGAGAAAACTATTACAGGTTTTTACTTTTATGAACAGAAAGCCATTAAAATTAAGGTAAAAGAAGTCTGTTCCATTAGCCACAGTAACTGATAACCGATTTAAGCTGCATCTGAATTTGACACCTGTGCTTTAATTCCATCCAGCAACTTTTTCAAACCTCTTTTTCTGTTACAGGTTTGTGGGCTCCTGACAATATCATTAAAAGCAGCAGTAGCACTGTCGTGCATACAGAATACAACAAAGCTTATTTGCACACCCAACATGCATGCAGCATTCACTCTCTAGAACTGGGTGCAAAGCAGGTCAGTAAGGCAACACAAGACACAATTAGCCTAGCAGATTAATGGATATCCTCTGCCGTTTTAATTTAAAAATTGATGGCAAAAATAAAACTGACAACCACAGGTTAAATGATGCACATCTAATGCTGGCATGAGGTGTGAAATATGTCTGTTAAGGTCAATAATACACAGAGATAGATTTACTTTAACTACATGTTTACAGATTAGGCAGTTACTTCAAGGTTAAATAAATGCACAAATCCAAGTTTTTCATTTTAAAATTATCCAAGATTTTAAGCTTTTCAAGTCAGTAACACTCATGGATCTTTCAATGTAGCTTATCTGCCTACTGCACAAGAAATGCTCATCTTGATACGGACAGACTTTTTTCACAAAGTAAAAAGTAAGGGGCCTTATCAGTACCAGTGAAAACAGAGGACAATGCTATTAAAGGCCTACCACTGCCAAAAAAACCTTAACCAAAATGGCAGATTAGCTGACAAAACACAAAAGTGGTGGGTCAACACAGAGCAAACTAAAAACAGAAGACAAAACAAAACCCTTTTGCCACTCTGTGCAGTGGTAGAAGACTTTCATATGTAAACCCAATTACCCACATAAAAAAGGAGCACTCGTGTCTAAAACATTTTACTGACTGTACTACTACATAGTTTCAAGTGGCAATAAATAAGACTGAATAAAAAAAAAAAAAAAAATAGAATAGGACTACTGATTTTAGCTTTAAGAATTTGTCCTTATGGAGTAATCACGGCTACAGAAGTCTAAAGAGAAATTCAAACAGGATCAGACTAATTGCTATCTTTAATAGCACAGTAAAAGTAACAGTTGAATGTTAGCAAGTCAGCGGTTAAAAACAAGTACAGTGGTACCTTTGGTCACGACCGTAATTCATTCCAAAACTCTGGACACGACCCGATTTTGTCGCGACCCAAATGTAATTTCCCCATAAGATTGTATGTAAATACAATTAATCCGTTCCACACTGTACGAACTGTATGTAAATATATATTTTTTTCAGCACACAAAGAGTTAATTATACCATAGAATGCACAGTATAATAGTAAACTAAATGTAAAAACTTCGAATAAGACTGAGAAACCCTTGAACAACAGAGAAAACTAACATTGTAAGTGTTCACACTAGACCCTTATGAACCGCTCACTGTAAACACTTTTTTTTTTTAATGAGTTTTAAGCACAGGGAAAAATAAATTAAATGCCACTTCTCTTGGGCAAACAAAAGAAAATGGGAAACGGAGAATGGGAGATCATTGGCATGTATGAACGCATGTAGTGAAACTGGCCGCCAGTGTTTTTGTTCGCCACCAGAGCGTGTGGTCGTGAACAGATGCAAAATTTTGGCAAACTTTTTGATCATAGCCCGATTTTTACATGTTCGGAAACGTTCGTGAGCAGAGGTTCTACTATATTCCTATATAGGATGTACCAAAGACTAAAGGAGCGTGGAAAAAAAATGAAAACTTGCTGCTGAACACCTTCATCAAGATCTGTAGCTAATTATACAGGCAAGGAGACAACTAGAAAAGAATAAAGGGAATGTGGGAAACTGAACAGATGAGTAGCCTACTATAATGTGGAAAACAAACAAAAAAAAAAAAAACTCACATTGAAGTCTTGTATTTTTCCTCCAATCAGCAATAAACACCAGGTATCCATCTATTAGGTCTCAAATGGACATTCTACAAAGTAATTGTACTCCACAGAGGCAATCATGAAATACAAAGGTATAGTCCAGGGCTGGGCACCAGTCTATCACAGAGCACACTTTTTCACTCAGTCACTAGGCCATCAATCTAATACACGTGTTTGGGTCATGGGAGGATAGCCAGACTACCTAGACAACCACGTATACTTACACAAGGAGAATATGCAAAGCTCCCCCAAATCCTGACAATGAGTCACAGGATTCAAAAACGTCGCATTAGCGGTGAAAAGTTTAGTGATATTTCTGGTTTTTGCTTCTTCCAAAATGACTAAACACCACTGCAGCAGTTGAAGTCAGCAGCTAATTTCTCTAGTTTTAACTTGATCAGACAACCCTGCAAGGTATCAAAGCATTTCTCTCCTTTAAAGTCTCCTCACAAGTTCACCCCCTTTGGATGCATAAATTCAGTCATCTAAAACATGTGCTGTCATGCAAATTTAAATATTACCAGAAAAAGGGATGTGGGAATTGTGGCCTGGATTCATCACAACATCTAGGCAAGTCACTTTGTTTTGAGGTTTCAATACTGTACTGTACTGGCACAGGGCAGTATTTTGGCACAGAGGTGGAGGCTGGGTAATCAAAAGATCAAATATTAAAGTTTAGGCCTGAAATCAAATGAAATGTGCACTGCACTGATGCCTGCAAGGATCCCAACAACTATTTGCACTGCACATTTGGAAGTGTGAATATTTTGCAAAAAAGCAAAATAGACACAGCACTGCAGGGTCATGACCTTCATACATTTTGACAATGTTTGGCCCTTTAAACTACTATAAGAATTTAAATTGTAATTTGCCACCATTTAGTGTACATAAAAATACAACACTTCTAATTACCGTATATACTGATTTATATACAATATACTTTATTATCCTATACTACCCTTACACTGGCTGCTTTGAAATACACCTTTTTTAAAGGTGCAAAGACAAGTCAAGCAAGCAAAGTGACACCTTTTATTGGCTAACTAAAAAGATTACAATATGCAAGCTTTTGAGGCAATTCAGGCTCCTTTAGGCAAGAAGGGTTAGGGTTATGGTTACATCCAAAATGGCTAACGCGGTACCCTAGTACTACAGACTTTATAGGTGCAATAAATTCATCTTTTAAGTTTTGTACTTGCACATAAAGAAGCCCATTGTGCAATCTATGGATATTTTTGGGCTGAATTATATAGAGCACAAAAAAAAAAAAAACCTGTTGAATATTTATTTAAAACGCCACAACAAATCTGAGAGTTCCAGCCAAAGTCCAAAGAAATTGTCAGTTTGAATGAAGTTTTACAATTGCTTCTGTTCAAATGACTATATGACATGAAATGCATCACAATTCCATTGAAGCTGTAACTATCGAATTAGACTATCAAATTAGACCCCATCGGCTCAAAACTTGAAAGGGATAAGCTAGCAAGAAAACCGCTGGAGTTAAAGAATTTATTCATTCAAAAGGTAAGAACAAAATAATTTACAATTTGCATTTTGTTTGTTTGGCAAACATTTTACAGGCATTTCTGACAGAGCAGATAAAACGCACCCATGTTTCAAACAAATCAGAAGGTTTTCTCCCCCCACTGAACCAAACAAACAATACTAAATATTATCTGGCTGATGCCTTTATCCAGAGGGGACTTATAACTAATTATATCTCAAATGTTGCACTTCTATTATGTTTCAACTCCCAATGTGCAGTTGGAGCACAGACAAGTGAAGAGACTTGCTCATGGTCATACAGTATTAGAGGCGGCAATGGGATTTCAATCCACACCATCAAGTTTTGACAGCCAAAGCCTTAACTACAACACCCATTGCAGTTGTGATTATTCTGCTACACTTAAAATCAACACCCATGTGTTTCAGATCGCCTTGGTGCAAAATACTTGTGCTTTTTATCCCCAGAACACTTCTGTCTACAAAGAGGTTAGGCAAAATTTTACTTATATCTATATTGCTATTTATATAGAGATGTCTCTCTCTCTCAACATATACATACACATATATATATATATACATACACACACACATACACACACACACACACACACACACACACACACACACACACACAGTCAATGGCTTTAGGCCATCACCATTTTTTCAGTTTTTAATTGAAATTTAAGCAGCTTAAGTCCAGTGAATAAACTGAAATAGTTCAAAACTAAGTGGTAAAATACCAGAGGTTTAAAAAAAAATAAAAAATTAGGACACCAACAGTTAAAAAAATATATAACTTTCAGATAAGTAATGAGTTAACAACTTACAGCTTTGCTGCAGCAAGTTAATAAGCCTTGAAAGTTAATGTAAAAAATTTCTACAGGTGTCCCCACTTTTGTTGATTACTTACAGACACTATCTCTCTCTTTCTGTAATTAAAAACAGTGTTGGAATAAACCATGTATTTGAGTTTTTAGCAAACTATATTACACACACATACACACAGAACAATTTCCACAAAAAAAAAAAATCTTTCAACCAGTTAAATAAGCAAGCAAAATAAGGGTGGAAATGTAATTACTTGGTATAAACCAAGATATTAGGTCGTTCTACAAAAAGTAAAACAAAATGCGTGCCGTGAATACAATGTACTGGACAATTGCACCTTACGGCATCATTTATCCTGTGTACTACATTTTCACTTAGGAAATAAGCACTGTGATTTCTGGATTTGTAGTGAACACCAAGAAGAGACACAAAATGATACTTACTTGGGTTTGGACAATATTTAACAGAGGTCATACTGTCAACAAAAGCAATCAAAAGGCAGACACACCTGATGAAGGCTACACAGCCAAAACAAAACCTTGCATCTTTAACCTCACCTTTAACATTTTCCCTATAAAGAGAAATGCAATATAGTTCTATATTGTTAATGCATGTGGAGATGCTGCGCACTGCGAAAATGTGCTGCCAAAAATACATACACACCAAGCAGTAATGAATTTTATATAGCGTAATTACCATGACAAGCGCTTAGACAAAAATATTAAGACACAGCATGAAGTTAAATTCCTCACGTGAAATATAATTGTAATATACATATTTTAACTTTTTAAATAAAGCACCAATTAATGTTATGGGCATATAACCTATCCATTCATTCATTCATTCATTTTGTCAAGCCCTTATGCAGTTCAGTGTCTGGACAGAAGTGGATGCAGGGTGTGAACTAACAATGGCAGGGACACTCCTACTGGGCTTTTTTAGAGTTATCGATTAATTTAATACTCATGTGTTTTTGGCATGCGGGGAAAAAAAAAAAAAAACCTGCAACACTGTGGTGGGCTTTGCAATACACGGACTGTGGGAATATATAGAAAATCCACACAAAGCTGTGACAATTCAAATTCAGGACTCTAAAGTTGTGAGGGAGAAGGTCAAATCAGTAATCCACCACCCTTGCCTCCATATAAGTACTAACAGAAGCCATGACCCATGTGCAGCCCAAGGGCCATTAAGTTTTACTTTACATCAAACCTTTTGGGTAAGTTATATATCAAACACCTTGAGCCATAATTTAAAATGTGTTCTCTGTTGATTAAGTTTGTATTTTTATATAATTTACAAGTATATGTTTAGATATACTGTAGTATGAATCATACCAGAGTGGCAGTTAGTCAATTCCACTATAACACAGCACCAACACCAATATATGCTATCATACCGAGCTTTACAAAGTAAGTAATATTGCGATATAGTGCTAAACTAAAACGGATCTAAAATTTCCTATACATTACCAAATTGGCCCATTGCTTGCTGGGATGGGCTCCAGCTTCCCCATAACCTTACTCAGCATAAGCATAAAGCAGGTTTAGAAGATAGAAATATGGATGGACAGATGGATGACACTGGGTTTGAGACAGTAACAAACCCTAGATGAGACACCAGTCCATCACAGCACACACTTTCACCGAGTCAATTTTAAGTCAATAATTATACCTAATGCATATCTTTCAACTGTATGAGTGAACTGAAATGAAATACATACTGAGAACACTGCAACTGAAATGTCACAAACAAACAACACCAACTGTTGCATCAAAAAGGTGCCCTCTAATTCTACAGCTTTCTTCCTGCAGGTTATTGTGTTAACCTCTTTTTATCAGCTACAGATCATCTGTTTCTGCACAGTCTGTCAAGTTTGAAGTACCAAACTGTGTGTGATGCATTTTAAAGTCTATGTTCTGTACATCTGAAAAAATCACTTTCAATTTTGCATATATTATACTCAAAACTTTTTTTTAACAATCTGCTATATTTCTGATTAACAACCAGAGGTAGAACTAAAACAACAAACTGGTAAAAAGTACATTTAGTCTTGGTTGACAGAGCCTTTGGAAGAGAGTATCAAAACAAATAGAAATGGACAGGACTCTGCATTCAAAGCTATAGCAAAAACACTGAGCCACATGCTGCAGATTATATCTGATCTTGCATCTTTATACTGCAAAATGTGCCACAGCCAAAGTACATCGGGGTACACAATACTCTATTCAAAAGATGCCCAGGGAACTTATGACCACAGAGAGTAAGAGCCTCTGTTTTCATAGGAATGCACTGCACTGGGTTACCAACCTCACTCTCAGGAGTGGCATCAGTGGCATGTGTAAAATTAAGCTACCATCTCCTTCACAAGACTGTCACACCTTTGGCATCACTCTAAAACACTAAACTTCTTTAAGGCAGTTTGGCGTGTCACCCTCTTTTCTCTTTATCTTGTTGGGTCAGTTTCCATTCTAAGTACAGGTTAGTAGCAAAACAGATAAATGAAAACATGCACTGGAGACTAAGTTTTAAATGGAAGGCGTATCATCTAGATAAATTATACAGATTAATTATCCCAGAGGGAAATTTGATTGCAGAAGAACAAAACATAGGCGCTGTTACAAAGATACAATAAAATAAGCCAAGACACAACAGCTGACAATCAGTGCTATCATATACACACACTATATTATATATATATATATATATATATATATATATATATATATAGATATATGAATATATATATATAGATATATATAGATATATAGATATATATATATATATATTTCCAACCTTTCCCCAAAATAAAAGGCCCCCAATTTTAAAACCTTTTTTTTTTTTTTTCCTGAAAAGGGGTTTGGAATGTTAAAAAAACCCCCCTTTTTTTAAAAACAACAAAAAAAATTTTTTTCTTTTAAAAGGGGGAATTAATTTTGGTATTTTTTTTAATCAATATTTTTTAAAATTCCCAATTTTCAAATTTTTAAACTTTTTAAATCTATTTTTACACCAAAAAAACCAAAAATTTAATAAAATATTTTTAAAAAATTTTTAAACCTTTAAATTTCTATACAACCCAATAAATAAAACAAAAATTTTAAAAATCTTTATCTCTAAACCCTAAAATTAAAAACAATAAAATGCAGATTAAAAATTTTCAAAACATCAATTTAAATTTCATATTCATCTATATAAAATTAAACACCCAAAACTTAAAACCCCTTATCAAAACCTTAATCAACAAAATTTTGATTTTTTCCCTTTAAAACATTTCATTTAAAATTATTTAAAAAATTAACTAAACTGTAAATTTTATATTAAAAAATTTTATATTTTTCCCCCTTTTTTTTCGAAACCTCCTTTAAAAAATTTTAGTACAAAAAAATAAATAAACATATAATAATTAAATAATAAATAAAATTATAATTAATTTAAAATTATAAAAAAATAAAAATAAAAAATTAAGAACCCTGATTATAAAATATATACAACCATAATATAAAATATAAATATATATATATATAAAAACACATATATATATAAATACAACAAATAAATAAATACATAAATAAATTATTAATAATACAATATATATAATAATACATAAACACATATATATATATAAAAAATATTATACATACATATTATATAATATACATACATATAAATAATATTCATAATAATATAATAATAACAATATAATATATAAAATATATATATATATATATATAAAAATTTAAAAAAAAAAAATAATATATATATTCAAAAAAATATATATATAAAATTTTAAAAAAAATATTTTAAAAAAAAATTAAAAACTTTAAAATAATATTTTATAAAAAATAAATATAATATAAAAAAAAATATAATAACAAAAAAATATAAAAAATAAAATATATATAAAATATATACATATATATATTTTATTATTACATATTATTTTATATAATATAAATTATATAATAAAAATATATATATAATAATAATAATATACATATATATATATATATAAAAAAATATATATATATATATATATATATATATAAAATATATATATATATATATCACTATATATAATAAAAAAACCCTATAATATATATATAATTTAATTTTTAAATAAATTCAAATTTTAATTTAATACATTTTAAAAACAAAATTTTTAAATTTTATAAAAAACCCCAAAAATTAAAACAAACTTTTTTAAAAAAAAAAACCCAAAAAAACAAAAACAAAAAAAAAAAAAAAAAAAACCCCAAAAAAAAACCCAAAAAAAAAAAAAAAAATTTTTAAAAAATTTTTAAAAATTAAACTTTTAAAAAAATAATTTTTTTAAAAATAAATAAAAATTTTAAAATAATAATAAATTAAATAAATAATATAATATTTCCAATAACAAAAATAAAATTTTATAATTTAAATTTTAAAAAAAAAATTATAAAAAATTTTTAAATTAAAAAAAATTTTAAATTTCTAAAATTTTACTTTGGGAAACAAACCTAAAATTTCAATTCCCCAAACCCCCCGGGGAAAAAAAAAGGCACATTCAGTCCTTAAAAAAGGGGAGGGGAAAAAAAAGGGAAGGGCATAAAAGGGGCCCCCAAAAATTTATGAATGAAATTTCCTTTTGGGGGTTTTTGGGAAAACCCCCCCGAAAACCCCCAACGAACCAAAAGACTCCCAAAAGCGCCCAAGAAAAAATAAATATAAATTTTGAGAACAAAACAATAAAAAAAATTTTATGCCGGCAAAAGGTATTAAAAATTCCCCTTTTTCTTTCTACCCTTTTTAAACCTCCCCCGCCGTCGGGATACAAAAAAGAAATATTAAAACGTCACTTCTTTGGGAAAAATGGGGTTTTGTGTTTCCAAAGTTGGGAAAAAGCCACCGGGGACCATAAAACATTAAAAAAAAGGGCAAAAGAAGGATGAAAGAGGCTGGGGGCGAAAGCCCAAAAAAGTGGGCCTATTTTTACACATTTGAAATTAGCCAAAAAAAGTTTGTTGGGGAAAAATCCCTTCCTTTAAAAACTAGGCCCCAAAACCAATCCGGGGGTTTTAAAAAATTTTTGGTCTTTTCTTTTATTTTTAAAATTTTTTTTGGGGCCCCGTGGAAAAAATTTGAATAAATTTCCTTAAAACTGGGGTTTTCCCACAAAATTTTGGGAAAAAAAACTTGATGGCCCCGGGAAAAATAAAAAACAAAAGTCCGTCTAATGCTTATTTTAAAAACCTTTTTCTTTTTAACCCCACAATCGGGGCCCCCCAATTTTAAAGTAAAAAACGGCCCAAAATAAATTTAACTTAGTTTTGTAAACCCGGATTCCCAAAAAAAACTAAAAAATAAAGCGGGGGCCCCCGGGCCCCGGTTTAAAAGGCCCTTTTGAGCCAAAGAAAAAAAATTTTTTTTTTTTTCCCTTTGGGGGAAACCCGGGTAAATAAAAAACGGGTTAATACTGGGAAAATATTTTTAAAAAGAATTGGGGAAAAAAATTAAAATGGGGTTGGAATTTTATAAAAAAAAAAATTTTTGGGATTTTTTGGGTTTTAAAGAAAAAGTTAAAAAATATACAACCCTTTAAAATTTTTAAATATAAAATAAAAAAAAATAATTTTAATTTAATTTGAAATTTAAAAAAATTAAAAAAAAAATTTTAAAATTAATTAAAAACATAAAAACAACTATATTAATTTATCACTAAATATAATTTAACCCACATATACAAATATTTTTTATATATAATATGAAAATATATATTTTATATATTGTTTTTTAAAAAATATAAAATATATATATAAATATAACAAAATTTTATATATACACATATATAATATATATAAAACAAAACATATTATATAAACATACAATATATATATATATACACAATATAAAATTAAAAATAATAAAATATATTTTAAAAATATACATATATTTTAATAAATATAACAATATATATATAATAATATAAATATATATATAAATATATATATATTTTAAAATTAAAAATATATATATTATTATATATATATTTAAAATATATTATAAATAAATATTTATATAATTATATTATATTATTTTTGTTATTTTATATATATTATATTATAATATATATATTATATATGTATAATAATGTAATAATGTATATTTAAAATTGTTTTATGTTGTATATATTTTTAATAAAATTTTAATTTTAATGTGTTTATTTTATAAAATATTTATTATATTTTAATTATAATATATATATTTATTAAATATATATATATATATATATTTAATAATATATATATATAATATTTATTATTAATAATATATTAAATATATAAATATATTATAATATTATTTTTAACAATAAAACATAATAATATAATATATATTTTATAAAATTAATATATATCAATATATAAATATTTATAATATATATAATAAAAATATATACAATATAAAAAAACATATATTATTACATATATATCACTATTATATATATATTAATATATAATAAATATATATTATATATATCATAATATACACATATATATATATCTATTTCAATATATTATTTTACATTATTAACAATATTTTTAATAAATAATTTTAAAAATATATATAATAAATTTTAAATTTTTATTAATATAATATCATATATATATATACATATATTTTACATATATATATATATATTACACATATATATAAAAAACATATATATCCCAAATATATATATATACATATATATACAATATATATATATACATATATATACATTTTTTTTTACTATATATAAATATATATATATATATACAATATATATATATCCTTTTCCTTAATATATTAACAATATAAAAAATATATAATATATAAACATATATATAACATATATAAAACATATATATACACTATATATCATATATATACAATATTTTAAATATATATACATATATATACATATATATACACATATTATATTATATATTATACATATATACATATATTTTTATTTTATACATAATATACACATATATATATATATATATACAATATATACACAATAATAAAATATATATACAATATAAAATAAAAAAAAACACTTTAAAAATCATTAATACACAAAAAAATTACAAAATTACAAAAAACAAAAAACAAATTTAATCCCAAAAAACACAAAAAAAACAAAACAAAAAATTTTAAAAAAAAAAATTAAACAAAAACAAAAAAACAAAAACAAAAAAAAAAACCAAAATTTAACAAAAACCCCCAAAACAAAAACAAAAAAAAAAAAAAAAAAAAATATACATATAAAACACATATATATATATATATACATATATATACAATATATATATATATAATATATAAAAATATATATATATACATATATATACACATATATATTATACATATATAAATATATATATACATTATAAAACAATATTATATACATATATATACACATATATATATATAACATTTTAACACATAATATATATACATTAATTATATATCATATTAATATAACTATATACACATATATACCATATATTAAAAACCATTATAACATATAATAATAGTACTTATTTACTATATATATACATTTTAAAAACAAATATATAACATATATACATATATAAAAAATAAAACATATTATATATATATATATATATATATATAATATACATATTGAAAACATTAGGACACCCTTTAAAGCATGTTTTTTTGTAACATTTTAATAAATGGTTATTTCACCCTTTCAACAATAAAGTTAAAGTAATCCCAAACAAAAAACGAAGAAAAGTCTTTTCAAGATCTTTTAAAATGTCATTCTAAAAAATCCTATTCTAACTAAAAAAGGGACACCCCACATTAACCCCCTCTTAAATTGGCTCAGATCTCACACAGGTTTTCCACCGGTGCACATAATTTGTAGATCGTTACTCTGCATTTGAATGAGGTTCCTATTTAAATTTGGGCATTTTGTTTGGTGTGCTCCCGACTGTTTGGTGAGGGAGCACCTGGGGGGAAAAAAAAGGGTTCAGAGGACTTCAGAAAGATTTAGGCCTATGATCTGGGAAGGGATCTCAAAAAATTTTGAAACAGCCCCCCCTTCGGGAAATAGTCTCAAGTGGGGGCCAAAACCCCCCATGCCCGGACTGGGAGGAAATTCACCCCAAGACAGACCCAAGATGCAAAAATTCCAAACCCCAAAGTGTCATCTAAAAAATACAGGCTCTGGCTACTGTTTTGAAAATCATGCCTCTACAATCAAAAAAGACTGGCCGTTTCTTGATGGGGGGTGTAAGGAGGAAAACCTTTTCTTTTAAAAAACCGGGCCGACGTTTTTCCCGAATAAAGTTTAAAAAACCGGACTTCGGAAAGCTTTGGGCAGATGAGTCAAAAAATTATTTTGGGCCAACAGAGAGGACATGTTTCGAAAACCAAAACATTCCCAAAAAAAGAACCCAAACCCTTGAAACATGGAGGTGGAAATTCATTTTGGGGGGCTTTTCGCACAGGGCCGTCAGCTCACCATCGCCCGGGAATTTACTGTATCGAAAGGGGCAAAAACAAGGACCATGTTGAAAATTAAAATGAAGGGAACTGGACCCTGCAACGACAAACCCAAAAATTTTTAAATCAACCAAAAATTTGGGGAAAAAAAGAAATGGGGGTCCTGGAATGGCCAAGTCAAAGTCAATTTGAATCCCCTTGGATGCTTGGGTGATTGAAAAAGGGGTTGCGGGGAAACCCCCAAAATCTCACGAAAAGTTCCCCGAGGAGGTAAAAAATTTTTGACCCTGTAAGACTGGTAGATGGCTACAAGAACCGTCTCCTGCAGTTATTTTTTACCCAAAGGGGAAGACTCCTATTAGGGGAATGTCTTCTTTTTTTTTCAGTTAGAATAGGCTTTTGAGAATGCATTTACAGAAGATCTTGAAAGACTTTTCCCCAGTTTTTTTTTTTGTTGGATTCTTTAATTTTCTGTATTTTGAAACGGAGATGAAAAAAACCCTTTATTAAAAAAAAAAAACCCATTTTTCAAAGGGGGGTCAATTTTTACATGACTGATATATATATATATAACCCCACAAAATATATATATATATATATATATAAAAAATATATATATATACACATATATATTAATAATACACTTTTTTTATATTAAAAAATATATATATATATATAAACACATATATTATATTATATACACACAAAATATATATATATACACACAATATATATATATATACACACAAATAATAATATAAACACACAATATTATATAACACACATATATATAATAATATAAACACATATAATATATATTAACACCATATATATATATATATACACCCAAATAATAATATTAACCCCACACACTTATAATATTTAAACACACCCAAAAAAATAATAATATTAAAAAACTTATATTTATATATACACACCCAAAATATATATATATACACACACACATATATTATATTAATAATAATATTTTTATAATAATAATAATAATAATAATAATAAAAATTTTTATATATATATATATATTTTATATAATAAAATAAATATATATAATACAAAATACATCATACATATATAATATAATATAATAATAATATAATATACATAATAATAATAAAAAAAAAAAAACTAAATAATAATATTATTATTATATTAAAATTTTAAAAAAAAAATATTATTCAAAAATAAAAATTTAAAATTTTTAAAATTATTATTTAAAAATATAAAAATAATATATAATAATACAACAATTTTAATAATAAAAAAATATAATATATAATAATATATTACTAAAATTTATATATACAATATATATATAAACATATACATCATATTATAATTTTACACATAAAAATATATTAAAACCCCAAAAATATAATAATATAAACCCCATATTAATATATACAAATATATATATACATACATATTATTATTAATAAAAAAATTATACACAAAATATAATATTATTAATTTTATACAATAAATTTTTAACAAAAATATATATCAAAAATATAATTTAAACCCCCAAAAATAATAAATAACACATATTATTATATAAAAAAAAAATTTTTTAAAAAAAAACACCAAAAAAATAATAACACAAAAATTTTATTTCCCCATATATTTAATAATAAACCCCTATATATATTATATTACAAATATATTATATATACCACATATATATTATATATTAAAAATTATATAATATAAAATAATTATAATAAAAAATTAAAAAAATTTTCTATTAATAATAATAATAATATAATATAATATTAAAAATATAATACCCAAAAATTTAAAATTATTAATAATATAATAATAATTATTATATCCTATAATTAATATTAAATAATAATTTAAAAATATATACAAAAAAAATTATTTAATATATAATAAATTAAATATAATAATAATAATAATACATATTAATATAAAATAATATAAATATATATAAATATTAATACATTTATTACATAATAATAATATAATATAATAATATATAAAATTTTAAAAATAATATTACAATATATAAATATATAAAATAAATATAAAAATATATATATTACAAAAAAACAAAATATATATATATATATATACATAAAAATAAAAAAAAAAAATTTAAAAAAAAAAAAAAAAATTTTAAAAAAAAAAAAAAAAAAAAAATTATTAAAAAAAATTTTAAAAAAAAAAAAAAAAAAAAAAAAAAAAAAAAAAAAAAAAAACAACAAAAAAAAAAATTTACAAAAAAAAAAAAAAAAAAAAAACAAAAAAAAAAAAAAACAAAAAATTTATTATAAAAAAAATAAAAAATAAAATAAAAAAAAAAATAAAAAATTACAATTAAAATAAAAATATAATTTAATTTATTAAATTTACCCGGGGTTGTTCAAAAAAATTAAAAAATTAAAAAATTTCCCCCTTAAAAAATCTTTTAAATACATTTTTTTTAAAACTGGGTTTGCAAAAAAATTAAGTTAAAAATAATTTTTTTAAATTTAAAAAAATAATTAAATAATTTTTCCCAACAATTTTCATTTAATTTTAAAATTAATTTTGATTTTAAAAGTTAAAAAATTAAATAAAAGAAATTTACAAAAAAAAAAAATTGTTATGTTAACTAAATTAACCCTATCAATATTTGCTGTATTTATATGCCCAAAATTTACTTAATTAAATAAAAAGGAACCTAGGCCCCCTTTAAGGGAAAAAATTTTAAAAAAATTTTAAAAAAAGTAACAATCACATTATTGGACAAACTCATCAGCAACAGTTCCATGGCCTTCCTCCTTGTCTTGTCTATGACTCACAATGACAAGACTACTACTACTACCTAAGATGCTTACAGCTGTAAAAATAAGAGCTCTTAAATGTGTGGCTCTTTACCCTCAGGAACCTAAATATTCAACCCAATGGCAACAGTTGAAATTTAGGATAAAGAGAATGGCTACTGACTGACTGGTGTGTGTGAAGAAGCAAGAAAAGGTTGAAATCAAGATTGATGGGCAGACAGTGAGACGGGCTGCAAGCTTCATTTATCTGGGATCCACCTTTTGTGAGGATGTAGTCAGCAAATCAAAAAGCACCTAGCAATGGGTCGGTCAAAGATGACATCACTGAATACAATCTGGAGAAGTAGACATATCTAACAGTTCAAAAGTCAGGCTGGATAAAGTTCTTATCTGGCAAATTGCAAAATATGGATGAAAAGGATGGACCCTCAAGCAGGCAGACTCAAAGAACATAGAAGCTTACGAAATGTGATGCTCCAAGCGTCACTGAAAGAAAACCGTACTAACAGATGGGTTCTCAAGAAGCTAAATGAAACCCAAGAACTACTTTATAAAGTAAGAAAGTTAAAACTTTGTACATTACAAGGAAAACTAGCTGTATGGAGAAAGAAATCATTCAGGGATGCAGAGAAGAGAGGGCGATAGAGGAGGAGTGGACCAGGATTGGAATCGACAAAGCAATCCAGGGCAGACCCTAGTCGCCACCAACCCTTCCACAGAAGGACAGCATTGAACAACAACTATCTGACCGAATCCAGTCCGCCTTCTTTCTAACCCGACTGTGATACAGCCATAGTGACAGAGGTCTGCTGCAAACCAAGAATTTCACTGCTAGTTTTCACAATGATGTTAAGACGGTTTATATTCTTAGTCCAGAGGTTTCCAAACCTACAGGCATGTGTAAAAGTTAACAAAAATCAAAATTGCATGTGTAATATATATATAAACACACAATACAGTAGGGCTAAAACGATTTCTAGTTTACTAAAAATCATCAAAGTTTCCATTACTCCATATACACCTCAGCGAGCTCACCATGTCTCGCACAGATAATTATCACTATCGAACAACACGCTTACGCTGTGGATACAAGACGTGATTTGATGGCACAGACTGCAAAACAGAGGAAAACAGAGAGAAAACAAATGCAGCACACTATCCAACGCTGGCAAGCTTAACAAAGTCCTTTTTGTGTATTCCAGCAGCATCTAAGCCATCACAGTGTCTCTTTTCCATAGCAGGAAACGTATCAAAGCTAACAGCAAGCCCCTGTTACAAGCATGTTAATATTTTCTCCCGTTTCTTTAAACTTTATTGCAACCACCATATGCTCCTTTACAGGCTTACACACACACCATATCTACCTCATCCAGGGGATACTACTTTTTTTGTGTGTGTCCTTCAAATGATAGAAAGCCTTCCAAGAAGACAGTAAAGGCTTACACTATGCCTGAGCTGTAGTTAGGTGTAAAGGCAATTATGTGTTATTATTAATGATTTATGCCTTAGTTTTAGGCTGTAGGTATACCTTTTTTTAAAAGTACTTTGTAATTAACAATAATAATACATTTTATTTGAGTACCTTTCCCATGCTCAAGTCACTTAATTGATATATTATTTTCGTATTTATTAGTTTTGGTGTTTCAAACGGTTTTCTTTAAAACCTGGAAAGTAACACGGCACTTAAATGTGTTTAGTTTTGACAAATAATTTTATGCAATAAAAATATCTCTATAAAGGAAATCAATTAGCTGTTAATTTTAAGAGATATTTTCTCTTTTATAATTACTTTAGCTCTATATAGAATACTAGAGTGTTGTACCACGTTAGTCATTAAGGATGTAGTAAGAAGTCAAGCCAAAAATTACATCTTTCATTGGTTCAATAAAAAGATTACAACATGCAAGCTTTTGAGGCAACTCCGGCCCCTTCTTGATTGCCTGAAGGGGCCCTAGTTGCCTCCAAAGCCAGCATATTGCAATCTTTTAGTGAGCCAAATAAAAGGAGTCATTTTGCTTGACTTCTCACTACTATTGATCTTAAATAGGGCAAAAGTATTTCTTATCCAATTACTCGATTAATCGGTGGAATAATCAGTAGAATGCTCGATTACTTAATCGATTGCTGTAGCCCTACAACAGTGTGCAACTACATTTTATATGTATTATCTATATATCCGTACACACACATCTCTATACTGTATATATCTATGTCTGTCTACAGCAATATGTATAGATAGATAGAATAGATCTCTATATCAATATTGACAGGCAGATAGAATATACCTATTAAGATCGATCGATAGATATGATTAACAGAAAGGCAGACGCAGTTAACACGAGTCCGATTCTTTCGGTAACTGGACGGAGAGTCGACGCCACTGACGTGCACACGGACGGATTTAAGAGTCAACCAGGCGGACAGGCAAATTTCGGACCCATGCAAATCGGTAAGAGGGACGATTAAACTGCACCCAGATTTATGAGGACAACTGGGGAACAAAGAAACTGCCTGACAGACGCGTGATACTAAAAAAAAACAGGAGCGAGTAAAGAATCGAGAACAGAACAAAATAACAGCAAACTCGTCGAGCATCGAGTGACACAAGCGGGCACCATGCCTGCTCCCCTCTCTCTCCCCTCTACAAAAAAGGATTTACTTGAAGGACTCTGGCTATTCGAGGCTCTTTTTAAACCCTGAACCGTTTACCTGCGACCGCTCATCCAACAACCGAAGACTTCTTTTTATTTTTTGACGTGTTGTTTTCCTACTCAAACAAGCAAAAACACGCAACACTTAACTGTGCTACCCGGGAGAGTGCAGCGTGTTGAAAGTCGCCGTCATGTCGCTGCTTTTCTTCATTACATTCAAAGCATAGCGTCAAGAATTCAACAAACGGAGCCTCTCTTTTTCAAAGGGGGCCTGTTTACCTCTCAGCGTTCCTCCACTCCACAGGGCGCCGCCATCTTGAACACCTCATCACCCCTCCCACTGCCGTCCGCCTGAGGGCAAGCAAAAATAGTCCGCGTCGCCCCTCGGATCGGCAATAAAGCGACGGGGACGAATGATCGGGACACTTACCGACAGCGTCGTCTTCCTTTTGTGTAGAAATGGCTAGTTGTCGTATTTTAGCTCTTCTTTTTCAAACGTTAAAGTCTACCATTGAAGTTGCTAGTCTTTTTTTTTTTTTTTTAGAGCGGAGGGATACAAATGAGGCCACTTTCGCGTGACTCGAGCTGCGCGCGCAGGCGTTCAATAGAAAAGTAAAAAAAAAATTGTTTTGTTTGTCAGTACCGAGACCTTTGCACTGGAGGGCCTGCGAGCTCGCGGTTAATCATTTTTTTTTTGTTTAACATTCATGAAAAAGACTCCTCGAGTAACCTGAATTACTCATCCGACTCTTTTACTTGTCAAGTGGTTCGAAATATAGCGCCTTTAGCGGATGTTTGTCCGCCCGGCTCGTTCAGCAAGCAAACATCTAGGGTTAGGGTTTACACCCCTTCTTTGTTTTGCGGAATCGTCCCGTATTTGTAGCTGACAAGTTGTGTTCTGAAAATGGAACGCTATTTGTTCTGCATTTTATACAGTGACAAAATTCCAAGTGGGACTAGGGACCACCTGGCAACCCCCATTCCAAGCACCCATCCTCACAAAGTCACCCAAACCAGGCGTTGGAAATCCTAGCCAGGGTGCTCCTGATTGTCAAAACTTCTTAACTTAGGTCCGTCGTTCTTCACGGTTGAAGCCTCCAGGCAATTCCCTTCTTTACTCTTCTATCTGGCAAAGCCCTGAAATGGACACGAGGCTGAAGCCTGGTGCTGATTCACTTCAAGTCAGCTACTCATTCAAGCATCTGGTGCAAATCAGTTACTTATTCAACGTTAACAACAAGACAACATTAAACATAGATATTCTAGCAACGTATAAGTTAATTTGCAGACGTGAAAAGTGGGGCGGAGCTGGATGATGGCTTCAGTCCACATCAGACATTCAGTGGCTTAGAGCTGTGGAAGGTCATCCCCATTAATTTTACAAGCATTACAGATAGCTTACAGTCCTGGCAGGGTGCTGTCAGTAGTGCAGTGGGAGAAGTTCAACAAGGATTTGGGGTTCCTGCCCCAAAGCTCTTTAGTGTCCTTAGAAAGAAGAGCCTTTTTCAGGATGTAGGTGGTGCTGACAGACCATCAGGACACCCAGGAACCTGAAGCTGCAAGCTGACTGGACAGGATAGCTGTTGATGTGGAGTGGAGTGTGACTGCCTTTGTTCTTATTGATGTCAACAAACTGGACCTCCTTTGAACTGTCGACATTCAGGGAGAGGTTGTTGTCAAGGCACCATATGGTCAAGTCTTTCACCTCCCTTCTGTAGGAAGCATTGTCATCGTTGCTGATGAGGCCAGTTACATTGGTATCAGACTCAATATCTTGTTCCCCTTTTGCTTTGCTACACACTCCTAGGTGAACTGACTGTGCAGCAGTGAGCTGAGGAAGAAGTCAGGTCAGTTTGGGAAGCGTGCACAGGTACAACACGTTGCCACATCTACCACATGACAAAACCGCTCAGGACCCTGATTGCCAAACCCTGAAACTCCCCCAGGCAGACATGCGGTCCAGTTCCACCCTCCGGAAATGACTATCTATGTGCTACAGCCAGGTGTTATGTGGGCATCCCCTTGTCCTTGTCCAGCCACTTGGGTCTTCAACAATGAGGATCCTGCAAGTCAGATCACCCTCAGGGAATCCCACCACATGGCCGTAGTGCCATAGCTGACACTCCTTCACAATGCGGATAATGTGCCTCATTCAGGACTTGGTGAGCAACCGCTCATTTGACACAAAGTCAAACTAGCAGTACCCAAGGATTCTCTGAAGAGATACAGTACCGAAGGAGTCCAATCTTCATCTCAGGTCACCGGATAGCATCCATGTCTAGCAACCATATAGCAAGACAGGAAGCACCAGGACTTTAAAGACTTGGACCTTTGTCCTTTTGCAGAGATATTGGGAGCACCACACAACCCTTTCCAACAACCTCATGAGCCCCCCATGCTCTCCCAATCCATCTACTGACTTAATAGGAAGAGTCACCAGGGACAAGAACGTCACTGCTGAAGTAAGTAAACCTTTCAACGAGGTCAACATTCTCTCCACAGACAGACATACTGCTGATGGCTGTATCCAAGAGGTCATTAAAGGCCTGGATCTTGGTTTTTATCTGGGTCACTCACAAGCCCAGATACTCAGACTCCTCACTCAGTCTCTCAAGAGCCCCGATCAGAGCCTCCATTGACTCAATGAATATCAGAGAATCATCAGCAAAGTCAAGATCAGTGAATTTCTCTTCACCAACTGATGCCCCACATCCAATGGACCTCACGACCCTGCCCAACACCCAGTCCATGCAAGCTTGAGCAGAGCAGGAGCGAAAACATGCCCCTGATGAACCCCAGAATCAAGTGAGAAAAAACACTGTGGTTCTGCCTCCACTCTGCACAGCACTCACAATACCAGTGTACAGGCTGGCCATGATATCCAGCAAATTCCGCAAAGTCTCAAGATGTCCAACAGGGCAGCTCGTTCAACTGAGTTAAACACTTTATGAAAATCAACCAAGGCTGCAAAGAAACTCTGGCGATATTCACGGATCCTATTGAGGACGACCCTAGCAAGGACCTTACCCGGGACCGAGAGCAGTGTTATCCCTCTGTAGTTGCCGCAATCCAGGCGATCACCCTTCCCTTTTCAGATAGAGACGACAAGTCCTGTTTTCCAGTCAGTTGGGATGATGCCCGTCTCCCAA
Source organism: Polypterus senegalus (assembly GCF_016835505.1). Lineage (NCBI taxonomy): Eukaryota > Metazoa > Chordata > Cladistia > Polypteriformes > Polypteridae > Polypterus > Polypterus senegalus. The sequence goes on from NC_053162.1 coordinate 174,379,407, forward strand.
ATAGGAAGCAACAGCCTTGTGGAAATCACATATTGGTAAAGAGCATGGAAGAGTTCTTGTTGCCAGTCATCCATGACTATTGGCCAGGAACTTAAATACCAATCCACAGATGAAGCTGATCAGACTAAGGTCTCTGAGGTTCACACCAGGTTGGTGGGCACAATAGTGCTAGAGGAAGAGAGCTGTCGTCATTGAATAGCATCCTGACATAGGTGTTTTTCCTTTCCTTTAAAGAGTTAAATACCCTAATTTTTACAGTTTTCATAAACTACAGATGTGTCTCTTAAATTGCCGTTGTGTTTTGCCCAGCCCCATGTGGATAAATGGCTGAAATTAAATCACAGCTTGTAAACACCCATATTTAATGAATGGGACTGTGCCAATTTTTCCAGACAATTTCACCAATGTACCCATATTGTGCCAGTCAAAACTCAAGTGGAGTTTAAAGAATGCATCTGTTTTGTCACAAATTTGATGGCCCAACATGGTGTAACTCATTTGTACCAGTGCCAGTTTCAAATATGGAATATAATAATTCTTTACATTTATATAGCGCTTTTCTCACTACTCAAAGTGGTTAATATAGGGAGTGGGAAGCCACTTCAACCCCTATCAATGTGCAGCATCCGCATTGATGATGTGATGGCAGCCATATTTGTACCAGTACTCTCACCACAGCTTAGCTATTAGGTGCAGACGAGGTTAGAGACAGGGGATGCTTAGGGGGCCAGAATGACTAGACTGTGAAGTGCAATTTAGCCAGGACATTGGGATACACCCTACTGTTTTTGAAAGAGTGCCTAGAGATCTTTTATGACCATAGAGAGTCAGGACCTCAGCGTTTCATCTCATCTGAAGGACGGCACCATTTTTACAGCACAGTGTTCCCATCTCTGCACTGTGGCATTGGGATCTACATTCAGACCACAGGGTAAGCTCCCACTGCTTGCCTCACCAACATCTCTTCTTGAGATGTAAAACCGAGGTCCTGACTCAATAAAAATCCCTGGACATCCTTCATAAAGAGTAGGGTGTATCTTGATGTCCAGGCTAAATTGTCCACTATGGCCTGTACCACAATTGGAAGAACAAAAGAAATGTAACTAATTACATTTGAAATGTTGGATGAAGGGGTCTACCAAATAATCAGTAAGAGTAATGTGACATTTGAGTATATATTATGAGATGTTTACGAGTTTCTTTTGTTTACGCCGTTCACTCAAGTACACTTTTTCTTTTTGTGTTTTTTTTGTCGGCTGTACATAGTCCCCTTTAAAAGTCAGCAGATATAAGTGTAAATGTACAGCAGTACTTGAAATGGAGATACATCATGTGCCAGTACTCTATGTGTTACATACACTCACCTAAAAGATTATTAGGAACACCATACTAATACGATGTTTGACCCCCTTTCGCCTTCAGAACTGCCTTGATTCTACGTGGCATTGATTCAACAAGGTGCTGAAAGCATTCTTTAGAAATGTTGGCCCATATTGATAGGATAGCATCTTGCAGTTGATGGAGATTTGTGGGATGCACATCCAGGGCACGAAGCTCCCGTTCCACCACATCCCAAAGATGCTCTATTGGGTTGAGATCTGGTGACTGTGGGGCCATTTTAGTACAGTGAACTCATTGTCATGTTCAAGAAACCAATTTGAAATGATTCGAGCTTTGTGACATGGTGCATTATCCTGCTGGAAGTAGCCATCAGAGGATGGGTACATGGTGGTCATGAAGGGATGGACATGGTCAGAAACAATGCTCAGGTAGCCCGTGGCATTTAAATGATGCCCAATTGGCACTAAGGGGCCTAAAGTGTGCCAAGAAAACATCCCCACACCATTACACCACCACCACCAGCCTGCACAGTGGTAACAAGGCATGATGGATCCATGTTCTCATTCTGTTTACGCCAAATTCTGACTCTACCATTTGAATGTCTCAACAGAAATCGAGACTCATCAGACCAGGCAACATTTTTCCAGTCTTCAACTGTCCAATTTTGGTGAGCTTGTGCAAATTGTAGCCTCTTTTTCCTATTTGTAGTGGAGATGAGTGGTACCCGGTGGGGTCTTCTGCTGTTGTAGCCCATCCGCCTCAAGGTTGTGCGTGTTGTGGCTTCACAAATGCTTTGCTGCATACCTCGGTTGTAACGAGTGGTTATTTCAGTCAAAGTTGCTCTTCTATCAGCTTGAATCAGTCGGCCCATTCATTCTCCTCTGACCTCTAGCATCAACAAGGCATTTTCGCCCACAGGACTGCCGCATACTGGATGTTTTTCCCTTTTCACACCATTCTTTGTAAACCCTAGAAATGGTTGTGCGTGAAAATCCCAGTAACTGAGCAGATTGTGAAATACTCAGACCGGCCCGTCTGGCACCAACAACCATGCCACGCTCAAAATTGCTTAAATCACCTTTCTTTCCCATTCTGACATTCAGTTTGGAGTTCAGGAGATTGTCTTGACCAGGACCACACCCCTAAATGCATTGAAGCAACTGCCATGTGATTGGTTGATTAGATAATTGCATTAATGAGAAAATGAACAGGTGTTCCTAATAATCCTTTAGGTGAGTGTATCTATTAACACGAAACGTGAGGAGCAAGGAACAGTGTCAGTCAACTGTTGCAGCAGAATTTCTGTGGCTTCCGCATTAGAAATTCAAGCGCCACCATCTAAAATAGACTCTGTGGTGTTGTGTGAATTAAGCATAGGTGGAGGAGTGGGGGGATTTCCTACCCTCTCGTTTCTACCTTGGAGTTTGCAGCACCATGATTGGAGAGCATTGTCAATCCCCTGTAGCTTTCAGCACCACGACTGTGGTCTGGAGGTTGACAGAGTATGACAGATAACCAAGACGAGAGTCGGTATGCATCTAATAGTGCCGGCAATCATCAGCAAAAAAAAAAAAAGCAAAACACCTCTTGCTGACCATTGAGCTTCCTTGATCTTTTTCCATTCCACAACATGATCCCGTCTCTTTTCCCTGTCCAGGACAGCTCCCCGTCTTTAGTCATCTCTTCTCCCTATTGGTTAGTGCTGCTGTTCATGTGGCCTACCAATCGCTTCTGCAATGCCCTTCATTTGCATAAAGCATAGTGTCAGCACAGTGCAGAGCATGTAAGTTAAAATAATTTTAATAAAAATTGACAAATCAAAATAACACATGTTGGATAGTCTTCTATAACTACCAAATTTCAATCAAATCCGTAAAAGCATTTATGAAATTATGGGGTATTTAGGTTTTTTATTGTTTTTACATCTTGTCACACATGTGCGATTAAGAGGGACATGAGTGGACCAAGCAGAGGTAATTACCCACCAGGCCAGGGGGTGGTGTGTGCACTAAATCTACCTCTGTTATCTCTGCAGGCCAAATATGGGAAAACCTGCCTGACTGAACATCAACAACGTCACTTCTGGCTCCATCACTCAGACTGACGTCACTTTCGATTCCGGCACCCAGAACAACATCACTTCCAGTTCCGGCCCTAGACGACATCACTTCCGGTTTCGGCTTATAAAACCGCCATCTTTTCAATACCGAATCAGTTCAGTTTGGAACTCAACAAGAGCACATCCTTGCTTATCTCTTTATCCTTTTTCAGCCAGGGAGTACATACGGGTGGCTGCCCCAAACCTTTATTCGTGTGTTGAGACTGCTTCTTTCACAATCCAAATATTGAATACTGTATGTCCTTTCTTAGAGTTAACCTACTGGTCTAGACATACTGTACCATCCTGCCAAATTTCAAGTTTTCAATTAAATGGGAAATAGTCAGTGAATGAGTCAGTCAGTCAACTTTACATTATATATTGTGATAAAAAATCAGGCAGCAGACAGAAAAGATTTGGGGATGGCTGCCCTGTATACTGAAAAACCAGTAAATGAAAAGAACCACATTTTTACAGGGGCGGAGTTCACAACTGAACTGACTAAAAGATTGAGACTGCTCTATAAATATGGTGGGTAAGGTAGAAGAGGTGGAGTCAGGACAGCTGGAACAGGAACTGATTTGGCAGACAGGGGAATTCTGGGTAGCGAAAATGATGCCATTAGTGTTGGCCGGAAATGAAGTCGACAATGGGTGGGTCAATGGTGATGTCATTAAGAGTAAGGCTTTTTGGCTGGGCTGCAGTGGAATAAGAGGAGAGAGGATCAAGTGAGAGTTCCAACCCCTGGTCTGGCTGACAAATAACACTATTTGAGCCTTAAACTGTCCCTCATGCATATCTGTGTAACAATATAAACAGTATATATATACATTTACTGTATATACTATATATATATATATATATATATAAAATCCTGCAACGAGACAAGACTGTTTTAAAGAGATTTTTTCAAGTCCCGCGAGATGAGACTTTTGACATGAGATTGTTTTAAGTCCCGCCCGACTCTCAATAGTCAAACATGCACATGGTCCTCTCACCTTTCATTCGTATGAATGCTTTTGACAGAGCTTTCCTCCTCTCTCAGCTCTTATTGAAGAATTTCATCCCAAAGGGTTATCAACAGAAGAAATGAGTACACGGGCAATCCTAGCACGGAGAAACGATGAAGTCAGTCGAATTAACGCGAAAATTGACGATCGGTTACACAGCAAATTGGTTAAATGCGTATGAATAGACTACACTGAAGCAGTTGGAGGTGATGGTGCAGAAGATGAAAACATCAACTTACAAATATCACGAAGAATATCTACAATCGTTTACACCGTCTGGTCTTCCACCAGCCGAATTACTGTTGAAAGAAGGATGTATCCAAGAAAGGTCATGTAGTACATCTTCAGGAGATAACATGAGACACCAAAGGAGATCTTGATATGCCATTCATATGAAAACATTTACAGTTTCTCGTTAGAATAGCTTTTCCAAAGACAATTAACAAATCACAGGGACAAACATTCGAAAAAGTCAGTTTATTTAATAGAGAGAAAAAAAAGAAATTCTCTCACGGGCAGTTATACGTTGCGTTGTCACGATGTAAGTCCAAACACAGAATCAAAATTCAATGTGATAGTGATGAAAATGTAATTCAAAAAACTGTTTTTACAGTAAAAGTGTAAGTTTAAAAAATATTTGCGTGTTAATTTCAAAGCCAAACAGAACAAAATCGTATAACGCAACATAATCAGTCAGTCATTATCCAACCCACTATATCCTAACTAAAGGGTCACACTGGAGCCAATCCCAGGGCACAAGGCAGGAACAAACCCCTTGCCAGCCCACACACACCCGGGACAATGTAGGATCGTCAATGCACATAACCTGCATGTCTTTGGGAGGAAACCCACACAGACACGGGGAGAAAATGCAAACTCCACACATGGAGGACCCGGGAAGCGAACCCAGGTCTCCTAACTGAGAGGCAGCACTATGAAACATAATTTTCTTTTAAATTATTACATTTTACTATTTTTCACTATGGTTAATTACTCGCTGTAATATAAAATAGTTCTATTATGCATATGTAACAATTCACATGAAAATAACAATCTGTTTAAATTGTTGGCGAGTGAAGCAAGCAGGGGAAAAAGCCCCCTAGTATATGTATATATACAACGGTTGAAATAGTTTTACTGTCAAATAATGCAAAGAGTACGCAACACGTGTTTAGCCCTAATTCTGGGCTCATCAGGCGTACACACTTACTGCACCCCCCTCTTACCTGGTAGGTAACCACCCATACAATCAGATTGTGATTCAGACTACGAATGCTATGAATGTAATTACCCCCGATCTACATGCTGTCAAATGAACGAACCACACGCCATGGCGCAACGTTAGAGGCTTCGCCTCTGGCACTGACGTCCGAGGTTTGGTTCCCCGAGAGTGGGTGCTGTAAGTGTGTACGCCTGATGAGCCCAGAATTAGGGCTAAATACGTGTTGCGTACTCTTTGCATTATTTGACAGTAAAACTATTTCAACCATTCTATGATCTGCTTCTCGCAACTGAAAGACGGCACCGTGGCAGATGTTAGCTGATTTGCTGACCAGCCACAAGCGTTACCTGGTAGGTAACCACTCAGACAATCAGGTTGTGATTCAGACTACGAATGCTATGTGTGTATATATATATATATATATATATATATATATATATATATATATATATATATATATATATATATATATATACAGGGTTTCTTCTTAGTATTTTGTATATGTTGTCATTTTTTTCTGGTTTATAGTCCAGTTATACTAGTTTAAATCTTTGTGATTTCCTGTCTTCTTCTTCCTCCTCTTCATCTTTTCCCTCCTCTATTTGGGGATCAATATGCTTGCTCATCCTTCTCCCAACCAGTTACCCCCTCGCCTTTCCTTCAGACTTTCTTTTCCTTTATCCATCCACCTCCACTTCCTCTTATCTTGTATTCCCATTCCCGATTCCCCCGGTTCCCCAATGTTGTTTATGCCCCGTTGTTCATTTTGAATTTCCGTGTAGCACTTTGAGCAGGCCTACCGTATATAAATTGTCCCCCGTGTGCACATTGGAGGCAGCTGTGGTGATGGTAAAAACCCGCTGAACCAGGGGGTGGCGCTGTTGTCTCATGCCTTCTCTCTTCCTCCCTCTGAAGATTGACAGCCACTCCCACCACTGACGTCACTTACACTTTCTGCCCTCCTGGACCCGTCCCTTCCTGCCTGGGATTATTTAAAACCATCGCCACCGCCATTGTGAAAATGTTCTCTTCTGGAAAGATGTCCTGTCATTATTGTTGACCACTGTCTTGTTTTTTTTCTTTACCAATATATGGGGTCACCGGGTGGGTATTGTTGTTTGTGTTTCTATTTCAAAATGCATTATTATTGTTATTATTATTATTATTATTATCCATCAGTTTTTAATGATGCAAATTAACATTTACATTGCAGAATATGTTGTCTTGCTGTTAACACTGAATAAGTAACCATCTGGCACAAGATGCTGTGAAAATGAAGCTGACCAGAAGCAAATAAGCATCTAAAAGCTGTTAGAACCAGGGTCACGTACAGCCACCCCAACCCCGTCACAGGCAGGCAGAGACACAAGAGTAACACACAACACTCTTTATTTAGAGTTGGGGAAGCGCTTTTTCCTCAGTCCTCAGAGCACAGCACAGTACACAAAGCACCAAATATATCAAGAGGGTCCTTTTCTTCCCTTCCTTTTCCCAGTCTTTCCATCTCCACTCCTCCTCACAAGCCTTCATCCTTCTTCTTCCCGACTCTGGCCTCCTGAGTAGTGGCGGCTGGCCCCTTCTATAGGACACCCAGAAGGACTCTAGGTGTCCAATGACCTTCTTCCGACACCCAGAAGTGCAGCCAAACAGGGCTGAGTGAACATCCAGTTGGCCCCTGGTGGTGGACGTGGGGCCCAGCAGGGTTGACCTTCCATTCTCCAAACCCATGGACAGGCTCTCTCCCCAGGTCCTTCCATTGTCAAAGCGTCTCGGCCAGATGAGTGCCCCGGCTGTCCGTCACAAAGCGAATAACTAGCCGGCCAAATATTATAAGTAGTTGTGAATTACTAGCTAACTTCAGCCACGTGAAAAGGACTGTAATAGTGGAACTTTAAATATATCCATCTCTCTGTTTTAAAATCCACTTAACCTGATGCCAGTCCCGGCTGGATTGAGTGATGTACAGTACCTCAGATGAAGTGCCAGTCCATCTTGGGCAAGCTCATGAACACATGAGTGGCATCAAACCTTCCACCGAGAGCAACTTCTCCCAGCCATCCAAGAACAGTTTGGTGACCAACAAATGAACAATCCAGCATGACGGAGCACCGGGCCATAACGCAAAAGGCAGAACTAAGTGGCTTGGGGAACAAAACTTTGAAATTTGGGGTCCATGGCCAGGAAACTTCCCATTGAGAACTTGTGGTCAACCCTCAAACAAAAACCCACCGATTCTGACAAACTCCAAGCATTGATTATGTAAGAATGAGCTGCCATCAGTCAGGATTTGGCCCAGAAGTTGATTCCCAGCCTGCCAGGGTGAACTGCAGAGGTCTTGAAAAAGAAAGAAGGGCCAACACTGCAAATATGGACTCTTTGCATAAACTTCGTGTCATTGTCAGTAAAAGCCTTTGAAACTTAGGAAATGTTTATAATTCTACCTCAGTCTACCATAGGAACATCTGACAAAAAGATCTAAAAACACTGAAGCAGCAAACTTTGTGACAACCAACACTTGAGTCATTCTCAAAGCATTTGGCTACAACTGACTGTACGCCCTCTTTAGATCAGAACATTGGCTCCCTGTAAAGGCACACATTAAGTTCAAATCCGTGATGCTTAAGAACGGGTCAGCACCTATATATACTGTATGTATATATGGAGACACTTGGGACGTCCGCACAGGTCTGCTAATGAACAATGTCTACAGAGGCCACGTCTGCATGTCATCAAACCTCAATTCAGACATTTCATGCGTAGCTCCCAGCTAGTGGAACGAGCTGCCCACCTCCATTCAAAATGAAACCTCCCTAAATGTTTAAGTGGCATTTGAAGACTCTCTTGTTTGGTGAATTTCTGTCTAACTTGCCCCAAAACATGGTTCCCCTATGCCACATGGCATCACCCCAAAGAACCATTTTGGCACCTTTATTTTTCAGAGTGTATGCTAAGGGTTTCTTCAAGTATTCGATGTGTATTGTACAACAGCTAAGGATTTGGACTTTAAAACCTACGGTTATCTTTGACAACTTCTGGCATCACTTTGAAGAAACAGTTGGCACCTTTGACTGCAGGGCACTGGAGTTGACACAAAAATAAAAATGTGAACACTGCCTCAAATTTTATGGCAGGAGCTTTTCAAAAGTGGCTAAAAAAATTCAATTTACAGCAGCTGCGTTTGCTTCAAAAATTGCAACAGCCTTTAAGATTAAGTATCTCTGCACATATCTTCCTTTGCATGTGAGAGCTTTATCAGTAATTGTGAAGCAGAACATAGATAGATAGATAGATAGATAGATAGATAGATAGATAGATATGAAAGGCACTATATAATAGATTGATAGATAGATAGATAGATAGATAGATAGATAGATAGATAGATAGATAGATAGATAGATAGATAGATATCTGAAAGGCACTAAATAAAGGATAGATAGATAGATAGATAGATAGATAGATAGATAGATAGATAGATAGATAGATATGAAAGGCACTATATAATAGATAGATAGATAGATAGATAGATAGATAGATAGATAGATAGATAGATAGATAGATATCTGAAAGGCATTATAAAAAGGATAGATAGATAGATAGATAGATAGATAGATAGATAGATAGATAGATAGATATGAAAGGCACTATATAACTGAAAGATATATACAGTATGTGAAAAGCGCTCTATAACTGATAAATAGATTTACATTTATTTATTTGGCTGATGTATTTTTTTCAATGTGTCTTATAACATTTATGATACAATTGGTTCTATTTCCATTGGTTTTCCCAATTGGAGCACAGGCAGGTCAGGCGACTTGTTCTTAGTCACATTGTGAACCCACAACCTCAGGGTTTAAAGTCCACACTAGATAGATAGATAGATAGATAGATAGATAGATAGATAGATAGATAGATAGATAGATAGATAGATAGATAGATAGATAGACTGGTGATATCGAAAACCAGGATTTAGAAAGATAAATTTCATGAGAGAAGTCGAACTCGCCAGGACGCACCCAGCTGACCCCGTGTTTATCTTTATAACTGCTAAATTCCCCGATCGAACGTTTTATCCGCAGGCATCAGTGCGATGATAATACCGGATACAGGGAGTGTGTGAGAAATGTAGAAAAGCTAACGCCCAAGTTTTCTTCACTTTCCAAAATTCCGGATATAAAACTACTTTTAAGAACACTGATTTGTCTTGCTCCGGCAATGTGAAGATTCGCCGCGAGATGGGGTAGCGAGCTAACAAAGCGTGCCTGCCCTGTCAAAACCAAACACATTACCAGTTCGCAAATAATTGGCTCTTACAGTACTTTGTTTTTTTCACAACAATTCTTACGAGTAGTGATATTACTTTTGCAGATTTCGTTTTGATAGAAAATATAGTAAACAAAGTTTAAACGCTTCATTTGGTAATCGTAGATGCTGTCCTGTTGGTCGAGGAAGCTCTGCAGAGCTCACAGGTGTTTACTTTCCAACCTGTTCCTCGTGTTTTCCCAAAGAGCTGACTTGTTTTACTTTAACTGATTTTTTTTTTCAAATCATATTTACATTATGTTCATAATTGTTTGTTTTCTATGTCAAATAAATATTTTATGCATTCTCATTATTTTAGTTTCAACTGATTTGACTTTAGGCGGCACGGTGGCGCAGTGGGTAGCTCTGCTGCCTCGCCAGTTAGGAGACCTGGGTTTGCTTCCCTGCGTGGAGTTCTCCCCGTGTCTATGTGGGCTTCCTTTGGGTACTCCGGTTTCCTCCCACAGTCCAAAGACATGCAGGTTTGGTGCATTGGCGATTCTAAATTGTCCCTACTGTGTGCTTGGTGGGCTGGCGACCTGCCCGGGGTTTATTTCCTGCCTTGCGCCCTGTGTTGCCTGGGATTGGCACCAGCAGACCCCCGTGACCGTGTAGTTAGCATATAGCGGGTTGGATAATGGATGGATGATTTGACTTTAACCACTATGAGTGTGCGTTAACAAAGACGAGTCTGGGGAGAGCAGAAGCCCTGGAGTCGCCGGCTGTTTCTTTTTCTCACTGCGCCTTATTTTCATGAGGTTTTTTTTTCCCAGTTCACGGTTGCGGGTTACCTGGGCTTATCCTGGCAGTACAGGGCGTAAGGCAGGACCCAGCCCTGGACGGGGCATCAGTTGTTTTCCGTGGGTGGATTTACAGGTTCAATAGCAACTGGGAACACTTTACTAAAGCCTTTTATACTAGGTGCAATCGAATTCATTATATATCTCATAATTCAAAGTGAGTTCTTTCACAGAGCGCACCAAGTAGAAAATGAAATAGGATTCAGCGTTATCAGACTGACAGTAAAGAACGACTAATGAATGATAAGTTTAGGAACTTTTTCAAAGCACAAAGAACCAACTTCATATGCAGAGAAACCTTCCCAAAATGAAGTGGTGCTTGGTCAAGTAATACTGTAGTTCTGTAAGGGACCACACAACCCAGTAAAGAACCATAAAGCTCCATTAAAGAACCAGCATTTTTAAGGGTGTAGGAAAAAAATGCATGGAAAGTTTATACATTTGATTATCAGTTAAATAAAGATGTAGATAGATAGATAGATAGATAGATAGATAGATAGATAGATAGATAGATAGATAGATAGATAGATAGATAGATAGATAGATAGAAAGATAGATAGATAGATAGATAGATAGATAGAAATTAAAATTACAAATCAAACCATTCAGACATGAATAAAGCACATATTGAACACTTTCATTTAAGGGGATTTGCAGACATTTCAGTCACACCACACTTTTTCTACATGGTGCCCCCCATTTCAGAGTACCGTGATGTTTGAAACATGGCAATGGCAGGTCTCTTAAAGCTGCTGCCACATTAGTCCTTTGTCACATGTCCCTCACATGCAATGGCTGCTTGAAGTCTGTGATTCACAGACATCACCAGGTGCTGAGGATCTTCTCAGGTGATGCTCTGCCAAGCCTCCCATGCAGCCATCTTCAGCTCCTGCTTGTTTTGAATGGCTTGTCTCCATCAATTTTCTCCTCAGCAGATGGAAGGACTGCTCAGTTGGATTTAAACTGAGCGTCTCTCTTGGCCATTCTAGAATTTTCCATTTTTTGTCTTTGATAAACTCCTGTATTGCCTCAGCAGTAGGTTTGGCTCATTATCTTGTTGTAGGATGAACAGCCGTCCAGGGAGTTTGGAGGCTTTTACTGGAACTCGAGCAGATCAGATGTTTCTACACACTTCAAATTTCATTGTGCCATCAGCAGTCACATCATCACTGAAGAGAGTGTGCCTGGACCCGTGGCAGCCATCCATGCCCAGAATATAACACCCCCAGTACCGCCATGTTTAACAGATGAGGTGGTCTGCATTTGATCTCAGGCAGTTCCTTCTCATCTCCACACTTTGCTCTCGCCATCGCTCATCTTTCTCTCGTCTGTCCACAAGACCTTTTCCCAGAATTCTGCAGGCTCTGTTACGTCCTTTGTCACAAACTGTAATCTGGCCATCCTGTTTTTTGTGGCCTCAGTGTTTCTGTTCATGAAGTCTTCTGCAGATAGTCACCTCTGACGTGTCCTCATCTTCCTCCTGAACTCTGTTTCTGATCTGTCAGACAGGCATTTGAGGCTTTTTCTTGATCATTGTGAGGATTCTTCTGTCATCAGCAGTGCAGGTCTTCCTTGGCCTACCTTGCGATTCCTGAGCCCACCAGTGTGTTCTTTCTTCTTCAGGATATTCCATTCAGTTGATTTGGGTCATCCTAAGGTGTTATTGATGTCTCTAATTGTTTAATTCTTGTTGTTCAACCTCATAATGGCTTCTTTGAATTTCATTGGCACAGCATTGTTGAACAATGGCTACCACAGACTCCAAAGCGTAGAAGCAGGCAGAGGTATCTTACAAAGCCATGAAGCCCTCCTGAGGAATCACAAACACCGGTGACACTAAATGCCCCAAACATTTGGGAGGGGGGGCATTACATTCTGAAATGTCTGCAAATCCCCTTAAATGAAAGTCGCGCAAAGGGGGAAATCAAAGATAAATGTGTCTTTGACCCACACGTTATGATGGGCACTGTACACTTAAAAAAATCAAAGGTGCCAGAGTGCCTCTTTGGTACTGATGCCATGGGGGAGTCCTTTTAAAATCAGGAGCCATTGGGATTTCTCAAATCTGTTTACCACCCATTTTTGGTTCATAAGAAGACCCACCCCACATGAAATTTCCAGAAAGAACCATTTTGTTTCTTTAAATCTTCAACAGGCTCCATATGGTGAATAACCATAAATAGGTGGTAACAGATTTGAGAAAACCCAATGGCTCCTGATTTTAAAAGGACTCCTGCTGCATACAAGCCCAGGTTTTCTTAGTTTTCTTGTTAGGTACGTTAGAAATTTCATGTTTCCTCTGCATATATTAGGAGGTTTTTCAAAGCACAAAGAATCAACTTTGTATATGCAAAGAACCCATCCCAGAATGAAATGGGCGTCATATTGGGGGAGATTACCCAGGGCCCACTGGGTGGCGTGGCCCTCTAACACACAAAAAAAAACCACATGTGACAGACATGAAGGGACCCTCAGAGCCTGCTTATGATCGGGCCCAGAAATGGAGCTACAAGAAACCCATGAAGAACCATACAGTGTCATTAAAGAACCAGGACTTTAAAGAGTGCTAGGTCTGCATGATATAAAAAATATTGCATATTAACTTGCATGTGTCCCACTTAACTTCTAGATTATTATTATTATTTTGAATTTGTATTTGAATTTCACCATTTTTGTTTGATATTGTACAGAGGCGGCCTTAGGGGTGTGCGGGGCCTCAGGCTGACCCACAGTTACATCAAATGCTGTTACCGCTATATATCACTGTAAAAAAAATAATGTGAACTTTACGGTAAAATACTGGCAGTTGGGTTGCCAGAATTTTACTGTAAAAAAGAAGGTGACAATATTTTAAGGTCTACGGTACACTTTAAAAAAATTTTACGTTTACGGTAAAGTACTGGCAGCTGGGTTGCCAGAATTTTACCGTAAAAAACTGACAGTATGTTATTTTTACGATAAAAAACTGGCAGCTGGGTTGGTAAAAGTTTACTGTAATAAATAAGGTGACAATATTTTTAGGTCTATGGTATAACTTTGTAGTAAAAACTGTTTTTTCTTTGCAACACATTCCAACAGAAGGGAATGTTTAACCATAACCAGACATTTATGTACAGGGTGGTCCAGATCTGTTAATGCAGATCCAGATCGTCTGGATGACATTGATTTATGCGGGGACAATTCCAGTTCGGCGCAAAGACGATTGTTCATGTCGTCAGTTTGCGCACTTCTCCATGGTCCGGGATTTGTTGGGTGATTTTCTATGTAATAAACTTATGTTATAGCGTAATGAAAATTGCATAATTAGATCTGGACCACACTGTAGTATAATAAATAGGCCAGTCAATAAACCATTAGAAAGTATTGTCAGGGTCAAACCCCAGGACACAGCTTGCATCAGTAAAATAACAACAGCCAATAGCAAACAGGTACCATTTAATTATACACATTGAAAACAATTCAATGTTTAAGGAAGCTATGGCACATTGTCTGGTGGGGAAGTAAAGTTTGTTTTTGTGGTGCATCATGTCCTGCAGGTGTGCCAGCTTATTGAACAAAACTCACCATAAATCAGCTTCCATAACCTCAAAAAACCTTCAGCACACAGGGAAAAATACATCTGCTAGTTAGTTTAAGTTTTTTTTCTCTGCTATTCAAAGGTACGCGGTTCACCAGGAACACTATGGTAAAGGGGGCGTGTCCTTATGCAAATTTCGTGACTTCGGTTCTACTGAAACAGCGCTTTACTGTTTTACCTTTCGCTATTTAAAAACAGTTTTACACTGTAAAATTAACAGATTTTTTTCAGTGTAATTGTAATGCAGCAGTAAACGATATTTAGCATATTTTGAAGGTAGAACAATATCGATTTTACAGAACTTGGCTGTAAAAAATAATGAAATGTAAGATATACCGGTAATTTTCAGTAGAACATAAGGTAACTTTCCTTTTTTCAAAAAAGGTCATTTACTTTCACCATTTACAGTATTTTTACCATTAAATTTACTGACTTTTTTTACAGTGTTGGGGACTGTATAAACTTGCACATGAATTTAATAAAAATAATGTTAACATACACTAGATTTTCTCATTACAGTATTCAACTAAAGTTTTGCAAGATAATACACGGACTTTACCAAAATATAACGATATAATCCAATCCAATCTCTTCCACTCCTGGCGTTGGCAGCGCGATACGGCTAAACCAGAAATCAAACGTTGCGGCGCGTTCCTCTACCAAAGTCTTCCCGCATTGTTTCGACGAAGAAACGATGGTGGGCTCTCTGGACACGAATGAGTCGTAAGTGACAAGCCGTCAGTTGTTCCCAAGTCAAAACAGAAGCCAACCCAGCGACTAATGGGCTACACCTATTTTTGGAAGGGATTATACTGGGGACCCTTTTCGGGCGATGAAGGTGGACTATACGAAATGTTTTCAAAGATGGATGGAATTTGACCTTAAGGGATTTTAAAAGAGTTCCTCTTGGAAGCATCTCAAATATATATATAGTGGAGAATATAAGTGGACAAATCTGCTCGAATGGGACAGGCAGACCTCAAAAGCATTCGGGAAATCAATCATTGGATGACAGATCTTTTTTTACAACTCAATCCTGATAAAAGAGAAATCTTATTAGTTAGTACTTAATCTGTCCTCTCTAACATAAGTGAGCTAAAAATTGACGTCGATGGGATCCTGGTTGAACCCTCAGATCAGTCCGTTGTGTGTCATCTTAAATCAGCTTCTTACTTTTCAACCACACATTAATTAGCTCAGTAGTACAGCTTTTTTACATTTTTGTAACATTGCTCATCCGCATTCTTTCCTCAGTGCGAAGGATACTGAGTCACTCATTCACGGTTTCATCACTACCCTTCTGGACGATTGCAATGCATTGTTTTATGGCCTCCCGACTAAATACATCAATAGATTACAGTATGTTCAGAATTCTGCTGCTCGTTTGCTTACACACACTAAAAAAAAATCTGCTCACATCACTTCTGTCCTCTATGATTTGCATTGGTTACCAGTTTCTTCAAGAATCAAATATCAAATTATTCCTCTCACCTTTAAAGCCCTTCATGGTTTAGCCCCTCATTATCTGACTGCGCTGCTGCTTCCTTTCACTCCAGCCCGTGCATTACGATCATCGGACGCTAACTTACTCACTGTACCTAAACACAGGTTAGTAACTATGGGTGGAAGAGCTTTCAGTGTGATAGCCCCTAAAATTTGGAAGGATCTTCCTCTCGGCCTTCGCAGAGGAAAAATCTATTATTCATTTTAAACTCCTGTTAAAAACACATCTTTTCAATGAGCACTGTTCATTTTCTTGTAATTTCTATTGTCTTGTTAATGTGTTTATTGAATTGTAAAGTGTCATTGAGTGTATGAAAGGCGCTACATAAATAAAACTATTATTATTATTATTAATTATTATTAAAAGCAGGACCACCTTAGGCGCGGGGCTCCACTTGTTACCCCTAAACGCCACTCCTGATATTGTAGATACTGCTCAATAGTAATTTGAGGGTCGTACGTCGTCTTTTTCAATGCACTGCACGTGTAAAGTGCCTTATGATGGTGGCTGCTTTAGAAAGGCAATAACAATTCTTTTTTTGTCTTCGTGTTTAAGTTAGACAGTAGGTCGAGCGACTGTGCAAGTACTTTTATTTATTTATTTTCCTAAAGGCCATTTTTAACAGCACAGCACCGGCGTGTATTTTCCTTGTTCTCCTGCCACTGTTTTCACTTTGGATGCGGCGAGGCGCAGGTGAGTCACTTCAGAGTCGCCAAACGGAGCTGCAGAGCGCAGCGCCTGAGGGTCAAAGAGCTGCAACTCACAAACTTTGTGCACTGCTCCAAAATTGCGTCGATATTCGAGACTTTATCTGGCCGCTTTTGTAACTGTTTGTCTAGTTTTAAATAGGCAAATCTCAAAGTGCTGCGCGATCAGCCATTGGCCGTTTCACCAGAGCGAGATTGGGCCGCAAAAAAAAAAAAAATTATCAGATTGAGAATCAGGGTGGAGGAAAAGAAATTAGGCAGCGGGAGAGAAAGCCACAGAGAAAGAGAAAGAGGCAGGGACTGACGGCTAGCCCGCTTCATTAAATATCAAAAACATCCAAGAAAGAGCGCAATTTGGGAAACCATAAACTCACATAGAAAAGAGGGAAAAGGATCATCCGTCATTTCACCTCAAATATTTTAAAATCTGCTGCGGGTAAGTAGCATTGGAGATGTGCGCTATAGAATATTGTAAAGTTTCCACCTTTGTATCGCTGAAACGATGTGTCTATTGGTTAGAAAAAAAATAATAATTCACAGCTGATTTTTTTATCCACCTGTGCAGCCAAAGTTAAGAGAACTCGACTTTGACATTTCAGATTAGTTTCATGTTCCTGATGTTTTCTCGAGTCTATAGCCGAACAAGCACTGAAGTCAAAGTTTGAAATAGCAAAAGAAAGAAAGAAAGAAAGAAAGAAAGAAAGAAAACCTGCAGACGAGCCGGGGGAGTTAAGAAATGAAGTTCAATATGCTAGATACGCAAAAACGAGAAAAATCTGCAACTCCCCCCCCCTCCACTCCCCCCTCTGCCGCTACCCCCACGCGCAACAACACATATGTCAGCGTGTGTGTTTGTCTAATGGCAAAAAAAAATGAAACCTTATTTATTATTGAAGACGTATGCATGTAGAGCAGCAATGTGGAGCTGTCTAATGAAAGGAAATCAAAATCCACAAGTCAGTACAGCCCAACAGTTCCTCTTTTTAGATACACAGATAAAAAAAAAACGAGCAAAGTTTCTGAAGATTTTTTTTTTGACATAATGTCCAAATGATAATAAACCTACATTTTTGCTGAAATAGTTTGAAACCAAAAAAAAAGTTTAAAATGGAGCACAATATTGGTTTATTTACTCGAAACTAAATAATATCGATCAGGAGAAATATAAAAAGGCAACTACGAAAGCAATAATAAATATGAAGTCATTCAGAAGTAAGATGGCGAGGATGTGTCATGTTTTTAAATTAATTGACTTCTTATACAAGAAACTCTGGAAAACTTCAGGGCCGTGAGAGAGAAAACCGGCAATGAGAAAGAAGCCACATAGCTTCCGTTATAGTCCACGGAATTAGCGCATTATTAGAAAAATCGACATCAAATAATAATAATAATAATAATAATAATAATAATAATAATAATAATAATAACATGTGGGCTATGCTAACGATTACATGAATACTCTACATGGAGCATCTGATGAAAGGTAGAGAGAAATATTGCTAATAGTATACACTCTTGAAAATGAACGTGCCAAAGTGCTTCAACAGAGCGCTGTCATAGAATCATCCGCATGAAGTTTCCAGAAAGAAACTTTTATTTGTTCAGATCTGTAGCAGGTTCCATTAACCAGCATGTAACAGATTTGTGACCTGTCAATGGGCTCCTGATTTCCAAATGACTCTCGCTGCCTAGACAATCACGCAGGCGCAGTTCAGGCTTTCTTGATGGCGCCGTACTGTGCTAGATTACTAAACACTGAAGATTTCCGTTTTCACAACATATTTGCAATCTTTTCAAAACCCAAAGAATACATTTAATATGCAAAGAATCTTTCCCAGAATGAAACGGTGCTTGGTCAAGCAATGGAGCTACGGGGAACCACACCCAAGTAAAAGTGCCATTTTAGTGTTTGTTGGGTTTTCTACTACGACAACAAGATTAAAATAATAATAATAACATGAAGGAACTGGGAGGTAAACTGAGTGATGTGCTGTCCATTCTGCAAAGATATCAGCTGTGCATATAAATAGATAGAAGTATTCGGGGGCATATTTTCTTAAAAACAGAACAAAAAAAAAAGTTCAGTAACAGGTGCTTATACGTGCAAACATTACAAAATGGCAATACATTCACAGTCCTTTGCTGATTTTTAATTTCTGTGGAGACGCCGAAAACTTCGTTAACAGTCTTGCCTCTCCTTGTAGCCATTGATCTTTTGCTTTTTATGTTTAATTTTGTATTATCCAATTGAATTCCTTCTTGAGTTAAAAAAAAATCTCTTTAGCAAATGACGCTGTGAGCAGTTAAAGACTTTCTGTTTATTAAACAAATAGCAGATGTACGATGACTTAAAGCGTTATCCTAAGGAAAAAATGTCTATTGTTCTGCAGTCTACTCGTTCATAGTATATATAGGCAGGCAAAATATTGTTACAGTCAGACACATTTTGTAAATGACACTATCTGCTTTTCCGCTACTGGATCCGTTTATTCTACCGCAGAGCTGATAAAAGCTGGATCACGGCACTAGATTATAATATAATATAATATAATATAATATAATATAATATAATATAATATTAAATAATATAATATAATATAATAGCTGCAGTGATTGGCACTGTTTTATAAAAACTCCAGGGATTTACTCTCAGTTCCCATGTAGTCCCAAACAATCCTAGTGTAGCGTTTTTGTTTTGTTTTATTTTTTGTCACGTGACGTGTTTAATATCGTACATTCTGAATGTAACGATTAATACTATTATTTAAAAACGTCAGGGACTTACTTTCAATTTGCAGCCCAAACGATATCTGTGTAGAGTTTTCAGACCTCCCTGTGCGTGTGTCAGGTGTTTTGGTTTCGGGATGTGGTTGATATAATCTCATTCAATAAAAGCAGTAAATAGCACTGTTTTTATAACAACTCCAGGAAGTTACCTTTAATTCCAGGCCAAAACAATAGATGTGTAAAATCTGAAAGATTCCCTTTCTGCACACGCTGGGTTTTGTTTTTTGGCATGTCATGTGGTTAATATAATATAATATAATATAATATAATATAATATAATATAATATAATATAATATAATAGTAATAATAATTACTAATATAATAATAATAATAATAACTGTAGTGATTAGCGCTGTTTTATAAAAGTCCACAAACTTACTGTACCTCCAATTTCCAGCCCAAACAATATTTGTGCAGAATGTGCAAAACATCCCTGTGTGCGCGTTTTTTTGATTGTCTAGTCATGTGGTTAATATGTTATAAATTATATGAATGTAATGATTGATGCTGTTTTATAAAGATTCCAGGGACTTGCATTCAATTTGCAGCCCAAACAATATCTGTGTGGAGTTTTCCAAGTTTTCCCTGCGCATATTTAACATAATATAACGTAATAAATGCTTTGATTAGTACTGTTTTATAACAACTTTTTTGACTTCTGTTCCCAGCCCAAGCAATATCTGTGTAGGATCTGGAAGATCTCCTTGTGCACACCATTTTTTGTCATACCATGTGGTTAATATAATATAATATAATATAATATAATATAATATAATATAATATAATATATAATATAATATAGGTGGCGCAGTGGTAGCGCTGCTGCCTCGCAGTTAGGAGACCCGGATTAGCTTCCCACGTCCTCACTGGGTGGAGTTTGTATGTTCTCCCCGTGTCTGCGTGGGTTTCCTCCCACAGTCCAAAGACATGCAGGTTAGGTGGATCTAAATTGGCCCTAGTGTGTGTTTGTGTGTGTCCTGCGGTGGGTTGGCACCCTGCTCGGGATTGGTTCCTGCCCTGTGTTGGCTGGGATTGGCTTCAGCAGACCCCCGTGACCCTGTGTTCGGATTCAGCGGGTTGGAAAATGGATGGATGGATAATATAATGGATGTGGTGATTAGCGCTGTTTTATAAAAACTCCAGGGATTTAATTCCCAGCCCAAACAATATCAGTGTAGAATTTGTAAGATCTCCCTGTGCGTGTCTCATTTTCTTTTTTCCTCATGTCCTGTCATTTCCTTCTACACCCTGAATTCCAGCATGCAGTTTATGTACTAAATTGTTAATATCGACTGCTCAGTAAGTGCGGCTATGTGCGGTGGGCGAGGGATGATGGCGACCGATGATTACTGCATGTCTAAATGAGTTGCCATTTATGTGTATTTATCAAATAACTGTTATATCATTTCACTGTTATATATTTCGAAACACAACAGATGCATTCTTTAAAACGGAATACGTAAGAAAAAATGCACCCCTTCTCGTGCTAGACTTCATGTAATTAAGTAAGCAGGCTGCATAAATCAGCAGCTACCACAGAGCCGTTAATAATTACAGTTAGTAGAAATATGCAAAACAGAAACTACCCTTCTAAAATTCAAGGCGCCATAGCGGTTCTTCAGAGAGATGTCATAAAAGATCCGGTTTTGATATCTAAAAACAGCCCCCGTAAAGAATCAATGAATAAACCTTTTCTTTAGATCTGTAACAGGTTCCATAACAGCCATGAATAATTGATAACAGATTTATTAAATACCGCTGGGTTCTTGGTTTTATCTAGCTGCCTATATTGTATATTGTAACACCAGTTCAGTTTTTCTTGATTTATGTTATAACCTGTTAGATCGTCAGACATTAAAGATTTATGTTTATTTCCGCATATCAGGAAACCTTTCCAAAGACCAAAGATCTAACTTCATATGCAAAGAACCCTCACAGAATGAAGTGGTTCTTTGTCAAGCAAGAGTTATAGGAGGAACCACATAACCATGTGAAGTGCCCATTATTTGTAAGCGTGTACACACTTTTAAATTAACTTCTTGTCAGGGGATATTCATTTCGATTTTCATTTAAAATCTAAAATTAATTTAGATTTTCTAAACGACGTGTGTGACCCTGCGGTGGGTTGGCACCCTGCCCAGGATTGGTTCCTGCCTTGTGCCCTGTGTTGGCTGGGATTGGCTCCAGCAGACCCCCGTGACCCTGTATTCGGATTCAGCGGGTTAGAAAATGGATGGACGTGTGTGACCACCGCCGATATTTCTACCTGCCCTGCAGTCACGTGGCCGTCTCTCATTCATTCCTATTGGTGCGCGCCTCTAATCAATAAAAAGTTGACTTCAGCCGCGTTGGTGCTCGATGCGACATATTAATTTATACAGGATACAGTATGATGTAAAAGGTAGAGGGTACCGACTTTCGTTTTTTTATTTGTTTGTTTGTTTTGTTTTGTTACTGTTTGTACGTCTAATAAGTACTTCGTTTTCCAGGAATTCAAAGAGAACGAAAGCTGCGACATTTTATCCTTGATATCAGATGTAACAGCGTGTTTTCTAATGGAACTGACAATTCTGAAAACAGTTGCCTACAATACTTTCCATCCAATTCAGGGTCTCTTGCACGTTCAGAACGCCTTGCAGGGGCAAGGATGGTGTCCTCTCGAGTTTCCAGCTACACGTTCCTTAACCACCTCCCCTTTAAAATCGAGTCTTTGTAAGAATGGGGGACCCTGCACGTAAAGAACGTGCAGACCCCACACAGACATGGCACGTTTATCCGCGAGACACGCACACGAATAACACGTGCGGATGCGTGATTGTCCTTGCGGGATCGCGTGCCTGTGCGAGGAGCGACAATGCGCCGTCGCTCCAATCAGTCCCTGTTTAAAACGATTTCTTTTTCTTTTTTATTTCCTTGTTTCCTGAATTCTGTTGAGATTTGAAAGATTGCTCTGTTTGCTCCCTCACAGCAGAGTTGTTAAATTTGAATAAGTACAAAAGTAGCGTCATTTGAATGAGGGTTAAGTCACTGCGTCCGACGTGAAATTTGAATCGCGCTCAATAGTAGGAACCAGTCGCCCGAAGCAGACTACTTCTGGCTCACTGCGACTTTATCTTTACATTTGAAGCTAAAACGACAACCTAGCCTAGTAAATGTTAAGGTCTGGTGAAATACTTACACAGGACCAATGAGACGTTTACTTGAAAGTTTACGTTTTAATATCATTTTTTTTTTGTTATTATGCTTAAACGAATTCGAATATTTGGGAATCCAAGCACCAAAGATAACGCCGAAATCTATAATCAGGTTTAAAGCACATTTTGGGTTGGGTGGCCTGTCTCTGATAAGCTTCAAAGCTTATTAAAGGAATGAGGTAATGTGATATGAGGCGGCAAGGAGGCGCAGCAGTTAGCGCCGCGACCTCTGTTATTATAAGTATTGGTTCTTTAAGGGCGCTTTACTGGGTTGTGTGTTTCCTCGAAGAGCATTGGCTTGACACAGAACCAGTTCGTTCTGGGAGGTTTTATTGGCGTATGACGTTGATTCTTTGGGTTTTGAGAAGGTCCCTAACGTGTGGACAAAACAGAAATGCTCACTTTGTAGTAGGCTACCTAGCATGCAGGTCACAAAGAAAACCCAAACTTAGTGTGTGTTACTGTATGCAGTAAGAGGCGTTTTAACATCAAGAACCCATTGGGGTTTTACCAATCTTCTATCTGCTCCTATTATGGACCTAAAAAAAAAATAGGGGTTCTTTCCGATGGTTGGCTCTTTTGGAAACCAAAAAATGGTACAGAAAGTTTTAAGAGTGTACTTCACATCCCAGAGGTGTTGCCACCTTTAGCCGTGATTAGGGGCTTATAGCCCCTCCTCTGATAATGCTGTTGGGTTTTCAGGCATGTTAGATGGAGAAGGTAGGAGGTCTCCTGTGGGTTTTCACACAGCCATCCATGCATGTCACTTTCGAATGCTGAACGGGAGAAAGTTGAATCTGAGCACCAGAAGACCAGGGTGGGTTGTACACCATAGATCATAGAATGGGGGTGTGTGGTTCTCAAATACTGGAAGTTGGGTGTCAGAGATCAGACTCTAAACAGCCTCCTGTCATGGGTTTTCACACAGTCTTCATGAACGCATGACACTGAAGGGGAAGAAGTTGAGTCTGGGCTCTAGAAGACCAAGGTGGGTTGTACACCTTAGATTCTTAAAGATTGGAAGCTGGACACCGGAGATCAGGGACTAAAGCCCTGACCCCCTGCCCAATCTCAACGACGCCACTGGAAAATCATCAATGTTTTTGGAGTCGAAATCACTGAGCGTCCCCCGCAGCACCCCAGAACAAACCCTGCCTGATAGCACCCTGTCTCCTGCTATGGTATCTAATTATGCCAAACTCCCAACAATCCTGAACATGGCGCAGCAGGTAGACAATGCACGAGTGGCTGCATCATACAGTAAATGGAAGATTTTAATCAGAAAAAGATTTGCAATTTTTTCACTGACTGTTGCTGCAAGATCTTAGATGTCAAATTCAAGTATAAAAAAGATAGTGAGAGCCATATTAGCTATGGGTACTATCAAAAATGGATGCAACGATGTTTAAGAAAGCGCTGCTGCCTCGCAGTTAGGAGACCCGTGTTCGCTTCTCAGGTCCTCCCTGCGTAGAGTTTGCATGTTCTCTCCGTGTCCGTGTGGGTTTCCTCCGGGTGCTCCGGTTTCCTCCCACAGTCTAAGGACATGCAGGTTAGGTGCATTGGTGATCCTAAATTGTCCCTAGTGTGTGCTTGGTGTGTGGGCATGTGTGTGTGTGTGCCCTGTGGTGGGCTGACGCCCTGCTCGAGTTTGTTTCCTACCTTGCTCCCTGTGTTGGCTGGGATTGGCTCCAGCAGACCCCCGTGACCCTGTAGTTAGGATATAGCAGGTTGGATAATGGATGGATGGATGGATGTTCCCGGGTCCTCCCTGCGTGGAGTTTGCATGTTCTCCCCGTGTCTACGTGGGTTTCCTCCGGGCGCTCCGGTTTCCTCCCACAGTCCAAAGACATGCCGGTTAGGTGGATTGCCGATTCCAAATTGGCTGTAGTGTGTGGCGGGTGTGTTTGTGTGTGTCCTGCCGTGGGTTGGCACCCTGCCCAGGATTGGTTCCTGCCTTGCTCCCTGTGTTGGCTGGGATTGGCTCCAGCAGACCCCTGTGACCCTGTGTTCGGATTCAGCGGGTTGGAAAATGGATGGATGGATGGATGGATGTTTAAGAATTCATAGACAGCATTCCAGAATGTCAGCTCATAAAGAAATGGTGGGCATCAGGAAGGACACTGGAAAGTGCACACAATTCTTTAATTCTAGCCATTTTTGTGTAAATACAAATTGGTTCATCCATTTTTCCAAATTTGGAAAAGTCTGTTTTTTGGCAGCTCCGAAGAGGACAAGTTAACTAATGCAGAATTTACCTTCCACCCATATTGTATAGTTAATTCAAGGAACAAACCCTAAATGTGAAATCCCAAAACAAATGGTGTACTTCACCTGCCCCGTGTGCCAGTGTCAGAACCGATGTGTGCTGTGTCAACATTCATTTCTGGATGGGACATCTGATTGTCAGCATTCTCCCACTTGGCTGTGATGTCCTTCGGTTTCTTTCCGGCTTGAATATGTATGTATACAGGACTATGTGTTGCAATCTGGGAATGAATGTTATCTCTGAAAGCAAGTTAAATACATATATCTCTTTTTGTACCATATTTCTCTCTCTCGTAATTATTTCCACCATGGCTGCAAAAGGGATGACATTGGTCCTAGTCAGTTAGAACATTAGAACAATTTAGACGAAAACAGGCCATTCAGCCCAACAAAGCTCGCCAGTCCTATCCACTTAATTCTTCTGAAAAAGTCGAGTTACTGTCTACCACACTACTTGGTTTCTTATTCCAAGTGTCTATGGTCCTCTGTGCAAAGAAACAATTTCTAATGTTTGTGCGAAATTTACCCTTAACAAGTTTCCAACTGTGTCCCCGTGTTCTTGATGAACTCATTTTAAAATAAAAGTTTCGACCCACTGGACTGATTCCCTTCATAATTTTAAACACTCCAATCATGTTACTATTTATTCTTCTTTTGCTCTTTTAATCTTTCCTCATAATACAACCCCTGTAGCCCTGAGATAGCCCAGTTGCTCTTCTCTGGACCTTCTCTAGTGCTGCTATGTCCTTTTTGTGCCATGGAGACCCAAACTGCCCCCAGTACTCCAGATGAAGCCTCACCAGTGTGTTATAAAGCTGAGCAGAACCTCCTGTGACTTGTACTCCACACATCAAGGCGCTATATAACCTGTCAGTCTGTTAGCCTTCTTAATGGCTTCTGAACCCTGTCGGGAAGTCGATAACTTAGAGTCCACTACGACTCCTAAATCCTTGTCATGAGGTGTACTCTCCATTTTCCCGACTTTTACATTAGTGGTTCTCAACCTGTGGGACGGGCCCTCCTAGGGGAGCGTGAAGTAACAAAAAGGGGGGCGCGAAGATGTGAAAAAAAGAAAACAAGAATCGAAAATATGAAAAATACATCTATTGAAACCAACACAAATTAACTTAAACTACATTCTGATACTAGAAAAATTAATATAGAGTTAGATAAATGTCGATAAAAGTTAAGTAGGTATAATAAAATATGCATCTATGATATATCATTCATTAAAAAAGAACAAATTGGTATTAGTGGGCTCCTTTCAAAAAAACATTAAGGGGGCGCGATTAAAACTGTTATGAAAACTCGGGTCGCAAATACTTAAAGGTTGAGACATGCTGCTTTACATTTACTGACATTAAATTTCATCATGCACAAATCTGCCCGAACCTGTATGCTGTACAAGCACTTTTTTACGAATTTAACGGGTTCCAAATTATCCGCCGATCCACCTATCTTGGTATCATCTGCAAACCTAACCAGCCTGTTGTTTATATTCCTATCTAAATAAGGGCGGAGTGGTGGCTCTGAGGCTAAGGATCTGTGCTGGTATCCCGAAGGTTGCCGGTTTGAATCCCCGTCACTTGTCAAAAGAGATCCTACTCTGCTGGGCCCTTGAGCAAGGCCCGTAACCTTCAATTTCGGTAGGGGCACTGTACAATGGCTGACCCCACGCTCTGACCCTAAGGGGTATGCGAAAACTAACAAATTCCTAATATGAGAACTTGTATAAGGCGAAATAACAAGCAAAAAAAAAAAAAAAATTTCCATATATTAAAAACAGAAGAGCCCCAGCACTGCCCCCTGCTGGTCACCACTCTTAACGCCAGCCAGTTCTGATGAGGTTCCTCACACCGTCACTCTTTGCTTCCTGTGTCTGAGCCAATTCTGCACCCATCTACAAACATCACCTTGAATTGCCACCTCTTTTAGTTTGATGCCCAACCTCTCATGTAGCACCTTATCAAAGGCTTTCTGAAAGTCCAGATAAATAATATCATGTGCTCCGTTTGCTCGTATCCTTTTGTTGCCTCCTCATAGAATTCCAGCATGTTATTAAAACACGATCTCCCTCTTCTGACCCCACGCTAACTTTTCAGAAAAACTCCTGTCCTTGCCATGTGCTGCACAATCTTATCCTTATGAATTCCTTCCATTAATTCTTCCGTGATGCACGTTAGGCTTACTGGCCTATAGTTGCTTGGATCTGCCCGGTCACCCTGTTTATATAATAGTATAATATTTGCAATTTTCCAGTCTTTCGTAATCTCTCCAGTACGCACTGACTTCCTAAAATATGCGTCAAACATTTTAAGAATATGAATCAATCCTAAAATTGTGCATCTCTTCTGCATCAAGAAACACACCCAGGGGAAAAAGAGAGCCCCCTGCTGGTATACAGCTGCCGCCTCAGCCTTTGCCATGCCCACTGTGTCTGCTTGTCTTTCATAGTTTTTCCTTATTCTAGTTTCTCTCTTACCTTGTCCATGTCTCTTTACAGCTACCCCTGTCACCTGTCCTGCCATGCCCCGCTCATTTCTCGTCAAGAGTAAGAAGGTTCACACCTACAGTCAATACCAGCGCTTTGCTGAGGACGAGTGCATCATGCCACCCACCTGTACAGGTAAGTCAGGCACCTGTATACCCTTCTTTATGTGTGTCTCCAGCTGGCATCCAGCATTACTGACAACAACAGGTTTGAGAGGAATAGAATTTCACACCTCACAGACATAATCTACTCAAGGTTAAGACCAAGGTCAAAGATCTTGAGGTGTCCTCAGGATGACGTACCCCGGAATCAATGAGGAATCAAACAGGAGAAACACAACATGATGGGTCTGGTGTGTGAACAGTGATTGTCCAGATGGATTTTAGAGAATTAAAATTTCTAGTAAGGCTGGTGATGGTGACACATGGAGTAAATGGAGGCTCTGATTGGGAGAATCGAGAGACGGAACGAGGAGTCCGAGTGACTAGGCTTGCGAGTGTCCTGGTAAAAAACCAAAGAGCTAGGCCTTTAATGACCTATTAGGCACATCAACTGTGTGACTGCCTGTGGAGAGAATGTGGACCTTGTAGAGAGGTTTACTTACCTCAGTGGTGACGTTCATGTCTCTGGTGACTCTTCCTATGAAGTCAGTAGATGGACTGGGAGAGCATGGGGGGGGGTCATGAGGTCGCTGGAAAGGGTGTGTGGGCTCCTGATATCTCTGCAAAAGAACGAAGGTCTAAGTCTTTAGAGTCCTGGTGCGTCCTGTTTTACGAGACATGGACGCTATCCATTGACCTGAGATGAAGACTGGACTCCTTCAGTACCGTGTCTCTTCAGGTAATCCTTGGGTACTGCTGGCTTGATTTTGTGTTGCTCATGGAGTCCCGAATGAGGCACATTACCTGCATTGTGAGGGAGAGTCAGTTACGGCATTACGGCCACGTGGCGCGATCACCTGAGGTGAACCAGCTCACAGGACCCTCATTGTTGAGGACCCGAATGGCTGGACCAGGCTACAGGGTTGCCCACATAACAACTGGCTGCGGCAGATAGAGGGTCATTTCCGGAGGGTGGGACTGGACCACATGTCTGCCTGGGGGTGCTGCCAACTGGCATTCTGAGCTGTTTCGTCATGTTGTGGGTGCGGCTGTGAGTGCATGCTTCCCAAACTGACCTGACCTGCTGGCGTTGAAGTGCTAAAGCTGATCGTCAAGCAATAGAGAGGGACTTCTGTGAGTCGTTGCTGGGTGGAGCTGACGTGATTAAAGGAGGTTCTTGTTGATCAGTGCCTAGAAGGTACAAGTGTAGATGGAGCTGAGGAATTAAAGCTGTGGTCAGTTGCTGGAAGAGTAATCTCAGCAAAGTGTTAACCTTCACACGGCCACTCACTCTCTTTCAATATGTGTGTGTGTGAGTGTGTATACTTGCATCCATCTCGATCATCCATAACATTCAACGCACAGGCAGGTGAAGTGGCTAACATTGATTATCTTGTTACCATGGCAACTGACAAGTGGTGGGAAGTATCAGGCAGCGAATGAACAGTCAAGTCTTAAAGGTGATGTGTGGGAAGCAGGAAAAATGGGCAAGCGTGAGGATCTGAGCAGCTTTGACAAGGGCCATCTGTGTTAGAACATTTCCAAAAACAGCAGGTTCTGTAGGGTGTTCCTGGTATGCCTGGTGGTTAGTGCCTACAAAAAGTGGTCCAAGGAAGGACAACCAGGTCATGGGCTCATTGATGTGTGTGAGGAGCAAAGGCTTGCTCCATTGTCCATGTAGTTTCGTCCTGTCAGAACTCACAGCACATCGCAGCTTGCTGCATAGCCACCGACTGGTCAGAGAGCCCAATGGTCATGTGAGCATCAGAACTGGACTATGGAGCAAAGGAAAAAGGCGGCCTGGTCTGATGAATCATGTTTTCTTTTAGATCATGTGGACCGTTGTATGTGTGTGTGCCATTGACCTGGTTGAGAGATGGCAGCAGGGTGCACCATGGGAAGAAGGAAAGGTAGTGTGATGCTTAGGGTGATGTTCTGCTGGGAAACCATGGGTCCCAGCATTTGTGCGGATGTTACTTTGACATGTGGCACCTATCTAAAGACTGTTGCAGACCCTGTATGCCCCGTCATGGTAGTAGTATTCCCTGAAGACAGTGTCCTCCTTCATAATGCACCCTGCCACAGTGCTAAAGTTGTTCAGGAATGCTTTGAGGAATATGAAAAAGTATTCAAGTGTTGACTCGAGCTTTGAATTCCCCAGATCTCAATCCGGTCGAGGGTCTGTAAAACCTGCTGGAGAAACAAACCCGATTCGTGGAGGCTCCACCTCACAACTTACAAGACTTGAAGGATCTGCTGCTAACTTCTTGGTGCAGATACCACAGGACACCTTCAGAGGTCTGGTGGAGTCCCTGCCTCAATGGGTCAGATCTATTTTGGCCGCATGAGGGGGACCCACACAATATTAGGCAGGTGGTTTTAATGTTGTGGCTGATCGGTGTTAATAATATGTGCAGATTTATAAAATTGAGTCACTGCCCGCAGCCCTTCTTTAGAGCAAATGGCCATGTTTACCCCCTTTGCAAATCTACTGATAAAAGTCAAACCTTTGCCATTTTTTGGCAAACTTTGCCATGTGTCCACATGTGGACAGGGAAAGCTGTACAGACAATTCAAATGAAATGATTACAAAAGTGTGGATAACCATGACCTACCTTCTTAGATAGATGTGAAAGACATTATACGAGGTAGGCACAGAATCGATTAAAGGTTTTACAGCACTTCAGTTTTATCAGTTTTTATGGGAATGCATGCAGTTTAATGTCTTAATGTTTCATGAAATCAGTGCATAGAACAAAAAACAATGACAAAAAATAATAAGGAATCATTAAGTGTACAAAATTGTATTCCAATTTTTCATTCCTCAAAGTAGCCTGCACCTTTTTCTGATATAAGAGTCAAACCCTTTTAATTCAGAATGCCAGTCACTCTGTGCCAGTCACCAACTCTTCCTCCAACAAAAGAACACCAGACCATCACACTTCATCCTCCATGTCTGACAGTTGGTGTCTCGCACTGAGGAACCATCACCAGCACAACGTCCTACAAACACCCTGCATGATGAACTGAAGATTTCAAATTTGGATTCAAGACTGCAGTGGTCCACAGCTGGTATTTCAAGGCCATGTTTTGCCCTTTAGGGAATGGCTTTCTTTCTGCCACTCACCCTGTGAAACCTGCAGCACAAAGTCTCCTCTTCACAGGGGAAACTGAGATTTGCTTTATGTCAACCTGCATTGTTAAGCTGTGCTTGAAGTTGTTCTGCTGTGGGGCACCTGTCAGGTGACCCTCAGAAACATGTCTTCTGATTGGCTGGTGACTTTGGCTCTGCCAGATCTCTTCCTATTAAAGTTTCCTTCAGTTTGCAATTGCCTTTGGATTGTGTAGGACACCACTGGACTCGCGGACACTTTGATCTTTTTTGTAGTTTCTCTAATGAAAGGCCTACACTTCTAAGGGTAGTGATGCTCTATCACATTTTCATTTGTTAATTGCCTTTTCATGCCATTATCACTGGACTTTTGTCCAAGTCACACTTCAGAAGGTGTCTGAAAGGGAGGGGTGATCACCTGGATTGCGGCAACTACAGGGAGATAACACTGCTCTCAGTGCCGGGTAAGGTCCTTGCTAGGGTCATCCTCAATAGGATCCATGATTACTTGCTCACCTACCAACGACCTGAACGGTCTGGTTTTACACCTAAGAAGTCTACCAACGACCGCGTCCTGGCACTGAGGGTTCTCATGGAGTGCAAACGTGAATATCGACTCAGTTGATCGAGCTGCCCTGTGGGACATACTGAGGGTTCATGGGATCCCCTCGAGATTGCTGGATGTCATGGCCGGCCTGTACACTGGTACTGTGAGTGCTGTGTAAACTGGAGACAGAACCTCTGTGTTTTTCCCAGTTGATTCTGGGGTTTGTCAGGGGTGTGTTTTTGCTCCTACACTGTTCAATGCTTGTATGGACTGGGTGTTGGGTAGGGTCATGGGGTCCGGTGGCTGTGGGGCATCTGCTGGTGAAGAAAGATTCATGGATCTTGACTTTGTTGATGATGCTGTGATCTTCATGGAGTCAATGGAGGCTCTGATTGGGCCACTCGAGAGACTGAGTGAGGAGTTTGAGTGTCTGGGCTTGCAAGTGTCCTGATTAAAACCAACATCCAAGCCTTTAATGACTTTATGGGCATGGCCATCATCAGGGTGTCTGTCTGTGGAGAGAGTGTTGACCTTGTCGAGAGGTTTACTTACCTCAGCAGTGAAATTCATGTCTCTGATGACTCTTCCTATGAAGTCAGTAGACTGATTGGGAGAGCATGGGGGGGTCATGAGGTCACTGGAAAGGGGTGTGTGGCGCTCCTGATATCTCTGCAAAAGGATGAAGGTCCAAGTCTTTAGTGTCCTGGTGCTTCCTGTTTGCGAGACATGGCCACTATCCAGTGACCTGAGATGAAGACTGGACTCCTGAGGTATTATGTCTATCTGGAAAATCCTTGGGTACCGTTGGTTTAACTTTGTATCAAATGAGCTGTTGCTCACGGAGTCCTGAATGAGTCACATGACCTGCACTGTGAGGGACCGTCAGCTACGGCACTATGGCCATGTGGCGCATTTCCGTAAGATCCTCATTATTGGGGAACCAAGTGGCTGGACCAGGCCAAGGGTTTGCCCATGTAACACCTGGCAGAGGCAGATAAAGGACCATTTCCGGAGGGTGGGTCTGCCTGAGGGGTTACCCACCGGGATCCCGAGTTGTTTCATTGTGTAGTGGGTATGGCAACGCGCTGTACCAGTGCATGCTCCCAAACTTGACTTGATTTGGTAGTTTACTGCTTACCTTTTCACCATTTTAGGTCACTCAATGCATTTCAACGGATTCAATTTGACAGGAAACTAGAAAAACTGAGGTGTTGTAAAACATTTGACAGGCACCATATATAGATAGAAATGGTACAGTTTACATGAGGAAAATGTTAGAAGACTGGTTCACAACTTCAGACGATAAATAGAAAGGCAGCTGCAATTGAAGCCCACAAGACAGATGTTGTATGGCCACACTTGTGTTCCACAGGTGCACACACACACACGCATACATACACACATTTATCGTGATATGCCACACTCCTTTGTGTTTTTAGTCTAATGGTCAGCGAGTTTGGATTATACCTGTGACTGAGGTGTGTTCACTCTCAGATGCTTTAAGATGGCTCTTAAAAGTAATCAAGACAAAGAATCCGTGGTGTTCACCATCATCAGATTTATGGTGATGACTGAAGCGACCCTCATCCCGGAAGTGGATACACTTTGATGAGTGACGGATGTGATTCAAACTGCACAAACATGACCTCAAAATAAACACGACTAATCTGTTATGCACAAGCATGTACTGTACATACGAATGAGATTTTATTTGAACAGTGAGGAGATCAACATGGACTCCAGAAGGCCTCGCCCAGCTGCTGTGGATTTCAGGTGTCTGTGTGTGTGTGTGTGTGTCTCGGGAGTTGTCTGTACCTTCTGCGGATCCTGGACTGTGAGAACTGTGCAGTTAGAAGGGAATGTTCTGGTATGGAAATGAGGAGCATTCAAACAAGTGACGACAGGGCTACAGAATCCCCCAAACCATAGCAAGAATAAAGAGAGTAAACAGAAATGAACCGGTCGCAAATTGAGACTTTGAGGACAGCTGTGTTAGTTCTGACTTATTGTTTCTTATCTTGTCAAGTTTTCCTCTTTGATTTGCATTATGAAAAGTGCTGCAAGGAGTTGGCAAGCAGGTTTTGGTTCATCCGTCAACTACTGACTAAGAAAAAGATCACAATCAACCCACGAGAGTGGAAAAAGTCTTTAGTCTCCTTTCATTCACTTATTTTTGATTTTTGAACTCTTAACAGTTACTCTGTTTATTTCGTTATCGCTGAAATGTGTTGTGGGGGTGTTTAGTAGGACAATCTGGACGAGAAGAGTCCATTCGGCCCAACAAAGACTGCCAGCCCTATCCATTTAATCCCTCTAAAGAAACATCAAGTCGAGTTTTGAAGGTCCCTAAAGTCTTACTGTCTACCACACTACTTGGTCACTTATTCCATGTGTCTGAGGTTCTTTGTGTAAAGCAAAACTTCCTAATGTTTGTGTGAAATTTACCCTTAAGTTTCCAACTGGGTCCTTGTGTTCTTGATGAACTTGTTTTAAAGTCCCAGTCTCAATCCACTGGACTAATTCCAGTCAGGTCTCCTCTCAATCTTTTTTTGATTAAACTGAAATTACTAACTAAACTAACTAACTTTTTTTTTTGTATCAGTATACTGCTGCTGGATTATGTGAATTTCCCCTTGGGATTAATAAAGTATCTATCTATCTATCTATCTATCTATCTATCTATCTATCTATCTATCTATCTATCTATCTATCTATCTATCTATCTATCTATCTATCTATCTATCTATAATATAGTGCCTATCTATCTATCTATCTATCTATCTATCTATCTATCTATCTATCTATCTATCTATCTATCTATCTATCTATCTATCTATTATATAGTGCCTATCTATCTATCTATCTATCTATCTATCTATCTATCTATCTATCTATCTTGGCCCTTGTATGTATGTGTATGTGTGTGTGTGTGTGTGTGTGTGTGTTCATTCTGATTTAACAGAACATGCAACCAAAGAAAGCAAAGACAGGCAAAGTAAAGTCAAAGGACTTGTCTATAAAGGCAATTCTAGGCGACAATTCCAAATCCGCAAAACAAGAGCAAAATCTCAGGACAAAAGCAATAATCTGATTAATCCAGAAAAATCAGTGGAGAAAACACAATCCAAAGGTCGATGAAACACTGAAGGACCTGCTCTCAGTTTTGGAACATTAAGGCCGAGGATGACCATTCGGCAATGACATCATTGTGGCCCCGCTTCCTGGGGTCCCACCAATAAAACACAGGGATCATATGATAACATAGCACAATACATGTATGCTAAAAAATAAACAGAATGATATTAATCAATACAAATATATATGTGATGCAGTACTTGCGAAGTAATACAAAGTAATGCACATGTTTCGCCCTTATGGATGCTCATCCGGTGTTCGCATCCACATACGGGGATCGAACCTCTGCAGTCAGCCCCTGACGTGAAGTCTCCGACATTGCACCATGGCGGCTGGTTTGCTTACTTGACATGGTGAAGAGTGGAGTATTACATTCATGGGTCTGAATCGCAATCTGATTATCTGGATGGTTACCTACCAGGTAACGCTTGTGGTTGGTCGGCCATTCGGCAAACATCCGCCACGTCCTCTCAGTTGCGAGAAGCAGATCATAGACATGTCATACAGTACCTCCCTAATAATACAAAGAGTACACGACACGTGTTTCACCCTTATGGATACTCGTCAGGTGTACACACCTTTGCTTCCCCTTACGGGGATCGAACCTCGGACATCAGCGCCTGACATGAAGCCTCTAACGTTGAGTAATGGCAGTTGGTTTGCTTATTTGAGAGGGTGAAGAGTGAAGTTTTATATTCATACGTCTGTTCACAGTCTAATTATTTAGGTGGTTACTTACCAGGTAACGCTTGTGGTTGGTCAGTCAGTTGGCAAACATCCACCACGTCCTCTCAGTTGCACGAAGCAGATCATAGACATGTGATACAGTACCTGCCAAATAATACAAAGAGTACAAAACACATGTTTCACCCTAATTGGGATTCATCAGGTGTACACACTTTTAAGCAAATAAAATGCACAATGTATGCACAAAAAGAAAAATAAGCATAAGACTGCAATATAACACACTTCTCTCCTAAGAAAAAAATGCATACGTGGCCACCTGACACCAAAGCTCCAATCAGCACTTACCTCAGAAAAATCCAGCCAACCAGCTATCACCTGACTCAAAAGCTAGTGGTCTCCGTCATTTGGCACTAAGTTTCATTTTTAAATTTGCAGCAGGTTTGGTTCCAAGGCTCCAGCTTTCTGCTCTGCCGTAGTGAGTGTGTCAGTAAGCCAATCTGCTCCAGCCGACAGTGAAGACGGCATAAAATGGTGAGGTATGCAGGAGGCAGAGGATTCTATGTAAAGCCCTTCCTTCCCACCAGACTGTAAACTGTAAACCCTTATGTTTCAGCCCTGTGTGTTTGTCAGTCTTCAATGGCTGCATGTGTTCCCTGTGCCTCGCTCACCACCCCCGTCACCAATATCTGCTTCTGCAGTATTCATTAGTCAGCTGACTGAATGACAGCAAAGATCAGGAAGAGAAAAATGTATATCGCCAAAGAAGAGTTGGTGATTAGTGACAAAGTGAAACAGGGCGCCTCGAGGGACACTTAATTCCAGGAGACGTGAAGCCTGGGATGCTGACAGTAGAACTGAAGCTCAGTTCAGGTATTGATCATGTAAGACAAGAAGAAAAAGCTGGCAAAGGAAAGGAAGACGTGTTCATGAAATGGCTGGTATTGGCCAATTGTGTGAAGGAACATGTGTGTTTATATGTGTGTGTAAATGTGGGCACATATGTGCAAAATACGGGAATCTGACTGTTTGCTCAGAGATCAGTGGTCAGAATTATTGTGGAGATAATTTTGGGCATTTGTGCCTTGCGATAGGCTGGTATGTCTTACGTATCGTCAAGAGGTTGGCCAGAAAAGTGATCTCCACCATTTGTAAGTGGCCGTTTATGTTGGTATGACTGGACTTCTGAACTGTTTTTAAAATGAATGTTTATTTAACATGGGTGGTGCAGTGGTAGTGTTGCTGCCTCTCAGTTAGGAGACCCGGGTTCGCTTTCTGGGTCCTCCCTGCGTAGAGTTTGCATGTTCTCCCCATATCTGCATGGGTTTCCTCCCACACTCCAAAGACATGCAGGTTAGGTGCATTGGCCATCCTAAATTGTCCCAAGTGTGTGCTTGGTGTGTTTGTGTGTGCACCCTGCGGTGGGCTGGTGCCCTGCCCAGGATTTGGTCCTGCCTTGCACCCTGTGCTGGCTGGGATTGGTTCCAGCAGACCCCTGTTGACCCTGTGTTAGGATATAGCGGGTTGGATAATGACTGACTGACTGTTTATTTAACAGTAATAAAAATAACATTATGCTGCGTTCCATTTGAACTGGGAAGTTGGAATTTCTGAGTTTTCAACTGGAACACCTCCACAAGTCTGATTCCTTACTCAGAAACTTCCACCAGGTCTGTCAAGTCTGAGTTTGTCCAACTTCAGATTATGACATCAGTCCAAAATGGTGACATACACCATGAACTTTAGTGAAAGCTGTAGAATTATACTGTTTGTTAGCATGTCTGTCTATTATTATATATATTAGCATCAGCATATATTAGCATATATATATTGTGAAGGACAGCCGGGTCCCATGTCCGGCAGGGACGCCCCTGCTGTTTTTGTTCCGGGGTAGCCACCATGGGCAGTCCAGTACCTCCCCCGGGATGCTTGGTGGCAGCCTCCATGGCTGACAGTGATTCCCCAACCACCCGCAGGGCTCCATGGGAAATGGAGTCCTCCACAACCTGGTTGGGGTCTTGGATGGCCACTAGGGGGAGCTGCATGGACTTGGCAGCCTGGCTGGACGAATCTTCAGCCCCACACGGAGGTGCAATTAGGACCAGGTGGTCAAGCACCTGGAACACTTCCAGGTGGGTTATAAAAAGGGCCAGCCACCACCACTCAGAGAGCCAGAGTTGGGAGGAAGGAGACGTAGCTTGAGGAGGAGTGGTGGTAGAGGAAGACGAGTGTGTTGTGGTTACAGTGTGTGCTTTGGGACTGTGTTTGGGCTCTGTGGCACGGGGAAGACGTGTCCCACAGCTGAAGCAAAATAAAAGTCTTTGTACTTTTTATACGAGCCTCTGTGTCGGGTCAGGTGCCTATATAGCGCCTTTGTTACAATATATATATATATATATATATAATCATAGCATTTGTACTCTGAGTCCCGATCTGATTGTAGGGGTGGTTACCTACCAGGTAACGCATGTGGTTGGTCTGCCAGTCGGCAAACATCCGCCACGGGCCCTCTTTAGTTGCGAGAAGCAGTTCATAGAATGTTACATAGTTTACTGTCAAATAATGCAAAGAGTACGCAACACATGTTTCGCTTGATTATTTGCGCTCATCAGGTATACACACCCCACTGTGCCCCTTGCAGGGATCGAACCTCGGACGTCTGCGTCAAAGCCTCTATACGCTGTGCCACGGTGTGTGTTTCATTTATTTGACAGCCTGGAGATCGGAGTAATTACATTCATAGCATTCGTAGTCTGAGTCCCGATCTGATTGTATGGGTGGTTGACGTCCAAGGTTTGATCCCCACGAGGGGTGCAGTGGAGTGTGTACACCTGACGAGCCAAAATAAGGGTAAAACACGTGTTGCTTACTCTTTGAATTATTTGACAAGAAACTATGTAACATACATATATATATATTAGCATGTCTGTCATACCCACAGTCCTGTCCATCTTGCATCTGCGGACATGTCGATACGGTGTTAGGTAGTAATGCATAATGCAATGTTATTAACTGATGGTTATTAAGAAAAAGCAAGTCCAGCAATTGTATTCCTGGAGGCATCCATATTGTTTTTACAAATGGGGAGTGTCAGGCAGACATCCCATCCAAGATGGATATGAGACCCTTACTCAGACAGTACGACAATACAAAGGAGCAAGGCTCCTATTTTAGAATGTTTATATCCCGCATCCACTAAATGACAGTATCACAGGACCTCAGTAACCATGTGGACACCTGCAGGGCATGATGGGAGATGTAGTGCTATGAGTCAGCCCTGCTGGGTTCCATGGGTGCTGCCAGGGTGTGCCACAGTGAATCACGATCACTTCTTTTCAGGACTTCCTCTTGACACAGAAATGCTTCCATCAGGCTATGCCATGACATTAGAAGCAATCCCTGTTCTGACATAAAAGGAAACCATTTAACCTCCCCTAGGAAGGAAGGCAACATTCACTGGAGGGAAGTGGAAGGAGAGAAAAGAGTAGGAAGAATCATTTGATTGGAACTTTCCAGAAACCTTTTTGAGGTATTGGAATAATAAAAACCTCTGTTTTGGACCCATGACTGCATTTGGGTTGGTTGTGTCTAGGGTTTGGGGCTCTGTGGCATCCCCCCTATCTGTCACAGAATGTTTTACACATCTAGCTTGGGTGTGACGTCATTCCCAGCTCCGACATCCGACTACAGATGTAAACGGAATGGAGCATTAGACCCACTCGTGACAGAATTGTGAAATCCCTGCACTGCCACTGATGTCTACCAACAAGAAACAGCAAATGTTAGTTGCAAAGTCTTCTGTCCTTCTCTTTTATTCCATATTCTGAACAATGGCACACACTACAAATCACGTTTCATTCCACTGGCTTTTTTTTAAATGTACAGTTGTGCTCTGATAACAAATTGTCATCGGTTAATATCAGATTTATTCTCACGTATATACAATGGGATGGGATTCCTTTCTACACCTTAAACCGTCACACTCCTGGCTGCTGCTGTCCTTGTTATGTGTCCAATGGTTCTTGTTGTGTATTTTCTGCTTAATTTAAAGTGCCCTTTACATGTTCATGATAGTTACAATAAATATTTTATGTTCATAACATTTGAGTTTTGTATAATTATATTTCCATGTGGAAGTTTCTGCTCTGTTATGTTCCTTTTATTTTTTGTGAGTGGTTCCCCAAGAGGCGGGGCCACCTGTCAGTCTCCATCGAAGGCCTGCCCCCCTGCCTTATAAAGGCTGTGGAGACCAGCAGTTCGATGGCACACATTGCTCCGGCTTGGCGTAGGCGAGTGCTCTCTGTGTTTTGTTATTACTTAATTTGAATTACTGGATTACGACCTTCTTGGTTCTTGTTTGTGACAATTGTGCTTTGGGACATTGCTTGCTGCTGGATTGTCTATTTCAGGTGTGTCCATTTGTGCTCTTGGTGCTTCTCGAGTTCTTGTTTGTTGAGAGTATTTTTGAAAAGTAAATCTTTTTATTTATAAAATAATGAGCCAAAGATTTATACTCAGCCTTCCACTTGGAAAGCTTCTCAGATACTTTTTTGGACTTTACTAGTCATTTTGCCAGCTTCCCATTATTGGGGCCTGCTTCAGTGGAAGCCAGCAGGTTGCCTTGGGGCCTGGCTGAAATTAAGGTTGCTTTGCTGGGCCAGCCAGGTAGGTTTCTGGACTGCTTCTTTTTGGAGGGCTCACCTTAACCGAGATCAAAACATTTCATGTCTGGAGGTCCGAATCTCATACGGTAGGTCATGTAAAATATACTGTCAAAAAATTAAATAAGCTGTAATGAGCAAAACAGTCGAGCTTCCCTTAATATACAGTTTCGTGAAATTGACACTTAAATTTATTTCACATGAGATTTTGCAACTGCAAAACTGAATAAAAAGAGTTTTTTGGGTCTGGAAAGAAAAATGCATTCTATTCTTTAAGGATTTGGCAACACTGAAGATTCCATTCAGCCCCATAAATTTCTCAGAAGAAGGTCCAAATGAAAATAATTGAGAAGTAAGTGTCTGTTGGGAATTGAACATGGCTAAACATAATGTACGTGGAAACAAACTGGCTTAGGTTCTCCTAGACAAAAGACGTAATCCAAATTAGATGAAAGGAAAATGCCGCAGCGGCGGTCTAGGATGAGATCCTGCTCTTTCAAGTGCTATGGAAACTTTGCACATGAAAATGAAGCTTCCTCCCATCAGCCCCAGCACACTCCTACTATTAATGTGATTATTATTTGTATGAGTAGAGTGGAGGAAAGGGTGCTTTGTGCACTGTGCAGAAGTAATAAAGTCAACATTTGAACTTTTACTTAGTGTCTGGAGTCTTGGACAGGGGTTCAAGGGAACGATAGCGCACCCTATCTGTCACACAACCTTTTCCTTAGTATCTTCTTCTTCATTCTTGGCCTTGATGTATGGTTTTCTTTGATCTCCTGTTTTTTTTTATTTGTTTTACTCAGATATGCTTTCACATCCTTTCCTGGTCACTCCAAATCTGATCTACCACCTCACACACACCACATACAATAACACCACCATTTTGGGCCTGTGCAGGCTGTAGTCTGATTCTTGAGTTTTGGAGTCTGGCTGCCTGAGGTGAGGCCTGATTCTGAGCCTGACTAGTGAGGTCCTGTTTATTTTGATGTCTGTTTACCATTTTCATCATTTTGTGTCGCTAATTCACAAACCACAGGTCAGAAAATGGAGAACTGAAACTGGGGTATGAATGACAGGATACAGAATAGGAACCAATACCAATCTGAAGATTAACGGTACAACCAAGACATTTAATAGGATAACGAGTAGAATTAGAATGCAGGACATAGGTCACAGGATACAGAATTGGACTAGATTGTGAATGACAGACTATAGAATGAGTTCTAATGAAAGTCAAGCAGTTGTTAAATTTAAGTAAGCATCGGTCCCTCGATTACAGAATTGGATTAGGCTGCAATTCACAGGCCACCAGCAGAGGTCCACACAAGCATCACAATGTCCACAATTGCCATGCAAGTGCTGCTTGGAGGAATGAGCCATCTGCTTTCATTTTATTCTTTGTCATAGACTCACAATGTTCTCGCCCCACAGATGTG
Source organism: Polypterus senegalus (assembly GCF_016835505.1). NCBI lineage: Eukaryota > Metazoa > Chordata > Cladistia > Polypteriformes > Polypteridae > Polypterus > Polypterus senegalus. Next base: position 174,420,385 of record NC_053162.1, read on the forward strand.
ATGCTGTTGCCATCAGAGGAGGTGAAGGGCCCAGAAAACGCTAAGCAGACCCACTACTCAGGATTCACCTTCATTAAGCAGGAGCACAATCCAATGAGTCTGATTAAGACCGAAGAGCAATCAAGAGATGGGAACCCTTATGATCGTGATGTCACATGCAGTCCAGGTAAGGTGCAAAATGTCTGCATGCTAATTTAGGAAGATGAATGAGGAACACCATGCTTATTATCTAGCTGGGGTGACTTTACATGGTGGAAACCTTTCTGTTTCCCTGGGGTGGATCTACCATCAGGGTATTCTGTGGGTGTGTCCAGGGGCACATGACACCAAAGGGCCTTTTCTCCAAACCACCTCCACCTTGATAAAACAATTGAACACCCGAAATCACCAAAAGGGGACCCCTCACTGCCATCAGTGAGAAGATCGAGTGTCCATTTGACAAAATAACCACTGGGGAAGATGAAACAATCAGGTGTCCATATACACCAATATCAATAATGAGTGTCCGCGTGATGAAACCTCCAATGAGTATACAAACCGAAGTAGCCGCTCTCAAGGTAAAATTGACACAGTAAACAAATTCATATTTGAAAACAGTTTTAAGACAGATAAGTTTGCAGATTTGCCAGCATACCTCAAAAGGAGATTTTGAAATTTCGTAAATGCGTACGGCGTGCTGCGTTCGAGATGTCTCAACAGAATAGTGAACTATCCCAACAGATTTCCTCGATGAAGAAATGTGCTATGTTTCAACAAGATAGGTCCATTCGTGACTAAGCGTGTGCTCAGTATTTCCGTTACATTAGAAACAAGAACCGCGCATAAAATAAGACGTGACGCACAGAAACAGAGGGTGAACATCCTGCCTGACTGGACTCGTATCGCTGTCAGCATTCCCCACTGAAGAACAAATGGCGGCCGTACATTTCATTGCCTCCTCTCCGGCCTGGATATGTATGTATGAATAGTTATGCATTGTATTTTGGGGGGTGGAATTTACATTTTAAAGCAAGTTAAATACATATATCTCTTTCTCTGCCATATTTCTCTCATATGATTTTTTCTGTTGTGGTTACAAAAGGGATGGGTATGGCTTGAGTCTGCTTCTGCACTGAGAAATAGCAAAATCCCAGGAAGTGAGCGGTTATGTAAGAAGACACATACACCAGGTGATGCGTGCAAAACAACTAGGGTGTCAGTAAATTCGAACAAGTGATGTACAAAAAATACAATGCAATACAATTTATTTTTGTATAGCCCAAAATCACACAAGAAGTGCCGCAATGGGCTTTAACAGGCCCTGCCTCTTGACAGCCCCCCAGCCTTGACTCTCTAAGAAGAAAAAGAAAAACTCTCAAAAAAACCCTTGTTGGGAAAAAATGGAGGAAACATTGGGAAAGGCAGAGAGACCCCTGTCCAGGTAGGTTGGGCATGCAGTGGGTGTCAGAAAGAAGGGGGTCAACACAATACAATACACAGAACAGAACAAATTCTCAATACAGTTTAAAAATAAAAATATTACAAGTACGGAGCAGATTTTAACAGTAGATGATATCACATAATATGTTTTGGATTTCTTCAGAGTCCTGGAGACCCCCAACTGGCCATTCCACAGCTGAGGAAGCCAATCCGATGAAAGGACCCCTCTTTCCCACAATTCCCGCAATCCTCCATCAGGGATGACTTTACCTTAGGCAAGCAAAACAATTCGGCAGGTGGGCTGTGGCACCAAGTGCCACATTTGAGTACCGAGAAGAGAAACAGAATAGGTTTAGAATGAGGGTTAGTAACAAATTAGAACTATCATGTTACTTATGTTATGGGTGGCACGGTGGCGCAGTGGTAGCGCTGCTGCCTCGCAGTTAGGAGACCTGGGTTTGCTTCCCGGGTCCTGCGTGGAGTTTGCATGTTCTCCCCGTGTCTGCGTGGGTTTCCTCTGGGCACTCCGGTTGCCTCCCACAGTCCAAAGACGTGCAGGTTAGGTGGATTGGCGGTTCTAAAATTGGCCCTGGTGTGTTTGTGTGTGTCCTGCGGTGGGTTGTCACCCTGCCCAGGATTGGTTCCTGCCTTGTGCTCTGGGATTGGCTCCAGCAGACCCCTGTGTTCAGATTCAGCAGGTTGGACGATGGATGTTCTAGTGCTAATGACTAACAACAGAGATGCAGTCTGTACAGTTAATAAGCTCTAGTCAGGGTGTGCTAAACTGAAGTTGTGAGTCTTCAGCTGGGATTTGAAAGTTGAGACTGAAGGGGCATCTCTTATGGAAGCAGGAAGACCATTCCACAGTTTAGGGGCCCTGTAACTAAAAGCTCAACATCCCACTGTTATTTTATTAATTCTTGGACTCATAAGCAGACCAGCATCTTGAGATCTTAATGTGCATTCTGGTTTGTAAGTCATGACAAGATCAGATATAAGTAAGCCGGACCTTGACCATTTAAGGCTCTATATGTTAAAAGGAGAATTTTGAAATCTGCCCTAAACTTAACTGGGAGCCAGTGTAAGGATTTAACAACTGGAGTTATGTGTTTGTATTTTCTTGTTCCTGTAATAATTATTGCAGCAGCATTTTGGATTAACTGGAGGCTGTATAAAGAACAGTTTGAACATCCAGTGAACACCGCATTGCAGTAGTCAATCCTACCAGAAATAAATGCATGAATTAATTTCTCAGAATTCTGTTTATTTAGAAAGCGCCTTAATTTCCCAACATTGTTAAGATGGAAAAAAAAATGTTTTGGACGACTGTGTATTGTGCATTTTAAATGACATGCTAGAGTCCAAGAGAACTCCTAGATTGTGATTCCAACTGAGTTAAATGATGACAGAATATTGTTGTGATCAGCGTCATTCCCTCCAACAATTAACATCTCTGTTTTATTTGTGTTTAAAGACAAGTAGTTCTCATTCATCCACTCTTTTCATTCACTAACACAACTAATTAAAAACAACATTGGAGAAACTTCATTTGATCTAAATAGAAGGTATAACTGGGTGTCATCTGCATATGAATGAAAATTAACTTTATGTTTCTGATCCCAGTAGAGGCATGTAAAGTGAAAACAGTAAAGGTTCGAGTAGTGAGTCCTGCAGGACACCATATTGAACTTCTGTGTATAATGATGGAGTCGTGTCTGCACATTTCTGTACATTTTAGAATCAATTTGATAAATAAGACCTAAAGCAAGCGAGCACAGTGCCTGTAAGCCCAACGCCATTTTCTAGCCTGTGCAGTAAAACAGAATGATCAATGGTGTCAAACGCTGTGCTTAAATCTAACAACGTAATTACAGTGGAGTTTCCTTCATCAGAGGATATCAAAATGTCGCTTACTACCCGCGTTAGTGCTGTTTCTGTACTATGACCAGTGCGGAAACCAGACTGGAATTTCTCAAATAAATTGTAATCTGTAAGGTGTGACTGAAGCTGATTGGCGACTACTTTTTCTAGTATTTTAGACAGAAAGGGTAAATTTGAAATAGGTCTATAATTATATAGTATGTGATGGTCTAGGTCTGACTTTTTAAGTAATGGTTTAATAACTGACACTTTTAGTTCATCAGGTACTGTGCCATCAGGGCCGTTCTTAGGTTTTTGGGGGCCCTAGGCATGGAGCGTAAGTAGAGGGCCCCGGAAGGGGGGGCCCGCCCCGCCCCGCCCCGCCCCCCAGAGCTGAGGATAAAACTGAATTGTGAAGTTGCAAAATGGACCTCAGACGAGAGATTTATGTCCCACTACCTCTTTTCCTTTCTCGACGGAGAAGATAGCCTACATGTATAATTATAACAGAGCAGACGGAGGGACGGAGCAAACCACTTACTGTCGAGTCGCTTTGTGGAATGGTTTTTATCTTCCCAGCTTCCGCTATTTATAACGTGATCGATTTGTTGCACAGACGCTTGGAGGGAGGTGAGGTGGATGATCAGTGCCCTCCCACTGGGGCACCAACCACTCCGTCACCTCGATTCTGCCTGTCGTCATCGCTGTTTCCTCTTTGTTCGCGCGTACCCATATTGATAATTCCGCTACCTGAGAAAATTTGTACTTCTGAAATATATGGACCTGTAAGTTGTAGACTATTTGGTTAAAAAAATAGTGCCTGGTGGGGCCCCCTTGGCAGTGGGGGCCCTAGGCGGTCGCCTAGTTTGCCTTTGCCTAAGAGCGGTCCTGGTGCCATGCAATAATGAACTAAAATAAGAATACTGTCAACAAATTCAGGCAGGTGCCGCGCGTAAAACTGTAGTTTAGTGTATGAGAAAAGGTAGGTCCAAATTCAAAACGTAAGAACTACCAAGCAGTTCTGAGTCAACGTGATGACAGCGGCGAGCAGGCCATATTACAGTATAGGTCAATTACAAAAAGCTATATATCAACTGTCATCACGTTTACTCGTAAGTAATTGACAGTACTTTCCACCAACCAGCATCCTCCTTTTGTTCTGAATTTCTACCTACCAATTTTGTGCGCGGTACTTGAGTTTGCTGGCACCTTTTTTATTTTGGGTGCGCAAACCTCTTGTTTGTGTGCGTCACGTTTTATTTTGAATGCAACATGTATTGTTTGTGCACATCACATCTTCTTTTACACATAGCATCTCTTGTTTCGATGCATCATGTTTTATCTTATGTGTGACACTTCTCATTTATGCACATCCCCTCTTATTTTGCGAGGGTCGTCTCTTGTTTGTGCACGTCACAGTGTCACGTCTTATTTTGCTTGTTTCTGCACGTTTCGTCTTATTTTGAGCGCGGCTCTTCTTGTTTGTGCGTATCGTGTCTTATTTTGCACACAACACCTCTTGTTTGTGGGGGTCACGGAGTCACATCTTATTCTGCTTGTACCACCTCTTGTTTGTCCGTGTTACATCTTATTTTGAGTTTTGACGTCGCCACTTCTTGTTTGTGCGTGTCGCATCTTATTTTGCATGCGGCACCTCTTGTTTGTAAGTGTCACGGAGTCACATCTCAATTTGCACACGGCTCCTCTTGTTTGTGCGCATTACATCTTCTTTTTATCTGCGGCTCTTCTTCTTTGTGTGTGTGTCGCTCTTATTCTGTATGCAACACCTCTTTTTTCTTATTTTCCACTCGGCACCTCTTGTTTGTGAGCATTACGCCTTATTTTGCACGTTACGTCTTATTTTGAGTGCGGCTCTTCTTGTTCGTGCGTGTCGCGTCTTTTTTTGCACGCAGCACCTCCTGTTTGTCCGCGTTACATCTTATTTTAAGTTATGAGGGCACCACTTCTTATTTGTGTGTTTCACATCTTATTTTGCACTCAGCACCTCTTGTTTGTGCGCATTACGTCTTATTTTGAGTGCGGCTCTTCTTGTCTGTGTGCGTCTGTCTTATTTTGCACACAACGCCTCTTGTTTGTGGGGGGGTCACGGAGTCACATTTTATTCTGCTTGCGCCACCTCTTGTTTGTCCATGTTACATCTTATTTTGAGTTTGCCACTTCTTGTTCGTTTGTGCGTGTCGCATCTTATTTTGCACGCGGCACCTCTTGTTTGTGCGCATTACGTCTTATTTTTTTTTATCTGCGGCTCTTCTTGTTTGCATGTGTGCCGCTCTTATTTTGTATGTAACACCTCTTTTTTTCTTATTTTGAATTCTGAGGGTACCACTTCTTATTTGTGTGTTTCACATCTTATTTTGATCGTGGCCCCTCTTGTTTGTGAGCATTACGCCTTATTTTGCACGTTACGTCTTATTATGAGTGTGGCTCTTCTTATTTGTGTGCGTTGCTCTTATTTTGCATGCAGCACCTCTTGTTTGTACGTGTTACATCTTATTTTGATTGTAGCCCCTCTTGTTTTTTGTACGTCACAGCGTCACATCTTATTTTGCACACGGCACCTCTTAATAATAATAATAGATTTTATTTATAACGCACTTTTCATTGACAAAATCTCAAAGTGCTACAACAAGAGCAATAACCACAAAGTTTAAAAGTTTAAAAGACTAGATTAGATTTACAATCTCAGCAGTAATATGCTTTCCTAAATGAAAAAGTCTTCAAATTTGCTTTAAAAGTGTCCAGGTTTTGTGTAGTTCTCAGTTCAACAGGGAGCTGATTCCAGAGCTGTGTGGCAGCAGAGCAAAAAGCTCGACCCCCCATAGTACGGAGCTTAGTAAGGGGAGTCTGAAGCTGCATGCTGCTGGAAGTTTGTAAGTGAATCAAATCTTGAAGGTAAGAAGGTGCCTGGCCATAGATACATTTATGAGTTAATAGAAGAATTTTGTACTCAATCCGGGAGGAAACAGGGAGCCAATGAAGTGATTTGAGGATGGGAGTAATATGTTCGAATTTCCTTACTCTTAGTAGGATTCTTGGTGCACTGTTTTGGATATATTGAAGCTTTTGTATGTCCTTGGTATGAATAACCGCAAAAAGTGCGTTGCAGTAGTCCAGCCTTGAGGAGATAAAGGCGTGGACAAGTTTCTCTGCATCTGGGAGGGTTAAGAGGGGGCGGAGTTTGGAGATTTTTCGTAGATGGTAAAACGATTCCTTACGTTTTATGTGGTCACTGAAGGTCAACTGTGGATCAAACCGAACCCCCAGATTAGTGACTGAGGAAGAAAGAGTAATGACCTGGCTGTCAAAAGTGAACTGGAGTATTGGAAAAGAATGAATCTGGTGGGGGGTGCCAACAAGGAGTCCCTCAGTTTTATCGCTATTCAGCTGTAGAAAATTGCTGTTCATCCAAGCCTTTATATCCTCCAGGGTGTAATGTGGCCTCTGAAGGGTTTGGGGCAGTTTTAATGTAGAGCTGCGTGTCGTCGGCATAACAATGAAAAGATAGTCCGTGTCTGGCAATGACATGCCCAAGAGGTAACATATAGATAGTGAAAAGAATAGGACCGAGAACTGACCCCTGCGGGACCCCACATAAGACCTCTTGTTTGTACACGTCACGTATCCGACACTGCAGGATATCTGCAAAGTGCCACAACGCTCCACTATCCATCAAATTTGGATGCAGCCAATAATTATAGCTTGAGACTTCAGCAGAGGTTTTAAATCGCCTTTGGGTACTTTTTGTGAAACATTTTGCGTGTAAGAAATTTATTTATTTATTTATTTATTTATTTTTAAAATTAATTTTATTGCACTCCATACAAAGCAATCAAGTTTTTACAAAGAGAAAAATAGAGTTAAGAACAGATCGATCCCCACCCTTGAGAGAGAGAGCAAGCGTGTAAGAAATGTAAACACAAAAGCCACAGATGTTCCACGTCCAACAACTTCTAACAATAGCTTTGGAATCTTTGCATCCACTTGAGTTGGAATCTGCCATCTATGAAAGTGATTTCAGCCCCATGATATTGTAAACGATAGTAAACCATATTTTATGTGTACTGCTAATACACATTATTGCTGTTATTTTTGAATATGACTCACTGTTATGAGAATATGTAATAAACAAAATGACAAAGTTCTTTGATGAAGTGACTCGAAAATTTGAAAACGCTTCCACTTTCAAACCAGCTGACCGAGTCTGTGAAGGCACCTGAATAGGATGCCATGCATATTGTGTTTGTACTTGTTTGGGATTTCATTACCTTGCACTCACTGAAGGGAGTTAAATAAAATAAAGCTTAAATTAAATTAAAAAAAAACATTCAATTAAAATAAAGGTCCCTGTGTTTGTGAGGAGTTTCCCCTCATTTTCTGAAGATGTTAAACTGGCTCTTGTTTGAGAGCGGTCACCTTCTGCTGGACTACTGACCCATCTGCCGATTGTTCCCTTCTTGTGCCTACTGCCCACATAGGCAGTTCCTGCATTGGACTAATTGATTGTTCCCAGGATGGACTACTGACCCATCTGCTGATTGATCCCAGGATGGACTACTGACCCATCTGCTGATTGTTCCTGGGGTTGGACTATTGCCCCATCTGCTGATTGTTCCTGGGGTTGGACTATTGCTCCATCCTCGGATTGTTCTTCTGATGGACTACTGACCCATCCCCTCTTGTACCTAAACCCCTGGGCTATGATTTAAACCTTGTTTTAACATCAGCACCATATATGTCAAGTTTGACTCCTAGAAATGTGTTCCTTATTCTGTTCCAAGATGGCTCATAAAACACACCGCGGCCAGCTTAATTGCCCAGATCAGTCTGCTGTTAAAATGACATGAAGCCTGACTGATTGTCCTTCTGTTCTTCTGGTCCTACAGGCCATCCCTCCCAACTATACTACAAGCCATCCTTCCCTTGGGAGTCTTTGCAGTCCGCCTATGATTTTCATCAGCTTTCCTGCAACTTTCAGTCTGGTCTCCTTCAACACGCCAGCAGCTTCTACCAGAGCCACCACAAAGGGGAACAAAGTGCCCAGTCACCTCTGGATTTTAGCACCCGCTACTCCCCAAGCTCGGAGACATATCACTGTATCACCTGCAGCAAGGTATCCTATTTTTTTGTTTTTCATTTGAATGCCGTTCTTCCAAGCATTTGGATGTGGCCATTTAGAAACAGGTGACATGGGTATTGTAACCACTTCTGAGTCCACTTTCCCTTCTCTGTGACTTTTCTAGATGTTCTCAACACCACACGGGCTAGAGGTCCACGTGCGGAGGTCACACAATGGCTCTCGACCTTTCAGCTGCAGCATCTGTCGGAAGACTTTTGGCCACACGGTGAGCCTGGAGCAGCATATGAATGTCCATTCACAGGTAAGGTGACCACTGCATGATCACCGTGTATATGGCTGCTGGTCATTCTTCTTCTTCTTCTTTCAGCTGCTCCCATTTAGGGGTTGCCACAGTAGATCCTCCGTCTCTATTTATTTCTGTTTTCACATTATTTTCTGCCACACTGACCACCTTCATGTCCTCACTCACCACATCCATAAACCCCCTTTTTGACCTTCATCCTTTCCTCTTAGCAGTTCCATCCTTGACATTCTTTTCCCGATGTACCCCTCATCTCTACTCTGCACGTCATCTCAATCCATCCACTCTCAACTGGTCACGAAACCATCGTACCTGTGTTGTCCCTCTAATGTACTCACTCCTAATCCTGTGTACCCTCGTTACTCCAAGCAAAAATCGTAGCATCTTCATCTCTGCCACTTCCAGCTCTGCCTCCTGTCTTTTCATCAGTGCCATCTCCAAACCGTACAACATAGCTGCTGGAATATTATTTGATTTGTAACAGTGAGTTATTTATTTGGCTGATTTCAGTGCAGGCTTTGGTCTGCTCACCTCTGTGTCACGAGGGACTAACAGGTTTTGAGTCATTTAAAGCCAGACTGTGGACTTCCATGCTTTCCATTTTGTAAAGACGTTCACTTTTTAAAAGAGTGGTCTCAAAAGGGTAAAGCCAAACTCATATCCAGTCTCCCAACAAAAGGACTCTTGACCCTGTGGAGATCCACAAATCTGTAACCAAGAAGGGCCCATTTCTCCTGAAGGGAGCACCCTGCTATCCCAGGAAAGAGACTGAAAGGACCGCCGTTGTTTCAATGTGTCCTTCGGTAAATACCATGTGGATCATCTCCCTGGTCAACTATAGATCTGTGAGATGAGCTTTCTCACTTTCTAGTGTCTCTCAGAAGTAGGGGCCTGCTGTGGAGCCACTGGGTTATTTACGTCTTTACCTCATGATGCCCTTAGACATGGCAGACCACCGAGTGGAATGAGTTAGAAACCAGTAAGCTTTGCACTGCCAGCAAGTCTCCAAAGTTTCTTCATCCCTTTTGTATCTTCTTGTACCTTTGGGGTTGTCATAAAGGTTACTTTGTTGTGTTACACAATGACAGGAAAGTGCTTGAACTTGACCTTGTATCTCACCCCTTTATCCCTTCACTCGAAAGAGGCACCGGAATATTCTGTTGTAACTCCCTTTAGGATGAAGCAATCCATCCATCCATCCATTATCCAACCCGCCATATCCTAACTACAGGGTCACGGGGGTCTGCTGGAGCCAATCCCAGCCAACACAGGGCGCAAGGCAGGAAACAAACCCTGGGCGGGGCGCCAGCCCACCCCCGGGCAACACACACACACCAATGACACACTAGGGACAATTTAGAATCGCCAATGCACCTAACCTGCATGTCTTTGGACTGTGGGAGGAAACCCACGCAGACACGGGGAGAACATGCAAACTCCTCGCAAGGAGGACCCGGGAAGCAAACTTAGGTCTCCTAACTGCGAGGCAGCAGCACTACCCACTGCGCCACCATGCCTCCCTGAAGCAATCTGAACCCAAAAATACACTACTTAAGTTGACGTTGGTGTAATCGATTGCATTACATGCGATGCTGGACGTGGTTTCCGTTTTCTGCAAGACACATTTCGACACGGCGCTTCATGTCACTGAACATATCGGACAAGCATCTTGGGGGGGAAATAGCAACAATTTCATGTTCGATGTTTTCCTTCAAATCTTCCAAAGTGCAAGGCTTGTTCTGATAGACTTTTCCTTTGAGCAGACTCCAAAGGAAGAAGTCTGGTGGTGTCAGATCCGGCAACCGTTGTTGCCAAAGCCCCTTTGAAATTACCCTGTTGCCCGAAGAAAGGACTCGATTTCTGCCATGCTCCTTGCTGATGTGTGACACGTTGCTCCATCTTGCCGGAAGTAACCATCAGTTAACTCGCGATCAACCAGTTGATTCTGACATTGCTTAAATGAATTGGTGACCCAATAGGTTAGCACCATGAAGACATGCTGCTCAATACTGTACATCACCATGAGAAGTCGATTGACTGAGTGAAGGGATAGTGGCAGTATGGGTGGTATGCACTCAGAGATCGCAAATGGAGATTAAACGTCACAACGGCTCTCCGGTGCCTACCTCATCGCTCCGACGCAGGGGCATTCCAGCTTGTTCAAAGCTCCATATACTGAGGAGCACATTGCAATTTGTTTTGTCCTGGCAAGAGTCATTACAGAATATTCAGGGCCTCTTTCAAGTGAATCTCTCTGTATCTCTCAGATGAAATGCCTGACCCAACAACAGATCAGAAACTGATAACCTCCCTTTCATAATCCCACCTTACATGTGGACGTCTGATATCCTCCTGAACAAAATCCGTTCACTGGGTTTTGATTATCAGGTCGACCCTCAGTATAGTATGTTATAGAGCCGGACACCAGCATGTCTCCTGTTCTAATGCCAGCTGGGTGCCTGAGACCAGTTCCTTCACCATCTTGTGTCACGTTGTTTAGAGATTAATGCCAGCAGACCCCCAATTCTAATCCCATCCAAGCAACTGAATCTTTCTGGGCCTCTACAACCTGCTTTTTCACCGCTTTGATTGCTTCAGGAGACATCATGCTGCTCGTTGGTTGATGAGGGTTGAAGAGAAGCCCCATATGAGGCTTGGAGAGGCTTGCTTGAGCCTGTAGCCTCCAGGTTAGCATTCACGTCATATGTTTGTGCCCACGTCATCCTGTTGTAGAATCAGAATCCAGAAGGCTATTGTGTTCCTGTAGTTTCAAAGTGGAGCTTCCTCACCTCCCATTTTGTTTCATAGGGATGGCCATGTGGCCTAAGGGTTGAACATTAGCAAAGCAGGTAAAGTAAAGCGAGTTTATTTATATAGCACATTTTGTACCATTAGGCAATTCAAAGTGTTTTACATTAGAATATTTAGCGAGACAGTCAAATGACAGAAAGTTAAAACAATACGTTAAAAGAAGAAAATAAAAGGGTGACACAGCAGCATTCCAGTTCAGTAATAGCACAGTACAGTACATAATCAGTCAAATGCACAGAAAACTCGCTTCCCAGGTTCTCCTTGTGTGGAGTTTGCATGTTCTCCCCGTGTCCCTGCATGGGTTTCCTCCCACAGTCCAAAGACATGCAGATTAGGTGCATTGGTGGTCCTAAATTATCCCTGGTGTGTGTGTGTGTGTGCCCTGCGGTGGGCTGGCACCCTGCCTGGGGTTTGTTCCTGTCTTACGTCCTATGTTGGCTGGGATTGGCTCCAGAAGACCCCCATGACCCTGTGTTGGGATATAGCAGGTTGGATAATGGATGGATGGATGGATGGATGGAAGTTTCTACTGTTGGGGCATCTCTAACAAGTTTTGGCAGATTATTCCATTTTTGTGTTGCATAATGGCTAAAAGTCATTTCTGTATCTGTTGGTGAAGAGAGATTCACTGATCTTGACTTTGTTGACGATGCTGTGAACTTCAATGGAGGCTCTGATTGGGACTCTCGACAGATTTAGTGAGGAGTCCGAGTGTCTGGGCTTGCGAGGGTCCTGATAAAAACCAACATCCAGGCCTTTAATGACCCCTTGGGCACGGCCATCAGCAGTGTGTCTGTCTGCGGAGAGAGTATCGACCTTGTCGAGAGGTTTACTTACCTCAGCAGTGACATTCATGTCTCTGGTGACTTTTCCTATGAAGTCAGTAGACAGACTGGGAGACCATGGGGGGCTCATGAGGTCGCTGGAAAGGGGTGTGTATCGGTTAGGACAATCAGAAGAAGAATAGAACAACATAATATAAGGCAAGCATAACACATTATTTAGCCAACTTCACATTAGGGGAAACTTTTTCCACAAGACCCAAAATATCCTTCATACCGTTTCGGTTGATCACTCTATATTGACCAAGCTTATGCTTGCCACCAGAACGCAGAAATGTTTAGAAGAGGGATGCCTTTTATCTCAACTGTTGCCCCACCCCTTGCCCCACCTGATGCTGATTGCTCATTTGATTACGTTCAGTTTTGAAATGATTAATGTGTGGTCTTCAATTGAAATGCAATATACTCGGAGACTCTGCTAAGCGAAATCCAATACGGTTTCTTTGCTTTTAGTTACGACACATGAGATCTATGGACATGACTTAAAGTGCAAATTGCTTTTGTATTGCATTTTAAACCGACACAAAAACTCCATGCCATAGGGAAAAACAATCGATCACTTTTTTAATTATGACATGCCAAAATTGAAATACTCCACATGCACAGGCATTGAATTGTAGTTTGCACAGATTTCTAAAATCCAGTTTTCGCTTTGTCGTGCTCAGGTATTGAGTGGGGAATAAATTAATTTCAATGATTTTAGCACAAGGCTGCAACACAATAAAATATGTTGAAAATGAAGGGGTGAGTCCACTGGATCATATGGACTCCTCACTAGACTCAAGAAAGAGAAGCATAATGAGTGTATATGAATGTCAAATTGGGAGTCCACTGGGCCACAGAAACTCAAAGGTACAGAAACTCCACCTCTCACCTAACCAGGCCAGTCTCGAGCTCGGCATCTGTATGCCTTTATGAACATTAGGAGGCTCTTCCACAATTCTTCTGCTCAGCACACGCGCAAGTTCTTTTTATTATTATTTTTATTTAAATTGCCTTTCATTTTGGCACAGGAACCCATCCACACCTCTGAGGACCTATTTGCTGTCTAACAAAACTGATGAGGGTCTACAGTGACCGGTGCAATGCTCTGGATGTAAGTCATGACCGGTCTTTAGAAGCACTTCTTCACAATAGGAGTCAGAGCAACGGGTTGATAGTCAATGATACAAGTCACTTTGCTCTTCTTCACCGTGGGCACAATAGTCATTGTTGTGAAGCAAGTGGGGTGAGGCTGGTACAAGGAACAGATTAAATAGGCATCCGCCAACACTGAGGAACAAACCCAGAGTTCATGCCCAGGAATTTTATCTGGACCCACAGCTTCCCGTGGGTTTTTTTTGCTCAGAGTATCGCCCACATCCACTGCTGAGGCCGTGAATGTTGGATTCTGCATGTCCCTCTGCAGAAGCACCCATGTTTGCAAGTAAAACATATTTGTCCCACTTTGGAGTGTTCCCACGTTGTCCACCTTCAGTCGCACCTGGCCTATAGGGACAGGCCATCTCCTTCATGACACTGTTGAGACCCTCAGCCTGGCTTTGTCGCTTGCCTCCCCAGCACCCAATTTGTGTTCTCACTGTCACACGCAGCATAATGAGGCCTAGACTCCTGTGAATGTATTGTACGTGCAGCAGCGGTGGCGTTTCCTTGTTCAGGTACAGCAGGTGACAGGATGCCATGCTTGCTTTGCATTGTCTGCACAGTCTGTCACTCTGATGCGTTTAATTAGGTGGAGAGGAAGGCTGGCAGGCAGCAACACAGAAGTCAGCTGCCCTGTCGACACGCAACCCGTTAAACTGTGACAGCAGACCTCCGTGCCGAGCGACGCGGGCCTACGCCGTCGCTTTAATGAAGCAAACTGTAACCTTGGTCTCCCTGTTGTAGTACACCTGTGAAGATCGGTGCGCGCCAACTGCTGACAAGGCCTGCCAGCTTTTGACGGCCTGAGTTCACGTCTTCCTCTCTGAGGGACGATAATGATCTGCCAAACCTATCAAGCCAGACCACACAGACGTGGCCTGCCAACAAGTCACTTTCAAGCCCACCGGAGGAAAGATGCTTTAAACTTAAATTTTCTCAAAAAAAATAATAATAAAAAGAACTTGTATGTGTGCTGAGCAGAAGAATTGTGGAAGAGGCTCCTAATGTTCATAAAGGCATACAGACGCCGGGCTACAAACTGGCCTGGTTGGGTGAGAGTTGGGGTTTCTGTACCTTTGAGTTCCTGTTGGCCCAGTGGACTCCCAGTTTGACACTAATATACATCCATTATGGTCCTCTGTGCCCTTGGCCTTCTCTTTCTTGAGTCTAGTGAGGAGTCCGTATGGTCCAGTGGACTCACCACTTCACTGTCTACACATTGTATTGTGTTGCAGCCTTGTGCTAAAATCATTGAAATTCATTTATTCCCCACTCAATACCCGAGCACAACAAAGCGATAACTGGATTTTAGAAATCTGTGCAATTTATTAAAAGTAAAGAAACTGAAATATTATATTGATATGGGTATTTAGACCCTTTCCTCAGGACTTCACTGAACTTCAGTGTACAAAATTTTAGAGGGAAAAGCTAATGTTGCACACAATGAAAATTTTGGGAAAGATTTATAGAGAGAAGGCTTAGGAAGAAGACCACCATAGAAGAGGAGCAGTTTGGTTTTATGCCCGAGAAAGAAACATCCGATGCCATCTTTGCATGAGGGAACACATAAAGAAGCATCGTGAAAAACATAAAGGTTTACTTGTGGTGTTTATTGATTTGGAGAAGGCTTATGACAGAGTGTAACGTCAAGAGATGTGAAGGTGCACGAGAGAGAAAGGAGGACCGGAGAAGTGTGAGAGGATTGTTGAGAACATGTATGAAGGAGTGAGGACTCTGGTTAGAAGTAGTGTTGGGGTACCAGACAAGATCCCAGTTAGAGGAGCTCTGTACCAGGGATATATCAAGAGAACAAAGACTGGACTCCTTTGGGACTGTGTCTCTTCGGAGAATCCTTGGTTACCGTTGGTTTGACTTTGTGTTGCTCATGGAGTCCCAAATGAGGCACATGGCCTTCACTGTCAGTTACGGCACTACGGCCATGTGGCACAATTACCCAAGGGTGGTCTGGCTCACAGGACCCTCATTGTTGAGGACCAGAGTGGATGGACCAGGCCAAGGGGATGCCTACGTAACACCTGGCTGTGTCCTTGGACTGGCCCGCGTGTCTGCCTGGAGGATTGCCAACTGGGATCATCCTAAGCTATTTCGTTGTGTGGTGGATGCGGCAATGTGCTGTACAAGTGCATGCTCCCCAACCGGACTTGACATGACCTGCACCAGGGATCTTTTTGAAGTTCTTACCTCTTTGATCTGGTTATGGATGTGTTGAATCATGGGATTTAAAACCAATCTCCCTGGTCAATACTTTTTGCTGATGACTTTGCGTTGTGTAGCACCAGAGAGAAGGAAGTGGAGAGGAAGTTGAAAGAATGGTTTTAGAAGATAGAGAACTGAATATAAATAGGAAGAGGACAGAATATATGAGGTTTAATGATGATCAGGATTTAGAAGTTAGCCTGCAGGGAGAGCGATTTGAAAAGAGTGGAGAAGTTGAAATATCTAGGACCAGTGGTACCTGAAGATGGAAAACTAGGCGCAGATATAACCCATAGAGTGCAGGATGGGTGGAACAATTGGAAGAAGGTATCAGAAGTATTATGTGATTGAAGAATTAAGGTGAAGGTTAAAGATGAGGTTTTTAAAACATTAATAAGACAAGCAATGATGTATGGAGCTGAGACACGGGTGGTAAAGGGAGAACAGCAGGAGAAGAAGTTGCAGGTGGCAGAAATGAGAATGTGGAGATGGATGTGTGGAGTTACAAAGAGGGACAGAATAAGAAAATCAGAGACAAGCAGAAGTGGAACAAAATATTGGGAGAGAAATCTCAGAAAGTACGAGAGAGTAAGGTTGAAGAGGTATGGACATGTGATGAAGAAAGACAATGAATATGTGGGAAAAAGAATGATGGGAATGGAAGTCCCAGGGAAGAGAAAGAGAGGGAAGCCAAAGTAGAGGTAGACACATAAAATAAAAAAAAGATCTGTAGGAAAAGGGCATAACAGGACCAAGCTTTATGGAGAAGGCTGATGAGGCACAACGACTTCACGTACAAGTAGGAAAAGATGAAGAGGAAGAAGAAAAACACTGAACACTTTGTTGAAGCACCTTTGGCAGCGATTCCAGCTGGGCGTCTTCTTGGGTTTGACATGATAAGCTTCACACGACTGGATTTTCATGGATTTCCTGTCATTCTTCTCTGCAGATCCTCTCAAGCACTATCAGGTTGGATGGATACCATCAGTGCACAGCTGTTTTCAAGTCTCTCTGGACATGTTTGATTGAGTTTATGTCAAGAACCTTCACTGAGTTGACCATGAGCCACCCCTGTGTTGTCTTTGCTTTGTGCTTAGGGTTATTGTCCTGTTGGAAGGTGAACCTTTGTTCCAGTTTGGTGTCCAGTACTCTAAAGAGCAAGTTCCAATTAAGGATTAATATCTCTGCACTTTCTGACATTAACTGGAAGAAGGTTCTGTTGCCTGCTGAGGCTTTTGGCCATTAAGCTAAATGCCATGTTACACTGCACACTATCACAAACACACCATCCCCACTGTAGAGCATGATAGTGACAGCATCAGGCTGTTGGGATTGCTTCTCTGCATCTGGCCATGAAAGGCCCATGAGGGGAAAAAGTAAAAGCATCAAAATACGGGGAAATCCTGGAGGAAAACCCAATGATGTGTTTTTAGCTTGAAGGCAACAACCCCAAGTTACACAGAAATGGCTTCAAAACAACAATGTGAATGTCCTGGAATGGTCACATCTCAATACAACTGAGAATCTGTGGCTGGAATTGACAAAGGCTTCTTGCTCTCCATGACACCTGACAGAGCTTGAGCAGTTTACAAAGAAGAATGGAGAAGAATGGCAAAGCTGATAGAGAAAGAGACCTAAGCACAGACTCAAGGCTGTCATGGCTGTCAAAGGGCCGTCTACTAAATACTGACTGGAAGGCGTGAATTCTTATGCAGTCAACTATTTGGTGTATTTTATTTGTAACTAACCGTTTCCCCGCGTAGTAGTGAAACAGGACAAAGTTTATAAATATCAGAGGCAAGGTGGTGAGAGGTAGAACAGCTCGAACGGAGGCTGGCGCGTGAGTGAGGAGGGCCCCACCTGGCTCCCTACTCCTGAGTCATGTTCCCCACTCCCCTCAGCCCACCGCATGTTACATGAATAAATCAATCCTGTAAGCGAACTATGATTCTTATCTCAATGAGAGAAGTTGCAAAATCAACTGGAATGTTCATATAATTATAGAAAAAAACCCATTCTAAATCTGTTAAGTAGTTCTCTCATATGTCAGACAGACAGACAGACAGACGTTGGATTTTATATATACTGTATGCTAGCCGTCCCCTGTGGCTTCACCCACTTAGTAGTAAAACAGGACAAACTTTAATAATCAGTAAACAAACAGGTACCGCTAGCTAAGTATAGGCAAAACGTGGTGAAAGGTACACCAAATTGAACAAAGGCTGGCACGTGAGTGAGGAGGGCCCTGCCCGGCTCCCCACTCCTGACATCATGCTATCCCCTCCCATCAGCCCGCAGCCTCTGTCTCGGATTAGCACAAATATATCGCACCTGCAAGCGAACTATGACTCTTAGCAGAATGAGAGAAGTCGCAAAATCAACCAGAATATTCAAGCAAATTATAGAAAAAAAAATGATTTAAATCCATTAAGTAGTTCACTTGTGAAAAGCAGACAGATAGAAAGGCAAACATTGGAATTTATATATAGAGAGATTACGTTAGACCGCATTGCAGGTGTCAGTTTCTACCTTGACATTAAAGAGTCCCTTTCTGTTTGTTAAAGTCTAATAAGCCAGATTAAGTCCACTATAATTCCACATGGCTTGCTAATAAAATAAAAGTTTCGAGGTAACTTTTCATAGCCATTGTACAGGGTGGTCCAGATCTAATTATGCAGATCCAGATCGTCTGGATGACTTTGATTTATGCGGGAACAATTCCAGTTTGGCACGAAGACGATTCTTCATGTCGTCAGTTTGCACACTTCTCGAAGGTCTGGTATTTTTCGGGTGATTTTCTATGTAATAAACTTAATAAGTTATAGTGTAATGAAAATTACATAATTAGATCTGGACCACCCTATATATGTGGTTTTCACCTTTTTCTCTGTATCAACCTCAAATAGCAGTGTGACCTAACAAGACTCCTGACGTGACACTAACACCATTGCCATCTTCTGTCTCACTGAGCTCTCTGTGTTGGTTTTGTGTATAGTAAACAATCCCCCATGCCTCCTCCAAAATATTAACATTTTGTTGCTTTGTAGCCTCAAATGAAGACACATCCATCCATCCATCCATCCATCCATCCATCATCCAACCCGCTATATCCTAACTACAGGGTCACAGGAGTCTGCTGGAGCCAATCCCAGCCAACACAGGGCGCAATGCAGGAAACAAATCTTGGGCAGGGTGCCAGCCCACCGCAGGGCACACACACACACACAAACACTCACACACCAAGCACACACTAGGGACAATTTAGAATCGCCAGTGCATCTAACTTGCATGTCTTTGGAGTGTAGAAGGAAACCAGAGTACCTGGCGGAAACCCACGCAGACACGAGGAGAACATGCAAACTCCATGCAAACAGAAAGCAAACCCGGGTTTAACAAAAATAATTTATCCAGCTGTATTTGCTCAATGCAGCGTATAACAGCCAAGTGAAAGATATAATAGGAACAGTTCAGAAAAATAATAAATAAAAAACAGTAATCACCGAGAATGATGAAGGATCACCTCCTCCCAAACAATCCCCCTAAACCCAATCCGGTGTTGACTACTCATCTTCTCATTGCACACCAAGCTAATTGTCTTCCACCAGTGGTCAGTTGTAATCATTCTGATTCATTCTGCTATCCCGGGAGTATCCGAGTGCTTGGAAGTGCAACTCAAAGCAAACCATCAACTATGGTGGCCAGGCACCGTCAAAAGATCTCCAGGATAAAGTTGTAGAGAGGCACAAGTGAGGAGATGGATACAAAGAAAATCTCAAAAGGCTTTATCAATCGGTAGGAACACACAGTAAAGTCCACAATCAAGAAGTGGAAAGTGTCTGGTACTACTAGGACCCTCCCCGGTTCAGGCCATCCCTTCAAACTGGAGCTAAGAGGCAAGGAAGAAACTGACCAGGGATGCTACCAAGAGGCCAATAGCAACTTTGAAGGAGTTACAGGAATGAAAAAGTGGTCATTGTGTGCATGTGACAACAATGTGGCTTGTATTAGAAGGACACATAAAAGCCACTCCTCAAGAAAGGTCACATAAAGTCTCGACTGAGCTTCCCAAATTGCACCTTGAAGACCCTGAAGCCAAATGGAAAGTGGTGTTATGGGCAGGTGAGATCAAAATCAAGCTATTTGACCTCAATGCCAAATGGTCTCTCTGCAGAAAGCATCCAAAGAGCACACCAGGCCTACAGTAAAGCATGAAGGTGACAACGTCCAGTTGTGAGGGTGTCTCTCTGTAGCAGGGACTGGGGCACTTGTCAATATAGAAGGGAAAAATAGAAAATTCTTGAGAAAAACCTGCTGCCCTCTGCTCGAAAGTTGAAGATGGGAAGAAGGTTCACCTTCCAACATGACAATGACCCGAAGCACACAGCCAAGCTGACCACACAGTGGGTGAAGGAGAAGAACAAGAAGGTGAATGTCCTTGTGTGACTTAAACTCTACTGAATATGTGGCCTGACTTGAGGATCTGCAGTCCACCAACGGTCACCATCCAGTCTGACTGAGCTTGAACAGGCCTGTAAAGACGAGCGGGCAGACAGGACTCAGTCTAGATGTGCAAAGGTGGGAGAGAAGAATCCCAACAGACTCAATTCTGTAATTAAAGGGGGATCCACCAAGTACTGACATGAGAGGCAATCCTTTGATCCACCAAGTACTGATTCTGAATCCATCACACTGATTCTGTGTTTTAATTTTTTTCTGAGTTGTTGCTATTATATCTTTCACTTTGCTCTTATAAGTTGCATTGAGTAAATACAGCTGTCCTCATCTCAGGCTACAGAGCAACAATGTGTGAATATTTTGAAGGGCGGTGAGTCTTTTCTGTTCACGCTGTATATATAAGTGTCTACTGTTTGATTGTCTACACACAGGAGAGGAGCTTTGAGTGCAAAATGTGCGGCAAGACCTTCAAGCGTTCGTCCACTCTGTCCACCCACCTGCTGATTCACTCGGACACTCGGCCCTACCCCTGTCAGTACTGCGGCAAGCGATTCCACCAGAAGTCCGACATGAAGAAGCACACGTTCATCCACACTGGTAAGGATTATCACCCCATTTGTGTGTGTGTGTGTGTGTTGCAGTTGAAGGGTATTGCCATACTTTGCCCGCATTTCATTCTTGAACTTCCTTGCCTTGTCTGTGTCTTTCAGGTGAGAAACCCCACAAATGCCAGGTGTGTGGAAAAGCCTTCAGCCAAAGCTCAAACCTCATTACTCACAGCCGCAAGCATACTGGATTCAAGCCTTTTGGCTGTGAACTGTGTGGCAAAGGCTTCCAGCGTAAGGTGGACCTGCGGCGGCACCATGAGAGCCAGCACAGCCTCAAGTGAGGGGTGGCAGGCACGATAAGGTGGTGATGGTGGTTTTTTTTTGGGAGGGGGGTTTGTATTTGGCTGGTCACTGAACAAGATGGACAGCTTGGACTCTCCCCAACACCAGAATCCCACAGGACTAGAGACTGCGTGCCAGCCTTGAAACCAGGCTGCCAGGTAGTGGTGCCAGTTTGTAGGCATGTTTAATGGGTTCTCCAAGAATAGGATGGTGCCCAAGTGGAGTCACGTAAGGATGTGAAAGACTATTTTAACTTAAATAAGCAAAGTCGTGTGCTTTGAACTTTGTTAAGAGGGGCAAAGTGCCCAAAAGCAACCTCTATTGAATGTAGACAACTTCAGCTCTGCACATGAAAATTGTAATAAACTCTGTTCTGATACATGCGTGTATTCATTGTGATGGACAAGCAAATGTTTTCAGATTTACACAACAGTTCAGGGGCAGTACTATGCCACTCTGATATCCATCCATTTTCTACTGCTTATTCAGAAAAGATGCCCCGACGTCCATTTTCCTAACCACCTCTACCAACCCCTTCAGGAAAACATCAAGACGTTCCTAGATCAGCTGGGAGACCTACTTTCTCCATCGTGTCCTCCGTCTGCCATGAGGTCTCCTTCCAGTTGGACATGCATCTGCAGGGAGACATCAAGGAGGCTTCCTAATCAGATGCCCAAACCACCTCAGCTGGCACAATTCAATGCAGAGGAGAAATCGCACTACTTTGAACCCGAATGTCTGTGCTTCTCACCCCTAGTTCTAAGGCTGAGCCCGGACCCTATGTGAGGAGAGCTCATTTCCACTATTTGTAACCGTAATATTGTCCTGTCAGTCACTACCCACAGTTCATGGCCATTGGTGAGAATAGAAACATAGATCAACTGGTTAACAGCAATCAATAGGCTGCACCGTCCCCAGGCACTTTATAACCTTTTAAAAAATTGTTTATATGGTGTGTCATTTTTACCACTGGGGAAGTGCCATGGGGGTGTCACAGAGGGACCCCATTTCACCTATACATACATATACATATATATATTGTGAAAAGATAAGCCTCAACACGAGACAAAGGTTTGGGGCAGCCACTCATGTACTTGATCTTGGCTGCAAAAGACAAAGTTTCAATACAATTGTGTACAGATCTGAGTCCAAAACAGAACTGCTCAACGAAGGAAGGAAGTTGGGTTTTATAGGCAGGTTTAAGGAAGTGATGTTGTCATCTGGGCCGGGACAGGAAGTGATGCCCTCTGAACCGAAGTGGAAGTGACAACGTCACTCTCAGGTAGAATTTCCCGTGCCTGGTCTTTTGGTCCCTGTGGCTGGCTCCTTTGTGCACATATGTGACAATATATATATATATATATATATATATATATATATATATATATATATATATATATATATATATATACATATATATATATATATATATATATATATATATATATATACAGCGTGATAATGGACTCTGTGTAGTGCCCGACCTGGCACAGACTCACACTGAGGCATGTGTTAAAAGACACAAAGACATTTATTTTCTTCAGCTGGAGGGCACGTCTTCCCCATGAATCCCCCAGTCACAACACAGTCCCAAAGCACTTAAAGTAATTCACACCTCTCCCGTTTGGCACTACCACTCCTCCCTGGCAAATTTCGTCCTCTTCCTCCCGATTCTGGCTCCTGAGTGGTGGTTACTGGCCCTTTTTATAGCCCACCCGGAAGTGCTCCAGGTGCTTGATCACCTCTTTCTGATTGCACTTCCGGGCGGGGCTGTAGAGTTGTCCAGGCCGGCTCAGGGACTCATGCAGCACCCCCTGACGACCACCCCAGATCCCAACAGGGCTGTGGAGAACTCCATCTCCCTTGGAGCCCTGCGGGAAACTGAGGCACCATCGTCAGCCAGGGAGGCTGCCACCAAGCGTCCCGGGGGAGGTACTGAGACTCCCATGGATGCTCCCCTGGAACATATGTAGAAGGGGTGTCCCGGCCGGGTCCCACAACAGTGTAAGTCAAAATTCTGTTAACACTAATGGTACTGCTATGTATATACTTATATACAATTTTTGTGGACAATTTATGTGCTACATATGGAGAACAGGTTGAGACATTCCTGTAAATCATCTTGCACATATGAAGTATGTTTTGTGAATAAATTGCTTCTGGCATTCAAATGTTAACATAATTTTGACTCACCCTGTATATACATATATATATAATATATATATTGTGACAGATAGGGGGCGCTATCGCTCTCTTGAACCCATGTCCAATACGCCAGACACCAGATGAAAGTCCAAAAGTAGACTTTATTCATACAGCACAGTGCACAAAGCACCCTCTCCTCCACAATACTCATTAAACAAACCAATAATCACAATAATAAACTCTCCACCACTCCCAGATACGTTGCCCTCCTACCACCCAGCTCAGCTCGCCGTCTGGGAGCGCCCACAATCCTTTTATGGTCCCTGACTCGGAAGTGTTCCAATCCCCAGTCCATGTGATCTTCTATCACTTCCGGGTCAGATCAAAAGTCCCCGGAAGTACGTCATTCCCCTTGTCCATGTGACTTGGACGTATTTCCGGGGCGTAGGGTAAATAAACACTGTTCCTCCCTGCAGTGTCTCATAGTGATCCCCATGGTATCCAGCAGGGCTGTGTATAAAAACTCCAATGTCCATGATGCCCTGCTGGTCTTCAGGGAACCTCCATACTGCAGGGAGGGCTCCACCTGGCGGCTTGGGGGTATTGGCTGGGATGAACAGCCGGCCATACACCCCTATATATATATATATATATTTATATATTGCTGGCTTATCAGGTGTACAAAGTGAAAGGTGAAAGGTGAAACACATGTCATGTACTCTTTGTATTATTTGGCAGATACTATATAACATGTCTAAGACCAGCATCTCGTTATTAAGAGGGCATGGTGGATGTTTGCCGAATGGCCGACCAACTACACTCATTACCTGGTAGGTAACCATCCAAATAATCAGGTTGTGAACAAACCTATATATATGATACAGTATCTGCCAAATAATGCAAACAGTACATGACATGTGTTTCACCCTATTTGGGGCTCATCAGGTGTACGCACTTTTGCATCCTCTTATGAGGATCAAACCTCGGACGTCAGTGCCTGAGGCAAAGCCTCTGATGTTACGCCATGTTCATTTATTTGACAGGGTGATGATCGAAGTATTACATTCTTAGGTCTGAATCTCAATCTGATCTCTTGGGTGGTTATCTACCAGGTAACGCTTGTGTTTGATTGGCCAGTTGGTAAACATCCACCACGTCCTGTCAGTTGCTGAAGCAGATCATAGGTATGTGATACAGTACCTGTCAAATAATACAAAGAGCACACAACACAAATTTCGCCCTTATTGGGGCTCGTCAGGTGTACGGACCTTTGCTTATCCTTACGGGGATTGAACATCGTATGTCAACTCCTGAGGTGAAGCCTCTGACACTGTGCCACGGCAGTTGATTCACTTATTTGACAGGGTGAAGATCGGAGTATTATATTGACCTGAGATTGGTCTGAATCATAGCCTGATTATTTGGGTGGTTACCTACCAGGTAACGCTTGTGGTTGATCGATATATATATACCCTCAAATTAACCTTTGTTCCATTTTAGTCAGTTGTCTGACCTCAATATCTTTGACTGACTCTGATCACTGACAGGCCAAACCAGGATTGACTGCAAGTGTCATTCATCAGTAACATACTCAGTGACAATACAGAACTCAAGCAACAGAGCAGGTACAATGTTTAATTCACTCATTATATATCAGAAGCATAAGTGTCCTCAGTTCCTAAATGTGTCTAAAGCACAAGCACAGCTATTATAAACGGGTGCAGCATCTACCCCAAATATAACCTGGATGGTGAGCAGCACTTTCTGCCCCAGGCCAGACACCCAATGTGTCTAATGCTCAAGTGGAAGGTCTTCTTGAGTTATGCAATGACTTGGTCATTCTTTCTGGCTGCAATGGCTGGGGTGGAGCCTAAGACAGTCAATTTGCCCTGGCATTTATACCTTTTTCCCACTTCCCTGTGGCATTTTTGGCCCAATGGGATGTCAGCAAGTAAGGGTTCAGGCCTTTGCCATGGTGGCCTCTTTTTGAAAGATGCCTGGGGGTGTTTTATGACTACAGAGAATCAGAACCCTCAGTTTTCCATCTCATCCAAAGCATGGCACCAATTTTTACAGCACAGTGTCTTTAGTGGGGCATTGGGATCCACACACAGACCACAGGGTGAGTACCCCCTTGCTGGCCATGCCAACATCTCTTCCAGTAGCAATCCAAACTTCTCCTAGATGGTCTCCTATTGGCCGGGTTTTCTGAAGTGCAGGTGTTATGGCGGCTGGCTATGATAACCAACCCCTCCCCCACCCTACCTAAATGACTGCCAACTCAGGATGCCAGGCGCACAGATTCGCTTGCAGCATAGCACAGCTGCAAATCTCCGAGAGAGGGATAGAGCTTCATTCAAATAGTTACCTGGAAGTTGATGCAAATATCTTGTCAAGTGAGTTTGCAAATGTTAAAGATGACCTTCTTCCAGCCAGGCTGATAAGAAATCTGGAAGCCATGGAGACATAACTTCAGAGTTTAAATGGCAAATAACTCTGTAGGTGGATCCACGTTAACGTCTGCATTTGGATATGGTGGCGCATGCGGCCTGGCCATGCTTTGCAGGAGGCCAAAAGCTGAATATACAACAAGGGGGCTTTGAAGGCAGGATGGCAGCTTATCTAAGGGGTATAAGGTTTGGGTGATTTGTCTAGAAATGGAAATGTCAAGGCTACCCAGGATTGTCCATATCATTCGAGATAACCTGAGATGGACCCACCATCACAAGTGGACCTGTACACATCAGATCAAAGCTCTGGGCAAATCTCACCACTGGCTCACTATGTGCCACTGAACTGCCCCGTCCTCAAATTGTAAGCATGTATACTTCTACAGTATATGGTTTTGCGCCGGGCACTGAATTGTATTTTCTTGGAGTTTAGGATTCAAACATATATGGAATAAAGATTAATTTATTTATACAAGTCAAGTCAAGTCAAGTCAGGGAGCATGCACTGGTACAACGTGTTGCCGCACCCACTACACAACGAAACAGCTCAGGATCCAGGTTGGCAACCCCCCACCCCAGGCAAACACGCAGCCCAGTCCCACCCTCCCGAAATGACCCTCTGTCTGCCGCAGCCAGGTGTTACGTAGGTGACCCCTTGGCCTGGTCCAGCCACTTGGGTCCTTCAACAATGAGGGTTCTGTTAGCCGGATCACCCTCGGGTAATCACGCCACATGGCCGTAGTGCCGTAATAACTGACATTCCCCCTCACAATGCCCAGACTCTATGAGCAACACAATGGTACCCAAGGATTTTCCAGAGACACAGTACCAAAGGAGTTGGATTAATTTTCCAAACGTACTTATTGTAACACAAGCGTGTCCGGGCTGAAGCTTACCCTGGCAGTATCAGGTGCAGGGTGAGGACCAGCCCAGCTTGATGTTCCAGTTCACTGCACCGAAGGGCTGATAGTTAATATGTATAGTGAGTGTCTTTTATGGTTCACTAGTGTCATGTTCGCTGGAAATGACCATACACACCTGCAGAAGAGGCTTATGAGCCACCCATTGCTTAACCTTAATTATACGAGTCAATAAATGTGTGATGGGAATCCCATACACAGTGGAAAACAGACAATGGGAGAAAAAGAGGAAGCAGCAAGCAGACAGAAAAAGCAAAGAAATCTGTGGTGACAGAGCCGACTGCAAGTCTGTTAGGGCAGCTAAACAAATCCGAGGCATTTATGCAAATTTCTGTTTGGGCTTAGGTTTACAGTTAGGGTGAGGTGCAGAAATTCAAATCAAGCGCGTCGTCCCAGTGACTCCCAGCACTCCCAGTGAGTACAGAGGGATCGACACTGACAGAGTCCATCAGATCTGCCGACTCGTTCTGTGACTATGATACTGTGGACCAGAGGGTCTTTCTCACCTTGTTCACCAATGCCAGCTTCTAACAATGTTCACCACTGATCTTGTCACATTCTGCCTTGGGCAGACAGTCCACATCTCCACATAAAGGAAAATTCATCAGAAATTTAACTAAAGAGAGGAGGCCATTCAGTCCATCAGGTTCATGGTAATGCTCATTAATTCCACTCTGTCATCCTGCCCATCAGCTCTGCCCTCTATCAGTGTCCACCAGCTGTCTTCTGACATCCTCCACTAGATACCCCCTTGGACAGTCCACATTTTCACTTAAAGGAACACACATGAGAAATTGGTCTAAAGAATGGAGGCCTTTAAGTCCATCAAGCTCATGGCATTGCCAATTAATTCCACTCTGTCTGCCCATCAGTTCTACCCTCTATCAGTGTGCACCAGCTGCCTTCTAACAGCACCAGCCAGTTCTGCCCTGTGATATTGACAGTGTCTACAGCTGCCCCTTCTGACATCACCATATGAGCTCTGTCCTCAGATATTGCCGATCCAATGATGTCCACGATGTCTTTATGACATCCTCCACCAGATATTCCCCTGACGAAATCCACCAGTTCCACCTACTGCTGCTTTCCACCATTGGGTAGTCATTGATCCTGCATAATATGTCTACTCTATAAAAGTTTCCACTCATATTATCCATCAGGCCCACTCTCTGACTGTGTCCACATCTGCCTTTTTGACCAGCTCCATCTGCTCAAATTCACCTGTTAGCTCTCCTTCATGAAACCAACAAGAAAATTGCCCCTCTGACAATGTCCTCCTATGTCTTCCGATATTCTCCATCAGAAATTTCATCTCACAGTGTCCAAAAGATCTCTGCCCTGACAGTGACCACCATTCAGCTCTGCCTACTGGCATAACCCACCCGCTCTGCCCTCTGATACTGTAGACCACCAGAAGCAGATGAGCACTGTGACACTCGCCAGTAACTATCTTGAGACATTTTCCAGCAGGTGACATTGTCCACCAACTGTCTTCTGAAAACAGTTATCAGTTATGCAGTTTGATACTGCACCCCATAACTGTCCTCTAACAGTGGCCACCATCTCCCCGTAGTGACATTGGAGACTATTTAGTCCATCAGGATCATTTTTCCCAGCCAACACAGGGCACAAGGCAGGGTGCCAACCCACCGCAGGACATACACACACCCACACACCAAGCACACACTAGGGCCAATTTAGAATTGCCAATCCGCATGTCTTTGGACTGTGGGAGGAAACTGGAGCACCCAGAGGAAACCCACGCAGACACAGGGAGAACATGCAGACTCCACGCAGGGAGGACCTGGGAAGCGAACCCGGGTCTCCTTCCTGCAAGGCAGCAGCACTATCACTGCACCACCGTGCCACCCCAGAAACTATATAGATATAATACAAAAAGGCGATACCCCTTCCTTAGTGATACGGCGGTAAGAAATCACATAGCAGAAACAACTTAACTTTGTTTGATGACAGCTTATGCTGCATAGCAGTAGGACGAAGTCAGTGGCAAGAACCCAGATCGGGAGTGGGGGCCTGATGTGTAGAGTCTGCCATTTTCACCGTTGCGGTGGAAGGATTTTCAGGATCGGGTGACGTTATCTCTCATCCGTCCATTGGCTTCAAAGGTGTGCCGGGCAATGTTCCAAGGCTTGTACTCTTTCTCCATGTGCAGGCCCTCACTTAGGTGAATCATGCCATTCCAAACAAGGCAAAAGAGGATACAGTTTCCTGCTGACTTTGACAGACAAAAAATAGTAGACAACAGTCCTCAGTCTGACTGCACATTTCTCAGTTGTCTGTATCTGTCTTCTATTATAATGCTTGCCCAGCAATTCTATATGGTGAACCCCTGCACTAAATCTGGCACTGTGTCAACTCTGCATGTGAGTAGAAAAAGGCAGATTTATAAGATCTATTTGCACAGAGTACAGTGACACATTAAACTTATATACTTAGTACAATCCGTAAATCGGATCAAGTTACGTTTGAGATCATCAATGTCGTCAGTTCGTCTCAGCAACTTGTCTATCTCGTCATTTGAACGCAATCTTGCTGAAAATCTAGATTTCAATTCAATCTAAAGCCCCGACGCCTGCATCTGCCATAAAAATTGACAGGAGAGGTAGGGACTGATTGTGTGTGTGTGTGTGTCTCTGCCGTGGCACAACAACATTTGATTGCCTTGATAATTTTTGCTCAAGTTTTGCCTGGACTAAATAGTTCAGTTATGTGAATGCACCACCATATAGATGAATTGCCCTTACATGATGAGGTGTGATCAAAAAATATGGTGAATGTTGAAATTAAAAAAATAAAAATTATAGTAAAAGACACACTGCCATTAACCCTCCCTGCTTATCCCATCATTCTTGCCCTTTTCTGAAGCAGTTCTGGAAGTCCTCCTTCATGAGTTTCTTCAGTTGCGCATCAATCAAAACCCCCACATGAAGGTGATGATGATTGAGTTTTCTGACCTTGATGGAATTGTGCGAGGTGAGTTTGTACCCAGAAACTCTAAATATTATAAGGGCGTTTAAGAAACGATGTGCGTGGAAAATGACTTGAGAAATGGGAAAACGGTTTCATCCTCCAGCATGATGCTCCATGTCACAACATTGCTTCTGGTACGGCAATTTCTGTCAAATAAAAACATTACTGTGTGTCCTCAACCACCTTATTAGAACATTATTATCCTATTATATAAAAAGGGTAATTGGCAGATCCAAACAACTACAGGCCAGTAACCTTAACGTGCATCATAGAAAAATGAATGAAAGGAATTATTAAGATAAGATTGAGCGGCACATGCAGGAGTTTAACTGAACAGTCAGCATGGGGTCAGACGAGGGAGGACGTGTTTTAATAACAGGCTGGAATTCTATGAGGAAGCAACAAAAGAATACGATCAGAGTGGAGCAGATGAGATTATTTATCTGGACTTTCAGAAAGCTTTTGATAAGATGCCACATGAGAAGCTGGGCATCAAACTGAGAGAAGGAGATAGGTGCTGAATTAATTGTGCGGCACCTCGTTTGAATGTGCGCTTCGCCTTAAGTGTGCGCATCTCCTTGTTTAATTTTGCATGGCACACTTTTAAATGTTTTGTCACTTGTGTTTCGGGGCCACTGTAAGAGGGTGATGGTGCAAGGAACCTTATCAGAAGTGGGTGAAGTTAAGAGTGGTGTCCAGCAGGGGGCAGTGGTAGGGCATTGCTATTTTTAATCTATTTATAAATGACTAGGGGGTTCCCACCTGCTCGCTTTGATCGCCAACCCCCCCGGCCTGCGCTATGCGCCAGCCACTTCACGTCTCTGCCACTGGTGTTGTGAAGAGGGGGGCTGAATGCACCCCAAGGAGACGTGGTCGCTCCTCCTAAACCCCCTCTTAAAGGGTGATACAATGGGAAACAAATATAGTTTTTTTTTTTTTACCTCCTCTTTGCTCAATCAGCTGCCGGCTTGCTGCATGATCTGCATCTCGCATGACGCTTCAAATGTTTAAAAGCCTGTACAGCAGCTGTCCTACTCCTTGTTTTTTTATTTCCGGCCCCAGCCGTGGTTAAATCTCTTGGCACAAAGTCTAGTCTCGCGGGACGCAAGTTCTTGATATTTTTTTAGTTTATAATTTAAAAACGGAATACGAATCTGAAATTCTAACATATTAAAGTTCGATAAATTCTGAAAATAATGATACCAAACATATATATGTAGGTTTTAAAATAAGCATGATTTGAAGCGTGACAAAAAACATCACACAAAAACATCATATAAAATTGTTGCACTTTTAGGGTTAGGATTTTATATATAGAGAGAGTAGATTTAGGTAGGAATATAAGTAACAAGATGGTTAAGTTTGAAGATGATACCAAGATAGCTGGATCGGCAGATAATTTGGAATCAGTGAAATCATCACAGAAAGATTTAGACAGCAGACAGGTTTGGGCAGATTTGCGGACGATGAAAATTAATGTCTGCAAATGTAAAGAATTACACACAGGAAGTCAAAATGTGAGGTTTGAATACACAATGGGAGGTCAGAAAATCGAGAGTCCACCTTATGAGAAGGATTTAGAGGTCGTAGTGGACTCTAAGCTATCAACTTCCCATCAGTGTTCAGAAGCCATTAAGAAGGCTAACAGAATGTCAGGTTATATAGCGCCTTGATCTGTGGAGTACAAGTCACAGGAGGTTCTGCTCAACCTTTATAACTCACTGGTGAGATCTCATCTGGAGTACTGGGGGCAGTTTTGGTCTCCAGGCTACAAAAATGACATAACAGCACTAGATGGGGTCCAGAGAAGAGCAACTGGGCTGATTCAGGGCTACAGGGGCTGAATTATGAGGAAAGATTAAAACAGCTGAGCCATTAAAGGAGATGAAGAGGAGACCAGACTGGAGTGTTTAGAATGAGTTCATCAAGAATACGGGGACACAATTGGACACAATCCCTGTTGTGGGGCATCCAGTAAATTTAGTCTTGAAACAAACCATAAATTAATTGATAACCAAAAAATAAGGTGTATAATTAGACCAAGGGATAAAACCAGACACTCCACCAGGGGCATCTGTAATAGAAATTTAATTCAAATTAAAACAAAAAATATATCAGCAGTTCAGAAAGAACCATGCAGTTTTAAATGCTGTTTATTGAACATTCGCTCTCTTGGCACTAAAGCTGTTTTGGTAAATGATATAATATTAAGTTCAAAATCTGATCTGTGTCTTCTTACTGAAACCTGGCTTAGTAAATATGACACTGTTCCCCTAGCTGAGGCGTCACCAGATGGATACTCGTTCCTTCATAAGTCTAGAGATTCTGGTCGAGGAGGAGGCCTTGGAATAATTCATTGTAACAAAATGCAAATCACTCCTAAAAATTTAGGCAACTTTACATCCTTTGAGGCATTCATTTTAAATATTAAAACAGATTCCAACACAATTATAGTGCTAGTCTACAGACCACCAGGGCCATATTCATTGTTCATGACTGAATTTAGCAACCTTCTGTCTGATTTGGCTATAAATTATGATCACGTAGTTCTGATGGGGGATTTTAATGTACACATTGATGTGGAAACTGACACTTTTAGCAAATGTTTTACTTATTTGTTAAATTCAGTAGGATTTTGTCAGATTGTCAAAGGTCCAACTCATAATCATAACCATACATTAGATTTAATTATAACTTACAAAGTTGAAATTCAAAATTTAAATATTACTCCATTAAATGTAGTTATTTCCGATCACTTCTTAATTACGTTTGATTTAGTTCTGCCCATGCCAGCACTCGCAGATTAAAACAAAGACAGTGCGACATCTAGATTGTAATTCTGCTTCAAAATTTATAGATACCTTGAGTAAGTCGAGTGTAATTGTGGAAAACCATTTAGATCAGTTAACATCAAATGTAAACGTGGAAAACAATTTAGATCAGCTAATATCACATTATAATGTGACCTTGAGAGATGCTCTGGACACAGTGGCTCCCCTAAAACAAAAGTGATCAAAGCACATAGAAACTCTCCCTGGTTTAATGAAAACACTCGAGCTCTTAAATTAGAGTGTCGAAAACTGGAGCGCAGATGGAGAACAACAAAGCTACATGTCTTTCAAATTGCATGGACAGAGAGTGTTAATAAATATAAAAGGCCCTCTTTAAAGCTCGCTCAGAATACTATTCTACATTAATAGATAGCAATAATAAAAATCCTAGGGTACTTTTTAGAGCAGTGGCTAAATTAACAAATGGGAATTCAGATCAACAGTGCAAAATACCAACAGATATTAGCAGTACAGACTTTATGAACTTCTTCAATGAGAAAATTAAAAATATAAGATCCCAGATCTCAGCATCACAGTACAAACCAAATACTAGCTTAGCAGACCCTGTCTCACATTGCATTCAGCACTTTAATAATTTTAATCCTGTAACTGAGCAGGAAGTCTTAACTTTAATTTAAAATGAAGCCCACTACTTGTTCCCTAGATCCAGTGCCAACAAAACTAGTAAAAGTGCAATGGATGTTCTTGCAGCACCATTCTAAACATTATCAATAGTTCATTATGCATGGCACAGTACCTGATGCACTAAAAGTGTCAGTCATTAAACCTTTACTTAAAAAGTCAGACCTAGACCCACACATACTAAATAACTATAGGCCTATTTCAAATTTACCATTTCTCTCTAAAATACTAGAGAAAGTAGTCGCCAGTCAGCTTCAGTCACACCTTACGCATTACAATTTATTTGAGAAATTCCAGTCTGGCTTTCGCACTGG
Organism: Polypterus senegalus; assembly: GCF_016835505.1. NCBI lineage: Eukaryota > Metazoa > Chordata > Cladistia > Polypteriformes > Polypteridae > Polypterus > Polypterus senegalus. Next base: position 174,453,714 of record NC_053162.1, read on the forward strand.
TCATAGTACAGAAACGGCACTAACACGGGTTGTAAATGACATTCTGATATCCTCTGATGAAGGAAATTCCACTGTAATTATGTTGTTGGACTTAAGTGCAGCATTTGACACCATTGACCATTCTATTTTACTGCACAGGCTAGAAAAGATGTTGGGCTTACAGGCCCGTGCTCGCTTGGTTCAGTTCTTATTTATCAAATCGATTCCAGTATGTACAGAAATGTGCTGACAGTACTCCATCATTATACACAGAAGTTCAATATGTGTCCCAGGGCTCAGTACTGGGACCTTTACTGTTTTCACTTTACATGCTTCCACTGGGATCTCTCATTAGGAAACATAATGTTAATTTTCACTCGTATGCAGATGACACCCAGTTATACCTTTCATTTAAATCAAATGAAGTTTCTCCGATGTTGTCTTTAATTAGTTGTGTTAGTGAATTAAAGGAATGGATGAATGAGAACTACTTGTCTTTAAATACAGATAAAACAGAGATGTTAATTGTTGGAGGGAATGACGCTGATCACAGCAATATTTTGTCGTCATTTAACTCAGTTGGAATCCCAATTAATTTTACTGAATCAGCCCGCAATCTAGGAGTTATCTTTGACTCTAGCATGTCATTTAAAGCACATTACAAAGTCGTCCAAAACATGTTTTTCCATCTTAAAAATATTAGGAAATTAAGGCTTTCTAAATAAACAGGATTGTGAGAAATTAATTCATGCATTTATCTCTAGTAGGATTGACTACTGCAATGCGGTGTTCACTGGCTGTTCAAACTGTTCTCTATACAGCCTCCAGTTAATCCAAAATGCGCTGCAAGAATTATTACAAGAACAAGAAAATATGAACACATAACCCCAGTTCTTAAATCTTTACACTGGCTCCCAGTTAAATTTAGGGCAGATTTCAAAATCCTCCTTTTAACATATAAAGCATTAAATGGCCAAGGTCCGCTTACTTGTCTGAACTTATCATGACTTACAAACCTGAGCACATTAAGATCTCAAGATGCCGGTCTGCTTAGGATTCCAAGGATTAATAAAATAACAGTGGGAGGTCGAGCTTTTAGTTACAGGGCCCCTAAACTGTGGAATGGTCTTCCTGCTTCCATAAGAGATGCCCCTCGGTCTCAGCCTTTAAATCCCGGCTGAAGACTCACTACTTCAGTTTAGCATATCCTGACTAGAGCTGCTGATTAACTGTACATACTGCATCTCTGTTGTTAGTCATTAGCACTATAACATAAGTAACATGATAATTATATTTGAATACTAACCCTCACCTATTCTGTTTCTTTTCTCGGTACCCAAATGTGGCCATTGGTGCCACGGCCCACCTGCCAAGTTGTTTGCCTGCCTATGGTAAAGTCATCCCTGATGGAGGATCACAGGAATCATGGGAAAGAGGGGTCCTTTCATCGGAGCAATGTTTCAGCCGTGGCATGGCCAAATGGAGATGCAGCTAGATGGATGAGGTCTCCAGGACTCTAAAAATATCCAAACCTAATTATGTCATATCATCTACTGTTAAACCGTAATTCTAAAATTTTTATTATGCTGTCTTAAGGAATTGTTCTGTTGTGTATATTGTATTGTATTGACCCCCTACTTTTGACACCTACTGCACGCCCAACCTACCTGGAAAGGGGTCTCTCTTTGAACTGCCTTTCCGAGGTTTCTTCCATTTTCCTACAAGGTTTTATTGGGAGTTTTTCCTTGTCTTCTCAGAGAGTCAAGGCTGGGGGGCTGTCAAAAGGCAGGGCCTGTTAAAGCCCATTGCGGCACTTCCTGTGTGATTTTGGGCTATACAAAAATAAACTGTATTGTATTGTATTGTATTAGGAAGTTTTTCTTTACACAGAGAACCACAGACAAGTAGTGTGGTGGACATTAGGGGCTTTCAAAACTCGACTTGATGTTTTTTTAGAAGAATTAAATAGACAGGCCTGGCAAGCTTTGTTGGGCTGAATGGCCTGTTCTCATCTAAAATGTTCAGAAAGTGTCAAGAATGATGGGATAAGTGGAATTTTGAGGGGGATTAATGTCAATGTGTCTTTTACTGCAATCATTTTTTTTTTTTACTTAAACATTCACCGTGTTTTTTGATCACGCCTTACATGTCCTACTAAGAACTAGAGCACCCATTTCTTCACAGGCCCACCCTAAAAACTATTCCTGGCTACACCCCTGCTCCAGCCGTCTTCTTCTGCCCAGTCTGTTCCCAGATTGTAGATACCTCCTCTAACCCCCACCTTTTTTCCCTACAGCTCACCTCTTCAGCTCAGCATTGAAAGGGTTACCACAATCCACCAGGCAGCTCAGTGTAGGAAAAGCAAAGCTGCTGGAGTTACAGTTAGACGTGAGCGCCAGTGTTTGTGTTTCCAGCCGCCCCCAGGCTCTGCCTGATGCAAATCATTTCACAAGTCAGGCAGGGAAGCAGAGGAACCTGTCCGCTCACCCCAGAGCCGCAGCTGACGGTCCCGAGATGGAGCACTCAGGGCTACCCACAATTCCGAGGTGCACAGATTACTCACCATTGCTCGAGTCCCCCATGGCAGAAATCCCACTGCTAGAGTCCTGACTGTCATTAAGGGAAAGGACGGAGTGTCGCTGCTTGGGGTTCTTTCTCTGTGAGGACAGGGATGTCCAATGTGCCCAGTGTGCCCGATTTCAGAGCAGACCCAAAATCATCAGGCCTGGCAGCTCATTGAAATTTTGCTTAGCAAATAAGATGCATGCAAATGACCTGCTCCTCACACACAGGGCCCGGTATCTCATCTCTCGGCTCTCGAGTCCGTGCCCAAGGTGGGATGAAGAGACCGAGGAACACGCACACCCTGAAATTCACACATAGACATTTACTCACAAACATGGGTTCATGCGTGTACAGCACATGCTCCCACACAGATACACTCAAGTTCACAGACATACTGAAGACTACGCTTTTGTAGACACACAAAGTCGGGTCCAAATGTGTACAGTGTGACCTGTAGTTGGGGGTCTCAGAGCCATAACCGCATAGACAACGGTCCCGGCTTTAAATGACCTTTTGTTCACAATAATACCTTCACAGGTTTACTTCTAACCAAAGTTCTCGTTCTTCCTCTCCTCCACGCCTTCCAAGCAAACTTTGTCCACCGCCTTCTTGGGTGAGATGAGGAGGCCCCTTTTATGTCACACCTGGGAGTATTTCCAGGGTCAGGACGTTGCATGAGGGAGGCACTTCCAGGTCAGGCCAAAAATCCTTCAAAGTAGAGAATGTCCTTCATCCAGCAGGCATGGCCAGAAATCAGAGGTGAATGGCCAGACTGGTTTGACCCGATGGAAAGGCAGCAGGAACTCAAATAAGCACTCGTTACAACCAAGGTGTGCAGAAGAGCATCTCTGACCACACAACACGTCAAACCTTGGAACAAGAGGGCTACAGCAGCAGGAGACCACAGAGGGTGACACTCCTGTCACAAAATTGGACAATAGAGGATTGGAAAAAATGTCGCCTGGTCTGATGAGTCTCAACATTCAGATGGTGGGGTCAGAATTTGGAGTCAACAACATGAAAGCAGGGATCCATCCTGCCTTGTATCAACGGCTCAGGCTGGTACTGGTGGTGTGATGGTGTGCTTGATATTTTCTTGGCTCTCTTTGGGCCTCTTAGTACCAACTGAGCATCGTTTAAATGCCACAGCCTACCTGAGTATTGTTGCTGAAATTTCCAGCCCTTTATGACCGCAGTGTCTCCATCTTCTGATGGCTCCTTCCAGCAGGATAACACGCCATGGCACAAAGCTCAGATCATCTCAAACTGGTTTTTTGAACATGACAAGGAGTTTACTGGACTCAGATGGCCTCCACAGTCACCAAGTCTCAATCCTGTAGAGCATCTTTGGGCAGGGCCGTCTTAACTGCATTATGGGCCCCCAGGGCAAAGCAGTGCACTGGGACCCCTACCTACACAACCACTCACAGGAATAACAATGTAAATATATACATAGATTGGCACGGGGCCCCTATGCTCGTGGGACACCCAGGCACCTGCCCAGTGTGCCCATACATTAAGGTGGCCCTGCCTTTGGGATGTGCTGGAACGGGAGATTCGCATCATGGATGTGCAGCCAACAAATCTACAGCAACTGCGTGATGCTGTCATGTTAATATGGACCATCACCCCTGAGGAATGTTTCCAGCACCTTGTTGAACCCATGCCATGAAGAGTTATGGCAGTTCTGAAAGCAAAAGGGGGTCCAACCCGATATTAGCAAGGTGCACTGCCCCACTGCCTCCTAATCAAAGCACCATGATGACCCTACATTGATGGATTAAAAGCCAGAAGTCCACATGACCATCATCATCAAGTCCTTCCATGAGAACCCTGAATACAATGAGGACTGATCATTTATGTTAGGTAGAATGCCTAGAGGGGGCTGCCTGGGTGGTCTCATGGCCTGGAACCCCTGCAGATTTTATTTCTTCTCCAGCCATCTGGAGTTTTTTTTGTTTTTGTTTTTTCTGTCCTCCCTGGCCATTGGACCTTACTTTTATTCTATGTTAATTAGTGTTTTCTGAATTTTAATTCTTACTTTGTCTTTTTTCTCTTTCTAAATCATGTAAAGCACTTAGAGTTACATTATGTGTATGAAAATGTGCTCTAGAAATAAATGTTGTTGCTGTTGTTGTACCTAATAAAGTGGCCGGTGAGTGTATACATGCAGTCAGAGGAAGAAATACACTGTCTGTGCAAACAGATGTCCTCACATATACTGAAGATAGACACATGTGTACACTCAGCATTAACACACCCTCACATTTATAAAGGCCATTGCACACACACGCAGACAAGCAAGCATACAGAGGCCCTATGATACACACACAGGAATAGAGTGGACCTTGTAAATATAAAACAAACATAAAAGAATGCTGGATATACAATACAACACAATACAATACAATACAATACAGTATATTTTTGTAGAGCCTAAAATCACACAAGGAGTGCTGCAATGGGCTTTAACTGACCCTGCCTTTTGACAGCCCCCCAGCCTTTACTTTCCAAGAAGACAAGAAAAATCTCTCAAAAAATTCCAAGTAGGGAAAAAACGGAAGAAACCTTGGGAAAGGCAGTTCAAAGAGAGACCCCCGTTTAGGTAGGTTGGGCATGCAGTGGGTGTTAAAAAGAAAGGAGTTAATGCAATACAATACACAGAACAGAACACAAGTGATCCTCAATACAGTATAGTAGTGCAATAGAAATATTGCAGATATGGAGCAGAATTCAACAATAGATGATATCACAGAATAAGATTTGATTTGTTCTGAGTCCTGGAGACCTCGGCCATCAAGCTGCCTCCCCCTATTGGCTATTCTACAGCTGAGTCAGTGCTGGGCCAGCCAATCCAATGTTAGGAATCCCCCTAAACGATGATTCCTGCATGATGAATATATCGATATATAAACACACTACAAACACAAATACACCTGCGTATAGAGGACCTTGTCCACAGTACACATGCGCCCTTCCACAAGCAGTACTCACACAGACAGAGGCTATATGTCAGGGCCCAGAACCTCACACACACACACATACACACATACACACACATTTGAAGCGCAGTCCTGATCAGGATTTCCCATTAACCCACCACTTACAGTAATGATCATACAAAGCAGCCTCCTTTGGCGCCATCCGACTTATTAAAGAATCTGCAAAAAATGAAAATCTAAGCAAGTGGAAAAGTATTTATACAGGGTGGCGCCGAGAAACGGGACTTTGCAATTGACGTTCGATGCACGAATAAACACATTACAAAATACATTTAATGATGAAATGTATTGTACAGGATTAATGATGATAATCAATATGCATTCAATATTCATTTTATGTTTTGAAGAAAACATCATGAAGGAGTCGTCCATTTCTCTGTACACATTCAGCCTTGTGGCATTCCAGTATGTCAAGAGGAATGCCAACAATTTCCTTTTCAGTCCTCCTTTTTTAGTTCAGCAATGGTTGCAGTACGCGTGGCTTTTAAGATGTCCCGACAGAAAGAAAAATCACAAACGGTGAGATCTCGGGATCTCGGAGGCCATGGAATGTCACCGTTGCGTGAAACGACGCGCCTTCCATATAATCGTCGAGTAGCTGCCATCGCTTGTCGGGCAGTATGCGAAAGTGTTGGCTCCACCTGGGGACTTTTTTTTAAGGCTGAACCGTATTTACGTACTCACGCTGTAATCGCCTAAGAGGTCGGGATACGATCGTGACGTCCTAACTGGTAATGACGGCGCAGTCTCACTATCGCCATTCTTATAAAAGGCTTTCCCAGCGAACGCTGGTTGCGCACCACTCCACTGTTCCATTAGAACTAACGGCAAGGGGTTAGTTGGTCCCAAACAACCTACGCCCCAGAGTCGCCAACACCTAGTTATTAGTTCCACCCTGTATCATGACATTAAATGTTGTTTTGCTTATTGCAAGATTTATTGACTTGTCAAAAAATGTGTATTTTTACGATTATTTAGCTTACATTAAGAAATCATGTCAAGTAAATTTTGCTTATTGTTATCCCTATTGTCAGATTTGTTTGCTAAATAATTGCAGAACAATTCCCATTTAAAGTTTTTTCTGACTGGTTATTGCATATGCAATTTTTCTTCTTTCATACTGTATATGACCCAATGGCTCTTGGCCTATGAGTCAGAAGGATGACGGTTCATCTGGTTGTGTGACCTCAGGTGGTCCTCTTTAGCGCCTGAAGCTCTCATTGTACAAACAGGGTAACTGCAACTCGGTTTGGATAAAACTCATTTACGTTTCCTTCTTTGGAGGACGCCTTTATCCAAGGCGACTTACAACATTTATGATGCAATTGGTTCCATTTCTTTTTTTTTTTTTTTTATTTATTTATTAATTTTATTACAATCAATACATAGCAATCAAGTTTTACAAAAAAGAATTATGTTAAGGACAGATCGATCCCCACCCCTGAGAGAGAGAGCAAGCCAAACGGTGTAAAATTTAAGGCTTGTAAAAATACCTAAATTAATAAATTCTCTGTGCTTTATAAACTTATTTTAACAATTGGTTCCATTTCTTTTTGGTTTTCCAGATGGAGCACAGGCAGGTCAGGTGATTTCCTCAGGGTCACATGGTGTCAGCAAGAGAGGTGTTTGGGGGTGGCAAGTGGGGCGACTGCCCCAGACCCTGCGTCTAAGGGGGCCCCGCTTTTGAGGTCCCATGTCCCGTTCCAGCGGATTTGTCAAGTTATATTCTCCAGTTATATTTTGATAAAGTCCGCATGTTATTTTGCAAAAATTTAGGTGAATACTGTAATGAGAAAATCCGGTGTATGTTAACATTAATTTTTTTTAATTCGTGCACAAGTTTATGCAGTCCACACATACCAGTAACCGGCCCTGCATGGGGTTGGTCAGCCCGAGGCCCTGCACACCCCTAAGGCCACCTCTGGGTGTCAGTAGTGGGATCTGAACCCACAACCTCAGGGTATGAGGTCCAAAGCCTTAACCACTACACCAACAAACTAATCGAAATGACAAAGTAATATAAATGTTAAATGGAACAAAGGTGGGGGGTAGGGGATCGGCACTCCCACAGCCGCAAACTCCACCTGATCGCATTATACCCCCAAAAAGCGTGCACTCTGCCACACATCCAATGCACATGTGTAGCCTAATTGGGTGGTGGGACAGACCTGGAACCCTCAGGGTGAGTGAGGCCCACTCACTGATTTGTACAATGGGACTCAGTGGTGCTATCTCAGCAGGCCTCAAGACCGCAGGCACAGAAGCCCTACAAGCGTCCCTTGAAATCTGAGGCCGATGCAGTGGCAGGACCTCGGCTCCTCTGATAAGCTTATCACGCCCGGCCTGCTCCTAACGGTCAGCCCTTTTGAGTGGCAGGGCGGGGAGAAGCAAGGCTGGTAGCGCTGGTGGGGTGGGCACTGATAACAGTCACCCTGCTGTAATCAGGACAGTGCAGGCCCAGTAGGCTGAAAAAAGAGCCGACTGCCCCTCCGACGTGAAGGACAGATTGTCAACACAGGGATCAGTCAAACCCTGAAAAAAGCACAGGCTGCCGGAAGCGGATTCCTAATGCGGACCCCCTCCATAATCTTGTGCTGGACTGTGTAATCTGTGAGTGGCATCCTGTCACTCCTCACTGCCATCCTGGATTGAGGGACTCTGTTTTAAAAGGGTCAAAATAAATCATCTTCAGTTAGTCCAAATGAGTTTAATATAGCGCCTTTCAAAGGAAGTGATGTCACAAAGTGTTTTTAAAAACCAAAAGGGAACGCAGAAACAAAATATCTTTATGGAAAAGGGGCGAAATAAAGGAGATGGAAAACAGCGGGGCACTCCGGAAGGTCAGAAAGGGGGCAAATGGAGTGAACCTCAATATTCATTTCAGCTGTGTGGGTTTCTAGTGTTCTCCTTGAGTTCCTGTTAGTTTTCTTTGCACATTCGGGTTTTCTGCCACAGGTGTGCACCCAGGTGTGTGCATTAATGTACCCAGTGATACATGGGCATCCCATCCAGTGCTGGTTCTTATCATGCCTAATGCTGCCAGAGCCCTGCCAGTACTCCGGTTCACCAACCCCAATACCAAAGGCATGCATGTTAGCTACTTGAATTTGGAGGACCCTCAGTCATTGGGCTTCTCATGGCTAAATTAAACTGTGTATTGTTTTGTTTTTTATTTCAACCCAGTGTCATGAATGGGGTGGCATCCCGATAGTAATGACAGGTATTTCCATACCTGGATGAGTATGGAAGGTAAGTTATGGAAGTGCATCCCAATACAGGAGTTCAATGTCCTTCCTCACAGCCAGGAGGCTTTTATGGAAGGACAAAATAATGAATGGGAAGGCATTCTGTCCAGTTTCAATGATGCCCCCACCCCTTGCCTGGCCCAGTGGCCATATCAGAAGAAGCGCAACAACAAGGGATGGATGGGCATCCTGATCTGGATGGGTGCTGCTCCCTGCCTCAACAGGGAGGCAGCAATAATGGATGGACAGAGGGAGGCCACATTCCAAAAATATTTGCTTCACCCGTACACTAGGTGGCTGTGTTCATCTGGTGTGGCTCACCTTTGGATATGTGCAGGGATGTCTGGGACTGGTAGTCCTGCAGGGCAGCCCTGTTTGGGTTCCTCAGGTGCCCACCAGAGGGCACTATCAGGAGAGGACTCCCTTAATTTAAGACCGTTCCACCTGATGCCGAAGTGCTTCCTGAGTGCAATGATCGGGCAGTGGAGGTTCTGTCAGGTCCAGCATAAAAAGCAGCTGGGAGAGGAGGAGGATGAAGATGAGGACCTTGACGAGGAGGAGGAGGATGAGGATGAAGATGAGAATAATGATGATAGCGATGATGATGATGATGATGTTGATGATGAAGTTTCCACATTCTCCTGGTGTTCATGTGGATATTTCTACAGGTTTTCCACCCAAATCCCAAAGAAATCCACTTCAACTTTGGGAACTATGGAAAGTCTAAGCCCATCCTAACAACAGCAGGCACAATCTCTGAATGGGATGCCAGTCTATAGCATGGCACATTCACTCCCTTTAGGTCCATTTATTTATTTTTGAGATGCCCTTGATTTCCAAAGATATTTGCTTCACCCGTACACTAGGTGGCTGTGTTCCTCTGGTGTGGCTCACCTTTAGATATGTGCAGGGATGTCTGGGACTGGTAGTCCTGCAGGGCAGCCCTGTTTGGGTTCCTCAGGTGCCCACCAGAGGGCACTATCAGGAGAGGACTCCCTTAATTTAAGACCGTTCCACCTGATGCCGAAGTGCTTCCTGAGTGCAATGATCGGGCACTGGAGGTTCTGTCAGGTCCAGCATAAAAAGCAGCTGGGAGAGGAGGAGGATGAAGATGAGGACCTTGACGAGGAGGAGGAGGATGAGGATGAAGATGAGAATAATGATGATAGCGATGATGATGATGATGATGTTGATGATGAGGACAACAACAACACTCGCATGGGAAGGAGTGGAAGAGAAGAGAAGAGATTTTCCAGTGATTGAAAAGCCTGTAAAGAGGTACTTGGCACGATTAAAATACATCTCTTGAACCCGAGACTTATGTTTTGTGTACTTGTGTCTGGGGTTTGAGGTCTGTGACACCTCCTACTGGCCACAACAGGAATGAAAGCATCTGATTTTGACTGTGGATTGACAATATTAACATCACAAAGAGTAACAACAACTTAGTATGCCACTGCAAACCCCACTGAATCCAGTTCAGGGTTGCTGGGGGCTGAAGGTTATCCCAGAAGCAACGGGCACAAGGCAGAAATACATTTTGGACGAGGAATTAGCTTATTGTAGAGCTTGGTAATCACACATATATTCATTAGGGTAACTCATCAACCTAAATCATGCAAATTTGGGACGCAGGAAGAAAAGTGGAGTGTCTGGTGAAACATCCACACACAGACTGGAGCTGTGAGTCAGCAATGCAAAGCACTTACCTTGTCATAATCAGGGCAGTATTATTATTATTATTATTATTACTATTATTATTTTCTGAATGCACTTAAGTAAAATTTGGATTACAAAATCAAACCCCATACTCATAGCAAAGACTACCTACATCTTGACAGTAGGTCATAGATAATAATAATCATAATACAACTTAGGTATGCAGTGGAGCTCCCTCACAGATTCAGTGTCCTGATTTCTAATGATGACCCAGCTGTTACTTCTGAGAAGTTTCCACGTTCTCCTGGTGTTCATGTGGATATTTCTACAGGTTTTCCACCCAAATCCCAAAGAAATCCACTTCAACTTTGGGAACTATGGAAAGTCTAAGCCCATCCTAACAACAGCAGGCTCAATCTCTGAATGGGATGCCAGTCTATGGCATGGCACACTCACTCCCATGAGGTCCATTTATTTATTTTTGAGATGCCCTTGATTTTGGACAGTAGGAGAAAACGAGAATCTGCAAACTTCACAAAGGTGACTACCCAGCCAGGAGTCAAATCAGTGTCCAAAACTGGCCAGACAGCAGTCCTGCTCGCTGTGCAATGAGGAAGGTGGTGAACAGTGAAGACATCAGTGTAACTGTTGTGAAATTCAGACAAGCTACCCTTAGAGCTGACTGAATTAAACAATCGGCTTAACTCAGGGTGGCACTGACAAGTAGATTCGACGCAAGGCTCATGCATAGATAGATAGATAGATAGATAGATAGATAGATAGATAGATAGATAGATAGATAGATAGATAGATAGGAAAGGAACTAGTATAAGATCCACCTTAATAAAAGGATGTGTCTGTATCTCTGTCTTTGTGTCCATTCAGTTTCTCTGTCTTTATCATTCCAGAAGATGGCAAATCATGAACGTTTTAATAAGAAAATGCATTGCATACTTCATTCCATCAGATGGCGCATCACAAATATTTACACTGCTTTTACAAACTCCATTTCCCCATTTTATCTATCTATCTATCTATCTATCTATCTATCTATCTATCTATCTATCTATCTCTATTATATATTGTCTTTCATATCTATCTATCTATCTATCTATACCAAATGGCATATCCTCAGCATCTGTTATATGCCATTTGGTACAGCTGGTTTTGATAGATAGATAGATAGATAGATAGATAGATAGATAGATAGATAGATAGATAGATAGATAGATAGATAGATAGATAGATAGATAGATAGATAGATAGATAGATAGATGAGGGGCGCTATATGATTGGTAGATGTATATTCAAATCAAATCAAATTTTATTAGTCACTTAGTATTATATACACAGTACAGTATGTAGTGAAATGCTTACTTGGTGAGACTGTACATTAAGTAGAACATAACAGGGCAATAAACAATTAAAAATAGAAGAATTTATAAATATGTATCATTAAATAACATTATGTTAAATGGCAACAAAAGCATACAGTACCTTATATTAAAATGATTAAAATATATAGTAATAAATAAGTCACTGATAAATAAACATCTTAAACTTAAATGGCTTCTCACAAGAGAATTAACGTCACGCATCTCTAGTCCTCCTTTAGGAATATGGTTGCATTATGGACCGAAGCTCCTCACCAGTATCCCTGAACTGGTCATCAGGCAGCCATTGTGTTTCCCTGACCACAGCCTTTTGATCTTTTGATGGGATGGCTGTATCTTTGATAATATTCTTTGCTCTGGTCCCAGCATCACTAGGTGTGGATGTCCATGAAGCTGGAGAGTGTTCAACCAAGTGATGCGTCCAGTGCAGTCTGGCTGTGTGCCACTCCCAAACCAGGTATTAATGGTTCCTGTCAGGAGACTTTCCATGGTGGAGTTACTGAAATGTGTTAGTAGCCAGTATGCATCTGAGGTGGTAAAGATGATGCTGTGTCTTTTTCACCAAGGTGTCAATGTGATTGGGCCAGGTCAGGTCCTCTGTGATGTGGCCACCGAGGTATCTGAACTGAAACAGTCCACCTTGTCCACCTGAGGGGTGGTCGTGCCTCTGCTGTTTTCTGTCAACGTCCACAATCAGCTCCTTTGCCTTGCTGACTTTCATGAGAAGACTGTTGTCCTCACACCAGTGTGACGGACTCTCCACCTCGTCCAGGTAAGCCTGTTCATTGTTGTCAGAGATCAGGCCCACCATGGCTGTGTCATCATCAAACATGACAACGATGTTAGAGTCGTGTGCAGCCATGCAGGGACAAGAGCAGAGGACTTAGAACACAGCCCTGTGGAGCTTCTGAATTGAGGGTACGGGATGATGAAGTGTGGCCCCCCGTTCTGATGATAGTTCAGGGATTAAGAACTCAGTTAGACTTAAAGTCAGAGGTGATGTGGTTTTGCCAAGACAATGCACACCACTCTTTTATGATCTTATAAAGCTTTCTGTGTGCCCCCAACACATTAAAGAGTGAAGAGCTGACGGGACAATATAATGAAACTACCAACTAAAGTGGAAAGATTAAGTTCTTCTTTCTCTCCGTCCCCATCGCAGAATATCCATAGCCGTCCAGTGCTTTTTTTCAGCTGGGTGTTACCACTGCATGGCTGTCGGAGAGGGCGGGCCTCGTAATAATCAGTGCCCTGCAGCTGTGGGGTGAGTCAGCGAATCTTCTAAACCCCCACCCTGCCCTGCCACCAAACGTAAGAATGAAGAGCAGTGCAACAAATCAGGCTGTCAGTGGATTGTTTGCTCATCCTTCCTTGGACTAAAGATGTACAGCATATGAAGCCATAGAACTCTCAGATGGGAGCGACGTGCCTTCACTTTTTAAATGAGACATTCTCTCAAGATATTGAGGACTCCATGTTTCCAGTGGCATGAAGTTTCTAAGGTGTCCATTAGCTCAAATAGCATGACGTCCCTAAGGTGCCTAGCTGCTCAGTGGCATGAAGTTTGTACAGGTGTCAATTTGTGCAGAGCCGTGGCATCTGTGACTTTGCCATTACTGTAGTTTCTAAGATGCCTCTTAGCTCAAGTAGCACAAAGTTCTTAAGGTGCCTATTTGCTCAGTGGCATGACGTTTCACTCATTTTGGCATATTTGCTAAGTGACAGGGTTGCTCTCTTGACATTTCTGAGGTGCCCATTTGCTCCGTGGGTTGACGTTTCTGCAGTTCCCATTGTTCCAGTAGCATGCACTCTTTGAGGTATTGGTTTGTTCCTCTGCGTGCCTTTTTTGAAATGCCCATTTCTTTAGTGACCTGAAGCTTTGGAGAAGGTTATTTCAATTCAGGTACCTCCTTAAAAGTAACATATGGTGCTTATAAATGTAGCCTAACTTGTGCTAACCTGTGCCATCTGGGCACATTGGTCCAAAATCTTTTGATAAAGTTGTTGGAATCTGCGTCCTGAGTCTGTTGCTGCCACCTTTCAGTTTTCTGAATAGGCAGTGGCAAGTGGGCGCAGGGCTGCCCATGAATGATGTCAGCGCTGTCTTCTTCCATGTAGCATATAAAGTTTTTAGGCTTTAACTTTTTGCCCTGGCTACACTGGTTGAACATTTCTTTCTTTTCTCCTAAAGTGGATCAACTGTTTTGCCAATCTGTCCACAATCGGGTTTGCCCCATTTGACCCTCTTGAGTTATGTGATGGGCTGACATGCAGCATCTGTGTTTACATCAATTCCAGCTGTTTGGAGAAGCTTTGGAGGCAACAAGGAATCAGAGATGTCTTACTGGATGGTCTCTTAAGTTAAGGAGCCCACTACAGACCAACCTCCCCCCAATCCCAACAATCCAACCCACCCAACAAGCTCAAAGTGAATAATCAACGCTCGGTGCACACAGTTAAGACCAACAGCAATTAAGAACTGTTCTGTATGCAAATGACCTCCTCCGGACTGTAGGCTTACATTGCACAGGCGCAGATTTACATATGCAAATCAGGGCAGGATATTTGCATTGGGATTGGCAGCAGAGAATCAATCTGTCAGGGGAGCCGCAAGCTTTCCACACTGAGGATGAGTCACCCAGGTCTGCCTCCACCCAACCTCTGGCTGGGTAACACAGTTCCCTCTTACCCTTTGACGCCATATTATTCTTGAAATGCCAGGTGGTCATAGTGGTACGCCATGCTGAGCTCAGTAGCCCTTTCCCATTGGCTGCTCGGACAAGAGATGTCTCAGTTTTGTAAACACCTGGTTAGCTGTAACTCCTGCTCTACAGACGTGCTGAACTTGCCCTACAGATGCAAACCTGCAAATTCAGGAGAAGTTAAAATGGACACTAATGATTAAATGGACAGCAGTGCATTTTGTCTTAGTGCCTAAAGAAAAGACAATCCTACCGCTGGCTCACAACTTACCAGAAACTCAGACTGCTGTTCTACTGCACAGTTTGTGGGGGATTTCTGGGTGCAAGGTGCTATATAACCTGATCAGCATTGAGAAATTGCAAAACCCATATATTATATATAAAATGCTTAGGTCTGCCTTTCTGTCACATGATTACTTGCGAAATGCTGTGACTAAAACCTTAATCTTGACCTTAATCGAAAGATTATGACCTGACATATTGAGATGTATCGACCTGCACAGCCGCAGCACCATACATCACAGCAGGAAGGGCGGAAGGGACATCAACATATGTGTAGACCAGCACTTTGGTAATAAACGTTTAAAGATCATCACAAATTAATTTGATTGACACCCTAACAACACCAAACCCTAACCTTAACAAAACCTAACTCCTAACATTAAATAACCCCTAATCTTAACCATTTATCCTACACGCTAACCTTAACTTCTGTCCTCAAACTGCTGGCACAGACATACGGTGACATATGGTGTGCTCTGGCTCTGTAGTTGGATATTATTGGACATGTTCTGGAAATTTGAAAAATTTGAGGTAGCAGTCAACACAACAAAGTGACCTGTGGTTTTTTGCTTCTTATGGCGCAATGATTCACAGACCAAGTGATATGGCAGAAAATCATCTGCTTAGCGTCAGGCAAAGCCAATTATGTGATGAAGAGTGCCATTAGGTGCAAGATACATCTTTAGGATGTGCTGGGTGCATCATTTGTGATGTTTCTGGTGTTATTGGGGGTTTGGGGTCTTTCAACATCAGACCTCCACACCCAGGTGAAGCAGCTGGGGGTGGGGTGGGGGTTTAACAGACTCCGATTTCTATCCCAGCAGCAGCCACCCACTGATCAGACCTCTTAATTCATAGCCATCTACTAGTTCTCTCTTTGTCTTCTATTATGGTTCTTATGGCCTTCCTTTTGGCAGCCTCCATGATGTCCAGCATGTTAAATGCTTTGAAGATTGACTGTCCTACAAAACTCCAACAGCCCACCTCTGCTGGCTCACAGTGAGTCTTTCACCAACACTTCTCCACCAGTTCCTGGTGCCTGCTGTGCCGTCTTTTGTTAGCTTCCTCCATTCAAACTTTTCCAAGGCATGGTGAGCTCTAACATGATCACCTACTTGGTGGTGTCACATACGTGCGAGTAGGAGTCAACTAAAGGGCCTGAATAATGGCAATTCCACATTCGACCAGGGGGTGGTGGGGAGCGCTAACTGTCTTTCTCAATCCCTTGCAGACCATTCTCGGGAAATCCCGATGTATTCCACCGCCTCTGATGACATCACTTTCGGGTCCCGCCTCTGATTACATCACCTTTTCTGTTTCCACCTGTGATGATGTCACTTCCAGTCCCACCTCTGAGAACGGCACTTCTGGTCTTGCCTATGATGACGTCACTTCCTATACTGGCCTTTAAGGCAGCCATCTTGTCTCTGTACCAGGAGTTCAGTTGTGGACTCTGATCTGGAAAGATCTATATATCAATTCTCACATCCATTTTTGTAGCCAGGTCATATTATACAGATGGCTGCCCCAAACCTTCTTAATGTTTCATGGTGGTTTATGTGACAGAGAAATCTGAGAAGATGATCATGTCTGGCCACAGCATTGTCAATCCAGGTCTACTTTTAGCCGTCAGTCAGAAACTGTGGAACAGGAAGAAAGAAAGAAGATCCGCTACATTTGCAGAGCGTCAAGCACATCGCAAAAGGCGATTAAGACGCAAAGAACAAGAAACATAAGCAGACAGGATGCTGAAGCACGCAGTAGAGCAAGGACTAATTCTGAATATAGCCTGATATGTTCTGAAAGGCAAAAGATTTTAGGTCACAGCAACCTGCTGGCCACTTTACTGGTGGGAGACAGAAAAGTTTATCATAATAAAAGCATAGCCCCCGTGAGTCCCTCTTCAGGTGGAGTGGTGGCTCTGAGGCTAAGGATCTGTGCTGGTATCCAGAAGGTTGCCGGTTCGAATCTCCGTCACTGCCAAAAGAGATCCTACTCTGCTGGGCCCTTGAGCAAGACCCTTAACCTGTAATTGCTCCAGGGCCATGTACAATGGCTGACCCTGTGCTCTGACCCCAAGAGGTAGGTGAAAACTAACAAATTCCTTATGCAAGAAGTTGTATAAGCCGAAATAAAGAACAAAAAAAAATCCCTGAGAACATGGTACATACGTGTTCAAAATTCATAATCAAGTGTAAGTATTATGTTTATTGGTCATCAGCCTTTATTACAAGTCAATAAAGAACGAATGACACGGTCATATTAAACGTACTGTAGACCAAGTGACATTACAGAGAGAAAAAGAAGAGAGGCGACATCTGCTAAGCATCATGCAGATAAAATGAGCCATCACAAGTGATGTATTAACCCTCACCTATTCTGTTTCTCTGCTCGGTACTCAAATGTGGCACTTGGTGCCACGGCCCACCTGCCTAAGGTAAAGTCATCCCTGATAGAGGATCACAGGAATCATGGGGTAGAGGGGAACTTTAATCGGATTGGATGGCCCAGTGCTGTTTCAGCTGTGGAATGGCTAATTGGGGGAGGCAGCTTGAAGGCCGAGGTCTCCAGGACTATAAACAAATCCAAATCCTATTATGTGATATCATCTACTTTTAAATTCTGCTCCGTACTTGTAAAAGTTTTATTTTTATACTGTATTGAGGATTTGTTCTGTTCTGTGTATTGTATTGTATTGACCCCCTTCTTTTTGACACCCACTGCACGCCCAGTTTACCTGGTAAGGGGTCTCTCTTTGAACTGCCTTTCCCAAGGTTTCTTCCATTTTTTTCCCTACAAGGGTGTTTTTGGGAGTTTTTCTTTGTCTTCTTAGAGAGTCAAGGCTGGGGGGCTGTCAAGAGGCAGGTCCTGTTAAAGCCCATTGCGCCACTTCTTGTGTGATTTTGGGCTACACAAAAATAAATTGCATTGTATTGTAAATTGTATTTAATTTTAGGACCGTGGGTCTGCATGTTTCAATAGTAAATAAATTATTTTTAAAACTAATAAAGTTTGAGGGCTCTTTCTGATCTGTCATGTAGTAGCCTTGTGTCATACACCATGAAGTCACCTGAGGTTTAGTGAACGGGCTCTAGGTGATTGGTAACAGTCTTCATGTATTGCCTCACAGTGTGACCAGTAACAAATAACCAGTTGTAGTCAGGTGCATTAATAACAGACCTGAACATGGTGAACCTTTGGGACGCCAACTGGGTCGTCCCCTCTTTTCATCCAAAGATGATCAAAA
Source organism: Polypterus senegalus (assembly GCF_016835505.1). Classification (NCBI taxonomy): domain Eukaryota; kingdom Metazoa; phylum Chordata; class Cladistia; order Polypteriformes; family Polypteridae; genus Polypterus; species Polypterus senegalus. Next base: position 174,471,789 of record NC_053162.1, read on the forward strand.
AATAAAAGTAAGCAGAACGAAAAAGACGCCTCTTTGCACTTCTCTCCAGTTTGGGGTTTCTCAAAATTAAGTTGGGTCTGGCACGATAGAGCTCCATCTCACAGCTTGCTAGGGCCAAAGGTGAAACCTCTGCTTGGAATGCCCGGGATTTATAGCAGTCAGACTAGAAGGGGAAGGGGCTAGATGCCACTTCTAGTCTGGCAGCTTCTTGGTACTGAAAAGCAAAAAAAAAGAAGAAAGTGTTAGCGGCAGCGCCCCCTCTCGTTCTGGCGGGTTGTTACATACCTGGACAAAGCCCATGCGGGAGTCCTTCAATGCACAGGCATGACCCCTTACGTGCTGTGCATGATTACTTTACAGTATATAACGCCTTGATTTATACAGCTTGAGTCCAAAAAGGTTCAAAGTGCCACAGCACAGTGCGAGGACTGCATCTGCAGGCTTGTCTGGTATTCCAAATGATAAGCCATACTGCCACCTCACTATATACACATAATGGAAATGTGACACAATGTTTAGTGCCCCTTTCTCAGCACCCCACGAAACTGAGAATGGTCACTCCTAGTGGACTGCAACTGCATGGTTTCTCATATCTGTGCAGCTTCCCCCCCCCATTTTTGTTTTACCATTCTTTGGCAACCATTTTGTATATTTGCATGTTGTCACACATGTGCGATTAGGAGGAAGCTATAGGGCCTGAATACTAGTGGTACCAAACCAGACCAGGGGGTGGTGAGCTGCAGTAACTGTCTCTCTCAATCCTCTGCAGACCATCGATGGGATATCTCGCTAGGTACGGGCACCATTTCTGGTACTGGCCCCATTGATGACATCACTTCTGGAACTGGCGTCGTTAAAGATGTCACTTCCGGTCCCGATAACATCACTTCCTCTACTGACCTTCAAAGCCGCCATGTTCTCACTATCAAATCAGTTCTACTTTGGATGTTGTACCATTCACTACTCATGAAAAAATAACGATTTTGCAGCCAGGGATATTATACAGGTGGCTGCCCCCAAATCTTTGATGTTTTCTGTGTCTTATTGTGACAATGTATTGTTCACTCTTAGAATGGTAGATTATTTTTTATTTAATTTATACAAAACTATTCAGAATGTTTTTAGACTTATTTTTTTGCCATGGGCACCGTCATTTTATGGGATCGCGTTTATTCATCTTCATTGAAATTTCTGGCAGGTCTCTATGAATGATATCAATGATGCAATGGAATTAAAGGTTACCATTTCCTTCAGTTGTGGATATCAAAATGTAAAGCAACTTCTAAAGACCATTTGAGTTTAACGAGATTCCTAATAGCGTTTGACCTTTTTGGGGCGTCTTTGGCTTCATTTACTGATTCTTGTTTCGGCTTTGATTACCTTTTTGTTTCTCAGTTTTGATTTTTTCTTCTACATCTCTTCTCTCTTCACTTCACAGCACACTAATATGGATTTAGTGGACTAAGTAGACAAATAGCCTGTAATGGACTGGCCCTCCATTAGCGGATGTCTATCGTCTGTAACTATGTAATGATGAAGGCGTTTGCATTTTTTAACCTGCACTGCATTTTTATTACTCTTTAATTAAAATTGTTTTCATTTTTTTATCATTATGCTGCTGCTGGAGTATGTGAATTTCCCCTTGGGGATTAATAAAGTATCTATCTATCTATCTATCTATCTATCTATTATATAGTGCCTTTCACATCTATCTATCTATCTATCTATCTATCTATCTATCTGTCTCTTTAGTTTTGTGTGTTTATTTTTATTGCTTTGATTCCATTTTGGGGGGTTTTCCGTTCATGTTGAATTATACAGGGCTATTCAAAATGAAAAAGCAGATTTCAAAAATGACGGCACAGTGGCGCAGTAGGTAGCGCTGCTGCCTCGCAGTTAGGAGACCTGAGTTCGCTTCCCGGGTCCTCACTGTGTGGAGTTTGTATGTTCTCCCCGTGTTTGCGTGGGTTTCTTCCGGGTGCTCCGGTTTCCTCCCCACAGTCCAAAGGCTTGAAGGCCTGAAGACATGAAGGTTAGGTGCACTGGCGATTCTAAATTGTGCTTGGTGTGTGTGTGTGCCCTGCGGTAGGCTGGCGCCCTGCCCAGGGTTTGTTTCCTGCCTTGTGCCCTGTGTTGGCTGGGATTGGCTCCAGCAGACCCCCGTGACCCTGTAGTTAGGATGTAGCGGGTTGGATAATGGATGGATTTCAAAAATTTATTTCAAACAAACTGTATAAGACAGAAACACTGGATAGCAACGTCAAAATATAGGGTCCATGACCAGGAAACTCCCCAGATCTTAAATCCCATTGAGAACTTGTGATCAATCCTCAAGAGGCGGGTGGGCAAACAAAAACCCACAAATTCTGACAAACTCCAAGCATTGATTCTGCAAGAATGTGCTGCCATCAGTCAGGATTTGGCCCAGAAGTTGATGGACAGCCTGCCAGAGCGAATTGCAGAGGTCTTGAAAAAGAAAGAAGGGCCAACACTGCAAATATTGACTCTGTGCATAAACTTAATGTCACTGTCAATAAAAGCCTTTGGAACTTTTGAAATGCTTGTAATTCTACTTCACTAAACCATAGCAACATCTGACAAAAAGATCTAAAAACACTGAAGCTGCTAACTTTGTGAAAACCAACACTCGGCCAAGACTGTACTTTCTCATCATTTTACCTTAGCATGCAGCACCATCTAGTGGCCAAATGTATCTATTCATATGTACTGGATATGTAAGTACACATGCGGTATATTTAGTTAGGTAGAATTTGTTATCTCAGAAGGAAATGTGTTTGCACCATGAAAATACAACAATATAAGAGATTGTTACACAGATACAAGAAAGTAAGCAAAGACATAACGTGATCCAAGATAAGAATTGCGAGGCATGGAAAGACATATGAGGATCGCTGAGAGTCACCTTCAAGCACAGGAAGTATTTACATGAATGCAAAAGATCTTTTCTTAGCAGTTAATTAGGGCTTGTCTACCTTTGCTGATGGTCAAAAACTCTGAGTCTGAGAAGCAGACTTTAAGGGAACCCGATCCAGAAAGGCAAGAGAGGATGAGATACATGAGATTATCAAGGAGAGGCACAGAAGGAACACTGAGGGCACACGTAGAGCATCCATCCATCCATCCATCCTCTTCCGCTTATCCGAGGTCGGGTCGCGGGGGTAGCAGCTTTAGCAGAGAAGCCCAGACTTCCCTCTCCCCGGCCACTTCTTCCAGCTCTTCCGGGAGAATCCCAATGCGTTCCCAGGCCAGCCAGGAGACATAGTCCCTACAGCGTGTCCTGGGTCTTCCCCGGGGCCTCCTCCCGGTTGGACGTGCCAAGGAGGAGGCATCCTGATCAGATGCCCGAGCCACCTCATCTGACTCCTCTCGATGCGGAGGAGCAGCGGCTCTACTCTGAGCTCCTCACCCTATCTTTAAGGGAAAGCCCAGACACCCTGCGGAGGAAACTCATTTCAGCCGCTTGTATTCGCGATCTCGTTCTTTTGCTCAATACCCATAGATCATGACCATAGGTGCGGGTAGGAGTGTAGATCGACTGGTAAATTGAGAGCTTTGCCTTACGGCTCAGCTCCTTTTTTACCACGACAGACCGATGCAGAGCCCGCATCACTGCGGATGCCGCACCGATCCGCCTGTCAATCTCACGATCCATTCTTCCCTCACTCGTGAACAAGACCCCGAGATACTTGAACTCCTCCCAGTGGCGGCTCTACATTAAATTGCTCCCCGGGCGAGACTCCCTTCCGGCGCCCAATTAAAAAAATAACATGACAAAACTACACATTTTGTACACACCACATGTTTTAATGTAGTAATTCCGTCATTCCGTAACAGACCAATTTTTGCAAAAAAAAATAAATAAATAAATAAACTGCACATAACTTAAATATACTCTGTACAAACCAATATTATTTAAGAAAAAATATTTTAAATTATTAAGAATAATATACAAATAAAATATAGAATAAATCACACTAAAGAAAATTAAATTATTTCACTGCAGAACAGAAAACACAAACTGAAACTAAAATCTGACATTTCTGACCTTTCTAGATGCAAAGTCATCAATAATGGCATCATATGAGATATGCTCCCCTACTGAATGATTAATGCTTATGACAGCAAGGCCAGTGAGCCGTTCCTGAGACATGGTTGACCTCAGGTATGTCTTGATTAACTTCAGTTTGGAAAAGCTCCTCTCTGCTTGAGCCACAGTCACTGGCAGGGTAAGTGCAATCCTGAGAGCAGTCCAAAAGTTGGGGTAGATCTCAGATAGATCCTTATCGTGCATGAAAGTGATAAAGCTCAAGGAGGCTCATAGTTTTTGATGGCAGGTGAGGGAAGTTCTTGATTTCCTGCAAAAGCTCTCTACTGTCCAAATCAGAATGCCCTTCGAAGTGCAGTGTGGTACCTAGTGCATTGCACTGCTCTGCCAGCACCTCATCTGCAAGACTAGGGAAATTTTCAAACCCCCAAATTTGTTTTCCACATTTTCCAATGTGGTAAATCTCTCCGTGATGGCTGACAGGGCTGCATCAAGAACAACATTGAAGAATCCAATCTCCAACTTCCTAAGGGCATCACTGAAAGGCTCATCATGTGATTCATATGACAAGTGGCGCTTTGTGGACCTCAGCCTTTTTTGTTTCAAAACAGCTTCCACATTCAGGTGGCTCATCCTGACAAGTGGCAGAGGATGCTCCAAAATATTTTAGAAGTGCCCCTAAAACAGGACGCAGTTGAAATTGACATCAAAAGACTGTTGGCTACAATATTACTCTTAAAATTGCAAATTTAAATAAACATGCCCTAACATGTATACAATATAATCTAATCTAAGGGAGGAACAATTAGCTCCTTGGTTAATTTACTGCCTCAAATTATATGCTTTGTCACGTAACAGAGTTATAGCAAATGGAAAATATTTGTCTTTTACACTATCTACACATATTTAAATTACACTGGCTATTTACAGTAGCCAACACAAACAATGGAAATAAATAATAACTGTACTTGCAACAGTTTTGTTGCAAAGCATAATTTTGTGTTTAAATTTAATTAGATCTCGTGTTGTATACACTGCTGAAAAAACAATAGAACCCTGCCCAAAAATAACAGAAAATGTAATGGATTTAATGGTTATAATGGGAATTGTATTGGTTTTAATGGTAAGTATAACAGTGTCTGCTGGTATATGATGGATTCTATGGGTGGGATGGTAAATCCTATTGGAAAAGTGCCCAAAACACACTACAATAAGGAATTTTGTAATAGTTTCACGGGAAAAAAGTTAATGGTTCACAATGGTATTTAATAGAAACCATTAAAATTTCTGTGATGGTTTGTATATTAGGCTTTTACTGTGTTTTTTTTTTAGCAAGGTAAGCATAGCATGCATCATAAGCAAGAAGGCTAACAAAGTAAGAGTTAACGTTATACCACTAATTAACACAATGACATGAATACCTTAATCATACAGAGAATATTGTTGCATACCTTTATCTTTTGCCCGTTTCTCCTCATCATCTTTTCTTTTTTTCCTAAATTGGGCACCTGACAGCTTTGGCCTTTTTCTCTCCATCGTTGTGTTTACTAAGTAATCGGCAATCAACAGATTTCCCATCATCCCCCAACGCTGTCACTCACGACCAGAAGTCAAGACTAAACCAATTCACCTCCACATCATAATCGTTTTTTATTACCTATTTTTATTAGCCATTTCACACAATTAAATAAATAAATAAAAATGTGCCAATTATTGGTCTGTGTTTAAAATATTTTGAATGAAATGTGCGTTATTTGTAAGAAAGTCAGGTGTCACTGACATAGTTTAGCCCCCCTCCTTGTCCGCTTCATTTGGGAGAGGTGAACTGTACTCTGCGCCTCCTTCCCCCCAACCCCCCACCGCCCCTCATCCCCTCTCCTCTCCGCTCGCTCAGCTTCTGTGCGGCTCCTTCAGCAGCAGGGGCGGCGCAGGTATCATAGATAATAGAAAACCGCTTAGCGGCACAGATGATTTTTTTTTTCCTCCAAGTTCGTGTGCCGCCCCCCACGTGTCATGAAAAAATGCCGCCCCGGGCGGCTGCCCCGTTCGCCCATGCCTAAAACCACCACTGACTCCTCCACTTGGGGCAGGATCTCGCCCCCAACCCTGAGAGGGCACTCCACCCTTTTCCGGCTGAGGACCATGCTCTCGGATTTGGAGGTGCTGATTCTCATCCCAGCCGCTTCACACTCAGCTCCGAACCGCTCCATAGAGAGCTGAAGATCACGGCCTGATGAAACAAACAGGACAACATCATCTGCAAAAAGCAGCGACCCAATCCTGAGTCCACCAAACCGGACCCCTTCAACACCCTGGCTGCGCCTAGAAATTATGTCCATAAAAGTTATGAACAGAATCGGTGACGGCAGCCCTGGCGGAGTCCAACTCTCACTGGAAACGGGCTCGACTTACTGCCGGCAATGCGGACCAAGCTCTGACATCGGTTGTACAGGGACCGAACAGCCCTTATCAGGGGGTCCGGTACCCCATACACGTAGAGCAAGAGGTGTCAAATATCAAATATCATATCAAGATATCATCAAGTGTTATTATATACCTGAATACAGACACTTAAGATCTGCACAAGGAAGAATCATTACCTTTACAAATTCAGCAGCATTCCTACAACTAACAGAATTCAAAATGGGAAGAAAAAGAGTTCTTAAATCTGATGCTTTTTACTTCTAGGGAACCTTAATCTGCAACCCGATAGCAACAACTGAAATTTGGTTCTAGAAAGTTGATTCAGTTCATCTGGATATAGTTCTTTTCCAGGGAGATACGTTACAGCACTCGTCCATGTGACTTCCTCAGTCTCAGTCTACTGTATGTCCAGATGAACTGAATCATCCATCCAACCATCTATTATCCAACCTGTTATATCCTAACTACAGGGTCACGGGGGTCGGCTGGAGCCAATCCCAGCCAACACAGGGTGCAAGGCAGGAAACAAACCCCAGGCAGGGCGTCAGCCCACCACAGGGCACACACACACACACACACGCAAAGCACACACTAGGGATCAACTTTCTAGAATTTCCTTACCTGGATTATTGAACATGCATCGAGACAACTGAAATTTAGGAAAAAGAAGATGGCTACTGTCTGACAGAATCCATTCGGCTTTCCTTCTTGTCTGTTTGTAATACAGCTCAGTGATGGAGGTCTGCTGCTAACCTATCATTGTAATGCTAATTTTATAATGTTGTTAAGATAGTGGGTTAATGCCGAGGTTGCCAGACCAACATATAAAAGCAAATGCAACAATAGATGCAATAAAAGAGGTATAAAAAGTGGCTTTGTCCACTTTAAAACAACTGAGTCTCTTAAGAATGAATAGCCGTGTCTGCCCCCTTTACAAATGTGTTCTGTGTTGTGATCAAAGTGCCTCTTATTGATGATTGTCACTTCATTGTATTGCTCCACCACGTCCTCCATATTCATAGTGTATACAAAAATACATATGGTGGACTGGTGGAAGAAAGAGTTGTAGCTCTTGTGAAGTCTTGGGGTGCCAACCGGATCACCCCCTTTATTCTTGTAGCATACAAAGTTAATTAGCACTTGATGGAACTGAAATAAACTACAATTGCCTCTCTGGTTATAGCAGTCAAAAACTGTCTGGGGAGCTCCTTCCTTCTCAAAGGTCCAGATCTAAATGAGATGTCGATATTCTGGGGTGTCTGTCTTTTATACCGGTTCCACCGGAAAGGGTGTGTGGTTAGTAAACCTCAGCAGGAGGTGATGTCTCTGGAAGGACAAAGGAGAAAGAGACAAGTCTGGCACCCTCTTATCTCAGTGGGGTATTACCTGTGATGAGCCTTTGAAGATATACTATATATATATATATATATATACTGCTCACAAAAATTAAAGGAACACTTTAAAGAAACACATTAGATACATCAGATCTCAATATGAAGTTGGATATTTATACAAATAATGACAGGGTAATGTCTTAGGAACAAAAGGATGCCAAGTCTTTTAATGGAAATAAAAGTTTTCTGCCTACAGAGGGCTCAATTGTGTAGACACCCTAAAATCAGAGTGAAATGAAGATGTGGCAGGCTAGTCCATTTTTTCAAAAACTCAAAATGCTTTTCAGTATCTTGTGTGGCCCCCACGAGCTTGTATGCATGCTTGACAACGTCGGGCATGCTCCTAATGAGACGACGGATGGTGTCTTGTGGCATTTCCTCCCAGATCTGTATGAGGGCATCCCTGAGCTGTTGTACAGTCTGAGGAGCAACCTGGCGGCGCCTAATGGACCGAAACATAATGTCTCACAGATGTTCTATTGGGTTTAAGTCAGGGGATTGTGAAGGCCATTCAATTGTTTCAATTCCTTAATCCTCCAGGTACTGCCTGCATACTCTTGCCACATGAGGCCGGGCATTGTCGTGCATTAGGAGGAAACCAGGACCAACTGCACCAGCGTAGGTTCTGACAATGGGTTCAAGGATTTCATCTCGATACCTTATGGCAGTCAGAGCACCATTTCCTACGCAGTAGATGTCTGTGCGTCCCTCCATGGATATGCCTCCCCAGACCATCACTGACCCACCACCAAACCTGTCATGTTGAACGGCGTTGCAGGCAGCATATCGTTCTCCTTGTCTTCTCCAGACTCTTTCACGTCTATCACAGCTGCTCAGGGTGAACCTGCTCTCGTCTGTAAAAAGTACAGGGCTCCAGTGGCGGACTTGCCAATTCTGGTGTTCTTGAGCAAATGCCAGTCGAGCTCCATGGTGCTGGGCAGTGAGCACAGGGCCCACTACAGGACGTCGGGCCCTCAGGCCATCTTCATGAAGTCTGTTTCTGATTGTTTGGGTAGAGACATTCACACCAATGGCCCTCTGGAGGTCATTCTGTAGGGCACGAGCAGTGCTCAGCCTGTTCCGCCTTGCACAAAGGACCAGGTATCGGTCCTGCTGATGGGTTGAGGACCTTCTACGGCCCTGTCCAGCTCTCTGAGAATAACAGCCAGTCTCCTGAAATCTCCTCCATGTTCTGGAGATTGTGCTGGGAGACACATTAAACCTTCTTACTGCAGCACGTGTGGATGTGCCATCCTGGAGAAGTTGGACAACCTGTGCAACTTCTGTAGGGTTAAGGAATCGCCTCATACTGCCAGTAGAGATGATTACTCAAGCCAAAACTAGCACGAGTGGAAAACCAGCCAAAAAAGATCAAGAGGGAGAAACTTGAAATGACCTCCACATGTAAAACCAGTCCTGTTTTGAGGGTTTTCTAATTGTTGCCACTTTAGTGTACCTGTCGTTAAGTCCATGAACACCAATACAGCTGAAAGTGATTAACAATGACCTCAGCTGCTTAACCAACCAGAAAATTATCAGACAGGTTTAATTGATTTCATGCCAGGCCCAATAAAAAAAGTGTTCCTTTAATTTTTGTGAACAGTATATATATATACTAGGGGGCTGTGCCCCCTACTCGCTTCGCTCGCCCACCCCACAACCCCCATCCCCAGGAGCGCGCTTCACGCTAGCCATTTCGCGTCTCTGCCGCTCAAGTTGTGAATGGTGGGGCTGAACACACGCTAAGGAGATGCGGTCGGATCAGCTGCTAGCTGTCTGTTAGCTGCTACCGAGCTGCACGTTGATCATTTAAAAGCCTGTACAGCAGCTGGCCTTTTGTCTCAGTTTCTTGTCTTGTGGGACATTATAGTGTCTCTGAGAAATTGTTTGTAAGTGGGGCGTGACGTGCAAGAAGTCTTGCGGGACTTCAAAGTCTCTCTCCGAGATGATCACGTCTCAACTCAAAATTTTATTATATGATAGGTAAACATATTAAAAAATCATGCTTGCAAAAATTTTGCAAGAATAAAAGCATTAATGAAACAATGGTAAGGGAGAGGCACAGTGGGTGGTGCTGCTGCCTCACAGTTAGGAGACCCAGATTCGCTTCCCGGGTCCCCCCTGCATGGAGTTTGCATGTTCTCCCCGTGTCTGCATGATTTCCTCCGGGCGCTCCGGTTTCCTCCCACAGTACAAAGACATACAGGTTAGGTGCATTGGCGATTCTAAATTGTCCCTAGTGTGTGCTTGGTGTGTGTGTGTGTGTGCCCTGCAGTGGGCTGGTGCACTGACCAGGGTTTGCTTCCCGCCTTGTGCCCTGTGTTGGCTGGGATTGGCTCCAGCAGACCCCCGTGACCCTGTAGTTAGGATATAGCGTGTTGGATGATGGATGGATGATAAGGGAGAGAAGAACATCACACATTGCAGTAAGAAAGGTGATTATTTTAATAAGTAGTGACTTGTGAGAGGACTCGATATTAGAATAGTCACATGATTCTTATAGGATGTTATTATAGTCACTTAGAACAACGTGAATATTTACAATATAAAGTGTAACATGAGCAGGTTAACAGAACATTCTGGATAAGAAGGGAAATGCAGGACACGCATAAGTCAGTATGTTTGAGAAGTGTGGCCATCAGGTCATGTAGTATACCAGTGTCTATAATAATTGTTGGAAAACGCAATTTGTTACATAAATATTATTGTCAGTAAAAATATATCCCTCTGTGTGTAACCTGCAAGGATCTGTACATTTAACTCAGGTTTCAATGTAACCCTAGAAAATGTAGTGTACAACTGGCCATGGGTAAAAACAGGGCCTGGCAAATAAATTCCAACGTTATTAAAAGGTTGTCGTTGTGACTTGGTGATAGTCATACAATAACGAACGGGGAATTACCTATGCCATAATATAAAGGGAACATCTTGTTTTGAGCTGTAATGTGTTATGAAATCCCTGTAGTTTTTCCGTTGTAATGTTTCTTGTTGTTTGCCAGTTTGCCGCAGCCCTTCAGAAAGGTTGTGTGTGTAATTTGTTTTTCGTTTACTGTCTAGGTTCAAGACTTGCTGCAACTGATCTTTGGATAATGTCGCTCTGTGGTTTGTCATACATTGTCTTTCTTTTTCTAAGATGTTTCTGCTTCTGTGCGTTGGTGTGAGTATGAAGGCCGGCGAAAGTGTTTCTGCTGGTCACAGCTATGCTGTATGTGCCTTTTTTATTTTATCAGGAGGCTTAGGTTGAAGTGAAGGACAAAGGAGGTGTAAAATGGTAGTGTAATAATGCAGTTTCGGTCAGTAACGAAGTATGCACCGAATAAACAGTCAAATACCACAGTCGATAATTGGTCACATTGAAGAACTGAAGACTTGAGCCTAAGACCAAAACCTCTGTCAGGAACACGGATTCCTCGCTATCATTGTGGAGGGATGTAGTAGTTGTGGTAACCATTGTTTATATTCAGTACTAGAGGACACCAGTGAAATAATATAAGGATATTATATATATGGCAAATGCATGTGTGTCCATTTGGTTGCCATGTCTCTGTTATATGTATTTGGTGTGAGATTCATAAAAGCAGTACTAATATTTGTGATGTGTCTTCTCTTGGAATGACATTACAAAATACATTCCAAATGATGCCACACTGTAAACATTAATGTTAAGGTATACATTGATTACTTAGATTTAAACCTGTACAGCTATTACTCATACACACACAAACATTTTATATATAAACGTCTACATATGGAAGTGTGTGTGTCTGTACGGCCCAGAAGTAAGAGGTGGAGACCTGGTAAGGGCTCCACCTCCGAGGATACACAAGTGAGGCCAGCATGTCAACAAAGTGAAACGTCCAAAGAAAGAGTCACTCGCTTAGCGGCTAATACAGAAGCGAGGTGAGCACATCGGCAACATGAATCCTTCTAGGAGAGAGATGACCAGGGTAGTTCCTTTCAATTACCTAACATCTCTACATTTCAAATTTTTTTTTGATGACATCAATAGTTTCTAGGACCTTACACAGCTAGTGTACACTCACCTAAAGGATTATTAGGACCACCATACTAATACGGTGTTTGACCCCCTTTCGCCTTCAGAACTGCCTTAATTCTATGTGGCATTGATTCAACAAGTTGCTGAAAGCATTCTTTAGAAATGTTGGCCCATATTGATAGGATAGCATCTTGCAGTTGATGGAGATTTGTGGGATGCACATCCAGGGCACGAAGCTCCCGTTCCACCACATCCCAAAGATGTTCTATTGGGTTGAGATCTGGTGACTGTGGGGGCCATTTTAGTACAGTGAACTCATTGTCATGTTCAAGAAACCAATTTGAAATGATTCGAGCTTTGTGACATGGTGCATTATCCTGCTGGAAGTAGCCATCAGAGGATGGGTACATGGTGGTCATGAAGGGATGGACATGGTCAGAAACAATGCTTGGGTAGCCCGTGGCATTTAAACGATGCCCAATTGGCACTAAGGGGTCTAAAGTGTGCCAAGAAAACATCCCCCACACCATTACACCACCACCACCACCAGCCTACACAGTGGTAACAAGGCATGATGGATCCATGTTCTCATTCTGTTTACGCCAAATTCTGACTCTACCATTTGAATGTCTCAACAGAAATCGAGACTCATCAGACCAGGCAACATTTTTCCAGCCTTCAACTGTCCAATTCTGGTAAGCTCATGCAAATTGTAGCCTCTTTTTCCTATTTGTAGTGGAGATGAGTGGTACCCGGTGGGTCTTCTGCTGTTGTAGCCCATCCACCTCAAGGTTGTGCGTGTTGTGGCTTCACAAATGCTTTGCTGCATACCTCGGTTGTAATGAGTGGTTATTTCAGTCAAAGTTGCTCATCTATCAGCTTGAATCAATCGGCCCATTCTCCTCTGACCTCTAGCATGAACAAGGCATTTTTGCCCACAGGACTGCCGCATGCTGGATGTTTTTCCCTTTTCACACCATTCTTTGTAAACCCTAGAAATGGTTGTGCGTGAAAATCCCAGTAACTGAGCAGATTGTGAAATACTCAGACCGGCCCGTCTGGCACCAACAACCATGCCACGCTCAAAATTGCTTAAATCACTTTTCTTTCCCATTCTGACATTCAGTTTGGAGTTCAGGAGATTGTCTTGACTAGGACCACACCCCTAAATGCAGTGAAGCAACTGCCATGTGATTGGTTGATTAGATAATTGCATTAATGAGAAATTGAACAGGTGTTCCTAATAATCCTTTAGGTGAGTGTATATCTCTATATATAATCTTCATTTGGATCTTGATCTTTGTTTGTCCACGAATGAATTAGAAGCAGAAGCACTAGATGGCAGTAGAGACACAGCTAAAACAGGCTTATACTACTGAAGACTGTAGTACTCCAGTCACACCTCAAAACACAGACATTCAAACTAAACAAATTGTTGTGCTTTAAATTAACTAATCTTTATAGATAATCTTCATTTAGATCTTGATCTTTGTTTGTCTGCAAATTCCACGCATGCGTAGACCACCTTTCAGTTTAGTACGTTGTTGTTACTCACGGTGCCAGAATAACGAAAGGGGTGGTGGACAGTGTTACGCTGGTTAGCTCCTGAGGCCTGGTTAGAGGATGAGATTGCCGAAGATAAAAGGTACGTGCCTACGTAACATATGAATGAAAGAAAGACAGTGGGGTAAAATGAATGACAATGTAACAGCATGTTCCGGAAATTATTATTGTTACGTTGTAGCCTGCGAGTGCTGTGCGTCTCACAGTTGTACCGTGGCTTGCTCACATGTCAGTGAAGTGTTTCCTATTTATGCTTTAAAGAGCCTGGATACCTATGTGTCCCCCTTTTATAACCATTGCTCCGTGTATATTGCCTTACTCTTTGGATTGCCACAAAGCAACCTGCGAGATTGGAGAAAGGTTGAGAAGTGATCGTGAGAGGAAACGACAGCGTCGTGAAAACGAGACGGACTGTGAACGGACAGAAGCAGAAATGCTCCTACACCACCACATAATTACGATTCGGACAGTGATTCCGAGTAGGCCATTCCTATCAAATCAATGTCCAAGGGTTTTTTTTTGTAATTTTGTTTCCCTTATAAAAAATCATAATGCTGTGCAACGAAGGGCCCAGTTCACGACTGGCAGCCGCGTTTAAACAGGGAGCCTTTCACAGACAACTTTAACATGCGCAACGTAGTTGGGCGCACATGGCTGGAGTACTATAGTCTTCAGTAGTATAAGCCTGGAGGAGATTCTTAATGCAATGCTTATGTTTTAGCTGTCTCTCTACTGCCATCTAGTGCTTCTTCTTCTAATTTATTCACGGACAAACAAAGATCAAGATCCAAATGAAGATTATATATAGATTATATATATATATATATACTGCTCAAAAGAATTAAAGGAACACTTTTTAATCAGAGTATAGCATAAAGTCAATGAAACTTATGGGATATTAATCTGGTCAGTTAAGTAGCAGAGGGGGTTGTTAATCAGTTTCAGCTGCTGTGGTGTTAATGAAATTAGAGGGGCACTAGAGGGGCAACAATGAGATGACCCCCAAAACAGGAATGGTTTAACAGGTGGAGGCCACTGACATTTTTCCCTCCTCATCTTTTCTGACTGTTTCTTCACTAGTTTTGCATTTGGCTACAGTCAGTGTCACTACTGGTAGCACGAGGTGATACCTGGACCCTACAGAGGTTGCACAGGTAGTCCAACTTCTCCAGGATGGCACATCAATACGTGTCATTGCCAGAAGGTTTGCTGTGTCTCCCTGCACAGTCTCAAGGGCATGGAGGAAATTCTAGGAGACAAGCAGTTACTCTAGGAGAGCTGGAGAGGGCCATAGAAGGTCCATAACTCATCAGCAGGACCAGTATCTGCTCCTTTGGGCAAGGAGGAACAGGATGAGCACTGCCAGAGCCCTACAAAATGACCTCCAGCAGGCCACTGGTGTGAATGTCTCTGACCAAACAATCAGAAACAGACTTCATGAGGGTTGCCTGAGAGCCCAAATGTCTACTGCGCCCTGTGCTCACTGCACAGCACCGGGGAGCTCAATTGGCATTTGCCATAGAATACCAGAATTGGCAGGTCCACCACTGGCGTCCTGTGCTTTTCACAGATGAGAGCAGGTTCACCCTGAGTATATGTGAAAGACGTGAAAGGGTCAAGAGAAGCCATGGAGAATATTATGCTGCCTGTAACATCGTTTAGCATGACTGGTTTGGTGGTGGGTCAGTGATGGTCTGGGGAGGCATATCCATGAAGCGACTCACAGACCTCTACAGGCTAGACAACGGCATCTTGACTGCCATTAGGTATCAGGATGAAATCCTTGGACCCATTGTCAGACCCTACGCTGGTGCAGTTGGTCCTGGTTTCCTCCTAATGCACGACAATGCCCGGCCTCATGTGGCAAGAGTATGCAGGCAGTACCTGGAGGATGAAGGAATTGAAACAATTGAATGGCCTTCACGATCCCCTGACTTAAACCCAATAGAACATCTGTGGGACATTAGGTTTCGGTCCATTAGGCGCGCCAGGTTGCTCCTCAGACTGTACAACAGCTCAGGGATGCCCTCATACAGATCTGGGAGGAAATGCCACAAGACACCATCCATCGTCTCATTAGGAGCGTGCCCCGACGTTGTCAAGCATACATACAAGCTCGTGGGGGCCACACAAGATACTGAAAAGCATTTTGAGTAGCAGAAATTAAGTTTTTGAAAAAATGGACTAGCCTGCCACATCTTCATTTCACTCTGATTTTAGGGTGTCTACACAATTGAGCCCTCTGTAGGCAGAAAACTTTTATTTCCATTAAAAGACTTGGCATCCTTTTGTTCCTAAGACATTGCCCTGTCGTTATTTGTATAGATATCCAACTTCATATTGAGATCTGATGTATCTAATGTGTTTCTTTAATGTGTTCCTTTAATTTTTGTGAGCAGTGTATATATACACACATTATGGCGGACAGCTGGGACCCTTACCTAGCTGGGACTCCTGGAGAAGGGAAGATACCGGGAGAGAAACAATATCTCCCCCAGGACACAAGAGGGCAGCCGCCCTGGTTGGTGTCAGGGCCAATGGAACAGAGCCTGGAAGCTCAACCCTGTGGGGGCCCATAGCCACTACCAGGGGGCACCTAGACATTTATTAAACCGTTGTGTCAACATGAACCCCTAAATCATGCTCTGAGGTTGCTTCCTAGAGTCTGTCAACTTGTCTTTATATCTAATTGGCTACAGTGGCTGTCCGTTTGTCTGTCCAGGATTTTAAATCACCTGTAGCTTGCAAACCGTTGTACCTATTGACCTTAAATTTGGTACACATATACTACGTGACGTCTACTATCCGCTTTCGGGTGATGATTGACCTCCAAGGTTATTTTTTATTTTATTATAGAATCAACTCTCGGCAACTGTTCTCATCCCTACCACCTTCATCATCACTTCCCCTACCTCTTCATATCTCAAATCATTCTTGAGGCAGACTGAAAAATTAAGGAAAACGTACTAAATAATCGCAACACAAACACTGACTAATAAGTTTTAACGCGAAAAGATGTCGACGGAAGAAGAGAAGAAGCAGACCGCTAGGGTGGAGAAAAGAAGAGCTGCTCAGGAAGCAGCAAACGAAAGCTAAACGTACAGAGAAAGAGTCTGAAAATTATGAATGCTCAAGTCAAGTGGATTCACTGAGCGCGGTTACTGGTAACTTATAATGGAGGTTCCTGTTGCCCATGGGTAGCACTTTGCACATTTCTACAATAAGCTGCAATACTTAATTGATTAGAATGTGAACTAAAATGCATTTTAGTTGGAAGACTAAGAGTAAAGCTAAGTCAAAATGTATTATCAAAATTAACACTGGAACAGAGGAGCTGGAGAGGTCTGAGAGCCGTTGAAAGAAGACCCTCCAGGAGAGGGCTTGCAGATGTCCAATCGAGAGAGAACCAGTGCCTGAGCAAGGAGTTACATGGCGTAATTAATGAGGAAAAGCCGATTCCTCTAACTATTATGAATAAGGAAACGATACCACAATGTTGCTGAAAAATATATACGCAATAATCGTATGTTATGCTATCGCCCGCACCAAAAAAATCGAAATAATGATTACAGCCTGAGCCAGTCAATCCGTTTACCCTCCGGCCGTCGAACTCTAAAACATCCCCCCCAACACACCAGGCTCCAATCAACCTTCGATCAGCAGTGTTATGTTATGTTAAAAGCGTTTTAAGAGCGCTGTGACGGGAACTAAAACAGCGTGGTGCGGATGTCGCTCCGATTGGTTTTTGAATGCTGGACCGGAAATACAAGTGAGCGCGCGCACGCTTGATGATGGAGTCGGGACCCATGGACTGCACAATTAAGGACCGCTCTGCAGCCGACCATAGTTCTGTCTCTATACCGCTTCAGCAGCCATTTAACCGATTGGTGTGCATCGAGTACCCTTGTCGAATTCGAAATGAAAAGGCCATGCTGGAGACTCTGGGAGGCGAGGATGGTATGAGCAAGGTGCGTGTCTGTGTTGTTGTCGGTCCGTACGTGGAAAGGAGAAGCGAGACAAATTGTGCGATCAGTTCAAGCTTGGGACGAAGGAGTGAGTTTGTTTATTGTAGTCCAGGAGGAGGCGATCGGAGACGCCTCCTTCATCAGAGTGTGTTGTCGCTTTGTATTCAAAGGTGTGTCACTGAGTGAAAGAGTGTTACTATGTCAAGTTCGGCAAATAGCTAGCAGTATATAAACTGTACGTCCAAAAGTGTTTGGACGGCCCTCCAAAGGATTGAATTCAGGTGTTTCATCGTTGCCAGGTGCATAAAATAAAGACGTAGCCTTGCAGTATTCATTAGTAGTAGAATCGGTCGTACAGATGAGTGTCATTAGACGGCAACTTTGTCACAAGCCGGTACGTGACATTTCTGATCTGGTAGATCTGCTACTGTAAGCGCTATTATTGTGACGGGGAAGCGTCGAAGAGAAACAACCGCTCACCCAGCAAGTAGCAGACCAGCAAACTCGCAGAGCGGGGCCGCCGAGTGGTGAAATAGGTGATGCCGTTTAGGACTTCATTCATTATTTACCGCTGATATCGAGCATCTTAAAACGCATTCACAATATACTAAAGCACAATACACTGTATAGATAGGTAGAACTATATTTATTCATTGGGGAAAATTTGACTGTTTATAATAATGATAAATACTAAAATTTTGTCTCATGCAATACAATATTCCCATACATCCATCCATCCATTTTCCAACCCGCTGAATCCAAACGCAGGGTCACGGGGGTCTGCTGGAGCCAATCCCAGCCAACACAGGGCACAAGGCAGGAACCAATCCTGGGCAGGGTGCCAACCCACCGCAGGACACACACCAAGCACACACTAGGACCAATTTAGAATCGCCAATCCACCTAACTGGCATATACTGAAATGTCACCATATACTGAAACACATGGATTTTATAGAAATACATACTGTATATAGTGAGATTTCGTCACATGCTGTACACTGTATACTGAATCTCATACATTTTTTAATGAACCTCGTACACTATATAGTGCAATGTTATCTCATACACAACATACTGAAATGCTTAAACTCAATTGTGAAACCTGTACTGTACATGGTATAACTTATTTTCAGCAGGATAGGGCGCCAGTCGCACAAGTAAGATGGTGAAGGCATGGTTTGTATTGGCTGGGTAACGCTTATTAGATACGTGGCCTGGCAGCTCACCAGACCTTAACCCAATCGAAAATGCTTGGGTGAAAATGAAGAAAGCCATTGCTGAAATGCACCCACCATCTATGGATGACCTAAAACACAAAATCAAGCAAGTTTGGGTGTCACAGATCATAGAAGACTACAGTCGTCAACTCTGCCATTCCATGCCAGCTCAGATCCAAGCTGTACTCGATAATAATGGATGACATACAAAATGCTAAAAACAGTTCTAGTAGTGCCAACAGTCCACTGATTTCACTGTGCAAAATTAAAGAATTACCAGTAGCTGCGTATATTTGACTTGCTTTTTTGTTTTGATTTAGAATACTTGTGTATATGTGCACCTCAATGCTGAGTTCACATACTTTTGCACATGACTGTATGTTGTGTAGTTAGATTTTTGTCTTCTACATTATATATCATATACAATGTATGTTGATAATTTATCTTGTATACTACCAGCTTTTATTGACTTGACTGCATCAGACATGTAAGAACAGAAAAAATCAAGAAGGTTGTGAATTTGTGTGTTTCATGCTGTAAATTTCCTGCTGAGCAGTATCATCTCTGTGTGCACCAGTGCATTACTCCCACTGACAACTGTGGTGTGATGTTGTACGGAAAAGCTAAACGGACATATTCTCTGATAAGGTGCCACATGAGAGGTTGGGCATCAAGTTAAAAGAAGTGGCAGTTCAGGGTGATGTTTGTAGATGGGTGCAGAATTGGCTCAGACACAGGAAGCAGAGGGTGATGGTGCAAGGAACCTCATCAGAATTGGCCGATGTTAAGAGTGGTGACCAGCAGGGGTCAGTGCTAGGGCCGCTGCTATTTTTAATATATATATATATATATATATATATATATATATTATGATTTAGATAGGAATGTAAGAAATAAGCTGGTTAAGTTTGCAGATAATACCAAGATAGGTGGATTAGCAGATAATTTGGAATCCGTTATATCATCACAGAAGGACTTGGATAGCAGACAGGCTTGGGCAGATTTGTGGCAGATGAAATTTAATGTCAGTAAATGTAAAGGATTACACATAGGAATTAAAAATATTAGGTTTGAATACCCAATGGGCGGTCGGAAAATCGAGAGTCCACCTTATGAGAAAGCTTTGAGTCCACTATGACTCCTAAATCCATCAACTTCCCAACAGTGTTCAGAAGCCATTAAGAAGGCTAACAGAATGTCAGGTTATATAGCGCCTTGATGTGTGGAGTACAAGTCACAGGAGGTTCTGCTCAACCTTTATAACACACTGGTGAGGCCTCATCTTGAGTACCGTGTGCAGTTTTGGTCTTCAGGCTACAAAAAGGACATAGCAGCACTAGAAAAGGTCCAGAGAAGAGCGACCAGGCTGATTCCAGGTCTACAGGGGTTGAATTATGAGGGAAGATTAAAAGAGCTGAGCCTTTACAGTTTAAGCAAAAGAAGATTAAGAGGTGAAATGATTGAAGTGTTTAAAATTATGAAGGGAATTAGTCCAGCGGATCGAGACTTGTATTTTAAAATGAGTTCATCAAGAACACGGGGACACAGTTGGAAACTTGTTAAGGGTAAATTTCGCACAAACGTTAGGAAGTTTTTCTTTACACAAAGAACGATAGACACTTGGAATAAGCGACCAAGTAGTGTGGTAGACAGTAAGACGTTAGGGACTTTCAAAACTCGACTTGATGTTTTCTTGGAGGAAACAAGTGGATAGGACTGGCGAGCTTTGTTGGGCTGAATGGCCTGTTCTCGTCTGGAGTGTTCTAATGTTCTATGTGACACAATCTTTTCATTGATATTTAACAGAAACTACATTAGAAAATACTGTAGACTTGTATTCCTTTTTTTAAACATGTTAATTACATTCAAAACCACTTAATCCAATTCCAGGCCTCCTGGATCCAAGGAGGAGTGGAATCTGTTTTGGCGGTATTTTGTGCAAATCATGAAACGACTTATAAATTCCTAGAAAACCTGTTAGTTTAATTTTAATGTGTTTAGCATGAATGATACATGCTTCAAAATGGAGTTGCTGTATTTCATTGTGGATTGCATGCTTTTCAGTTTGATCTGCATGTGTTTCATCATATACTTCATGTCTTTGAGGGTTTCAGAATATTTATTGCACTATAGAGTGTATGCATTTCAGTATATAGTATGAGCATTTCAGTGTATAATGTACAGTGGTGTGAAAAACTGTTTGCCCCCTTCCTGATTTCTTATTCTTTTGCATGTTTGTCACACAAAATGTTTCTGATCATCAAACACATTTAACCATTAGTCAAATATAACACAAGTAAACACAAAATGCAGTTTTAAATGATGGTTTTTATTATTTAGGGAGAAAAAAAATCCAAACCTACATGGCCCTGTGTGAAAAAGTAATTGCCCCCTTGTTAAAAAATCACCTAACTGTGGTGTATCACACCTGAGCTCAATTTCCGTAGCCACCCCCAGGCCTGATTACTGCCACACCTGTTTCAATCCAGAAATCACTTCAATAAGAGCTGCCTGACACAGAGAAGTAGACCAAAAGCACCTCAAAAGCTAGACATCATGCCAAGATCCAAAGAAATTCAGGAACAAATGAGAACAGAAGTAATTGAGATCTATCAGTCTGGTAAAGGTTATAAAGCCATTTCTAAAGCTTTGGGACTCCAGCGAACCACAGTGAGAGCCATTATCCACAAATGGCAAAAACATGGAACAGTGGTGAACCTTCCCAGGAGTGGCCGGCCGACCAAAATTAACCCAAGAGCGCAGAGACAACTCATTCAAGAGGTCACAAAAGACCCCAGGACAACGTCTAAAGAACTGCAGGCCTCACTTGCCTCAATTAAGGTCAGTGTTCACGACTCCACCATAAGAAAGAGACTGGGCAAAACGGCCTGCATGGCAGATTTCCAAGACGCAAACCACTGTTAAGCAAAAGAACATTAGGGCTCGTCTCAATTTAGCTAAGAAACATCTCAATGATTGCCAAGACTTTTGGAAAATACCTTGTGGACTGATGAGACAAAAGTTGAACTTTTTGGAAGGCAAATGTCCCGTTACATCTGGCGTAAAAGGAACACAGCATTTCAGAAAAAGAACATCATACCAACAGTCAAATATGGTGGTGGTAGTGTGATGGTCTGGGGTTGTTTTGCTGCTTCAGGCCTGGAAGGCTTGCTGTGATAGATGGAACCATGAATTCTACTGTCTACCAAAAAATCCTGAAGGAGAATGTCCGGCCATCTGTTCGTCAACTCAAGCTGAAGCGATCTTGGGTGCTGCAACAGGACAATGACCCAAAACACACCAGCAAATCCACCTCTGAATGGCTGAAGAAAAACAAAATGAAGACTTTGGAGTGGCCTAGTCAAAGTCCTGACCTGAATCCAATTGAGATGCTATGGCATGACCTTAAAAAGGCGGTTCATGCTAGAAAACCCTCAAATAAAGCTGAATTACAACAATTCTGCAAAGATGAGTGGGCCAAAAGTCCTCCAGAGCGCTGTAAAAGACTCATTGCAAGTTATCGCAAACGCTTGATTGCAGTTATTGCTGCTAAGGGTGGCCCAACCAGTTATTAGGTTCAGGGGGCAATTACTTTTTCACACAGGGCCATGTAGGTTTGGATTTTTTCTCCCTAAATAATAAAACCATCATTTAAAAACTGCATTTTGTGTTTACTTGTGTTATATTTGACTAATGGTTAAATGTGTTTGATGATCAGAAACATTTTGTGTGACAAACATGCAAAAGAATAAGAAATCAGGAAGGGGGCAAATAGTTTTTCACACCACTGTATGTGTTACCACTATAGAGTGTATACACCTCAGTATATAATGTTAGTGTTTCATTATGCCTTGTAAGCATTTCAGTAATTTCTGTATGAGACAGAATCTCACTGTATAGTAGTGGAATCGTTTTCAGTATACAATGTTAGCACATTCAAGAATGATTGATTTATGTCCTAAACAGCACATCATACCAAATCACATAGCACATACAAATAGCTTCTATTCTGTTGCATCACTCGCATCCAAACTGCCTCTGCAAACAATATTAAAAAGACACGTTCTGATAAGCTTGGTGTGTAGGAGCCTGAGTGGCCAGTAGAGAGCCCCGACCTCGGCCTCTTTGAGCTGGTACTCTGATTTCAAGCCAGGTCTTCTTTTCCAGCATTAGCATCTGAACCCCATAAATGCACTTTGGACTGAATTGGGTGCAAATTCGCATAGATACGCTGCTAAGTAGGGGCCATGGGAGGGACAGGACGCCATACTAATGTCCTGTTCTAGAATAATGTGTCCAACGAGCTGATAAAGGTGTCAGGTTTCCTCAAACTTCTGGCCATATTGTGAATTTGCATAAAGGTAGAGAGGCATCTTCGTTGTGTGTTGGGTAGTGGACAGTGCAGGTTTGTGTTCAGCTCACCATCAAGACTTTGTCCATATCCGTGTTATTGCATTGGGTCTGTGGAATAAGGAATCTCAGAGCTATTTAATGTCAGGTAGCCCTAGAAGTAAAGAGCAAAGTCACTGCAGTACTGTGTCTCCAGAAGTGGTAGCCGTGTCTTTGCATTAAGCTTATTCATTCAGAAAGGTAGGTTTATGCATAGAAGAGGAAGAGAATCAGGCCTGTGTGTCCCAACAGAGTCAAGATCTAGACAAGGGGTGTCAAACTCGGATCATGGCTCCAGGTTTTTATTCCAGCCCTTACTTATTTAGTAATCAATTACTGCCGCTAATACAACACCCTTCATTTGCCTTAATTGTAACTAACTTGCTTTTTTTAGATTCAGAATGCTTGATTTCTCTTTTTTTTTTTTTTCTTAAACTGGACACCAAACAATAATACCATGCAAAACAAGAGCCAAGCTCATTTCCTGATCCATTTTAAAAGCCAATTCTCCCAGTTAATAAACACATTTAATTATTTGGCATGTTGTTGCCCTCATTCTGCCACGCTAGACTTTTCTAACACAGCTGAAATTTTTTTTTTCTGAGATTGCTATTAAAATGTATTATGGTATAAATATGTTCTCAAACCGTCACTTTTCATATACTTTATTGATGCAGATACTGTATGATGGACACAGACAAGGTAATCTGTTTTCTAACTTCACAGCTTATTATCGTGTAGGTGCTGGTGAAGGAGGCAATAAACCAAATAAACAACTCAAATACATGTACAATTAAGAGAAATGAAAAAAGTTCCACTAGCAGCATTAATTAATTAATTCCCAGTTTCGAGAGTGGTGCAAATGAACATCTGCAGCCATTGCAGCCCTCTAGACAGACATCCTAGCAAGCACTTCCACACAGGACAGTGTCGCAGTTTATTACTCAGTTGTGTGCCTGCGAGGAAGTTCTGGGTCCGATTGTTTCTGTTTGTCTTTAGAGAGCCACGTTATGTCTGTGTGCTGGGTGGTACTTAATGTGTCTTTATAATTTGGGAACCAATCTGTCTGTGGACTGGTGGAGCTCTGAGTTATATCATGGTTAGTGTCCAAGAATTGTGTGTCCAGTTTTAAAATGGATAACAAGCACTTCAACTTCCATCTAGTAATATCTAAGTCTTCTAATACTATTTTATGTTATATATGCTTGTTTACAGACCTTTGCTGACCCCTCCAAGCGTCTGGAACTGTATTTCCGGCCACAGGACCCATATTGCCATCCTGTGTGTGGTAATCGATACACCTCCATGAGTCTGCTGTTGAGGGTCCGTAGAAGAATGCAAAAGTCGAATACTGAAGCAAAAACAGAATCCTCCGAACAAATTCCTACCCAAACAGGCCAATGTCACATGGAAATACTGGGGTTTATTGGTACAACATACAAATTTCAAGGTATACGCTTTATCTCATTGCATGAACTAACCTGTACAGGAAGAGTTATATTTTTGTTAACTTGGATTAGTCCTGGATTCAAATCCTGGCATGGATAAGACATGCTTGTTGGGTGAATTACCAACTTGAAAGCGGCCCAGGATTTGAACGTGAATCTGTGTGTGTGACCCCTGACTAAATTGGACCAAGCCCAGATTTGGTTTCTGCAATTCTGCCTAAATATTTTTTTTTTTAGCTATTGGTGATCCCATCGAAGAAAAAGTTGATTCAGAAAATAGATGGACATCCTCTGAAGTTGTTTATTAGCTTTTTTTTATGCAACACATTTGAAATGATGCTTTAGCAGCAAAGGCCTGGATTCTAATCTTAAATCTGGTTATCATCAATATGGAGTTTGTGTGTGCTGTGCATCTTGATTTACATTAGCAGCTATACCACATGCACTTTAGAAGAGCTCATCCACTTGAAACTAAGAATGTTTGGGCCCGGCCAGTAACTTGGATGGGAGACCACCTAGGAGAAGCCTGGGTTTCTACTGGAAGAGGTGTTGGTGAGGCCAACAGGGGATGTTTACCCTGAGGTCTGAATGTGGATCCCAGGGCATTGCAGGGAACACTGTGCTGTAAAAATCGTACTATTCTTTGTATAAGACATAAAAACCAAGGTCCTGACCAGGGCTGTGGTGTCGGAGTTGAGGAGTCGGAGACAATTTTGGGTACCTGGAGTCGGAGTTGGCAAAAAGTTAACCGACTCCGACTCCTACTAAATTTAAATGGGAATTAAAAAAGTAAGTTGAAATGTCCCAATTCACAAACAGTCATAATGAACTACTTCTCTGCTGTAAGAATAAAGCCCAATGCATGCAGTGCATAATGTTACCACAAAACGAACATGTCAAGTAACCATGAAGCATGCTTTTCATTGACTGTATGCGTCACTATATGGGATGTAATGCACAGGTAAGGTTCGACACCGCTTTCCATTGTGTCGTGTTCCACTGTTACAGGGAACTGTGAACCTAGCCTAAAGCCCCCCATACATTTACAGATGCACTGCCGATTTTTCGGCCGTTCAACGAGTCATCACGCGTCAAACGCCTGAAAAATCATCTGATGTGTTCTCAGCTCCGCCGGCTCCCTTCGCTATGCGCTAGTGAAGGGGCAAGGAGCCGAGAACACAGATCTCTACCTGTCTCCAGCAGAGGCTCGCTCTGCTGATCAGCTGGCCGGTGAGTGACACAATGCACTAAACTTCCGGCTGGCTGACAGAGGAGACAGCCACTGCAGCAGACAGAGGCATCACATTACTTTGGATGGGGGCGGTGGTCGAGATTTTCGGCAAGCTGGATCTGCCCGTCCATTTGGACACCCTCGACTCGCGCCGCCAATCAATTGTGTTTGTCTTTAATCTGGCATTATAGTAGAGTGTTGGCTTCCTAGCCAGTAGTTCTGTGGTGAAATGACATGTATGTTGCCTTCCTTTCCTTGAATGGATGTAGAAAATACATTAGCATAGTATATACATACAGAGGAGTCGGAAGATTTAGAAACTGAGGAGTCGGAGTTGGAGCATTTATCTACCGACTCCACAGCCCTGGTCCTGACTCTCTGTGGTCATTACAGGTCCCTGGGAATCCTTCGTAAAGAGTAGAGTGTATCCCAATGTCCAGGCTAAATTGCACGCCATGGCTTAGTCATTCTGACCCCCTAATCATCCCCTGTCTCTTAATTGGCTATCTCTTTGTCTCAAAGCTTCATCACCTAATAGCTAATGTGTGATTAGTGTACTGGCGCAAAAAAAATGGCTTCTGTCGCATCATCCAGGTAGATAGATAGATGTATGGATACTTTATTAATCCCTTAAATTAATAATTAATGTGAATTAAGTTCACATTAGTGGTGGCTTCTTGCTCACTATGAAAAAGCGCTTTCAGTAGTGAGAAAAGTGCTATATAAATATAAAGAATTATGGTACTTGTGTATTAAACGGACGGCAGTGAAACCTCCCCCACGGATCACAATACTAGAATGGGTAGGAGGAAACCTTATGCAACCTCCTACGTATGTATTTCTATAGTAATACAATTTCTGTAAATTTCTATATATATTTTTTTATCCCAATAAATGTTATGAATTCGTCAAAACACTTCTGTTTTCCTTTTTCATGCCATCCGTTTGGTACCCAAGTACCAGAATTATTAGTATTTCATTTTCTTCAACCATTCTAGAACTTTTCTCCAGTCCAAAGAAATTGTATTGGGATTATTGACTGCACTAAGTTGGTCTGATGTAAATGTATTTTGTGGTGGACAGGATTATTTCCTGTATTGCACTCAATGCTCTTGGCCAAGGCTCTGTCGCCTCACAGCTCAGTAACAGAACAGCTGGACTTAAATTGCGTGCATGGAATGGTAATAGCTTGAGTGTCAGTTTTGTGCTATGTGGTGGTCATTAGATTAGATCAACTTTATTCATCCATTGGGGAAATTCAGATGCATACAGAAGTGAAAACACACGCTAACAAGGGTACAGACTCGCAAGACAGACAATACAGCCGATCAATCCATTAATAACTAATAAATGCATAAAAATAAACATAATGAGTACATCATGTGGATTGAATTGCCTGATAGCAGTGGGCAGAAAAAAACCCCTAGAAGCGCTTCTTGGCACACCTTGGTCGAATGAGCCTGTGGCTAAAAGTGCTTCAAGAGAGCACCTCCTGGAGGGGATTTTTCATGATGGCATCCAATTTTGCCATCATCTTTTTTTACCCCAACAGCTTCCAGTGTTCATCCAGTGATGGGGCAGGCTTTCCTCATAAGTTTGTTCAGGCTTTATGTAGATTGTTTACCCAGCATCAAACACCACACTGGCTACTATGTACTTAGAGAATATTTCCGGCAGTTTACTGCACACATCAAAACACCCGAGTCTCCTTTCAAGTACAGTCTGCTTTGGCCCTTCTTGTACTGCGCCAATGTGGTGTTAGATCAGTGTGAGCCATTTTTTGTATGTACAGTAGTTTTTATTCTCATTTTTGTACGATGGGCGATCTATCCATTTGAAGTTATGCATGGGTACAGTACCGACTTTCACTTGGTACTACCAACATTGTTAAAAGGATAGTACTGTTCTGTTTTCAGAAGTTTATCAATTAGGTACTAATGCATCAGTTCTAGTGACTCCTTTATATGTATATATTTATACGTGTGTGCCTAATATAATGCTGTATATGCTTGTGTTTGGTTGTTTTTTGTTGGCATTGTATTATTGTAAACGATTTAAGGAGACCTACAAGTAAGATTTTAATGTACTATGTATATTCATATGACTTAAATTGTCAACACTTCCTACATTCACTTAATGTGATGTCATTTCACATGCCTACATTCAGTATTTCAGTATAGAATATATTGTCGGAGATGGCTGGGGGGGCAACCCGGCCGGGACGCCCAGGAGGACCAGAGGAGGACTTGCGCCTTCCCCAGGCCATGTGGGGGCAACTGCCCTGGTACCTTTGGGGGCCACGGATACAGAGCTTTGAAGCTCAACCCTGTAGGGTCACTGCCAGGGGGTGCCCCAATGCCTTTGGAGCCCTGGACCTCAGCACTTCTGCCACACCTGGATGTGTTGGGGGCAAGAGGAGCAGGGACATCCGGAGTGCTTCCAGGTATGTAGCCGGCACTTCCACCACACTGGGGCGTGTCGGTGGAAGATTGCCAGTAAGCACCTGGAGCACAACTGGGGGATTATAAAAGGTGCCGCCTCCCTTCATACAATGGCTGGAGTCGGGAGAGAAGGAGACCTGAAGAGTGAGAAGGCATTGTGTTGTGGCCAGGACTTTGGGGACTTTAGGGGTTTGTGGCACTATTGTAAATAAACGTGTGTTGGGTGATTGCAACGTGTCTGCGTGTCTGTGTCCGGGCCAGCGGCCACAATATATGAGTGGTGGCTCTGAGTCTAAGGATCTGTGCTGGTATCCAAAAGGTTGCCAGTTTGAAGCCCCATCACTGCCAAAAGAGATCCTACTCTGCTGGGCCCTTGAGCAAGACCCTTAACCTGTAATTGCTCCAGGGGTGCTATACAATGGCTGACCCTGCGCTCTGACCCCAAGGGGTATTACGAAAACTAACAAATTCCTAATACAAGAAATTGTATAAGGTGAAATAAAGAACAAAAAATAACCCCTAACAGTTTGGTTTACTTTATTTATTCAATTTATAACCTATTTTATTTGCAATGGATTTGTTTCTGTAAGCTCGCTTGTTAATATTTTGCTTATCGTTTGTCATTTCCTATCATTTGTCTTTGATATTACAAAGTACAGGAGTGTAAATAGGGGTGTAGGATCATCTCTGATTGAAAGCACATTGACACTTTGACTTGTGGTCACTGTTAGTTAATTTTTATTAATCACTGGCTCTGTGTCTAGGTTTCTGTCTGTCCAGTGCTCAGTGCTACCAGTGTAGGGTCTGTAAATTCATTACTCTAAATGGGATTAAGCAGGATTCAGAATGGAAATCTGTTTTTAGAAGCAAGTCACTTTTAACCTGATAGTTAATTCAAGATAGGGACCAACCCCAAACAATACGACATAGCCACTAGCATCCAGGGCACTCTTAATGTGTCATTAATTTTTCGTTTCATTTTTAGAATTGAGTGCTGCAAAGAACAACTGGCCACTCATTTGCCTGTTGTGAAAAATTTGCTTTGGAAAAATGAGACGGTTGTGTGTAAGCTTACCCTAATCAGAGCAGTGGAACAAAAACTAAGAGTTCTTAATTTTATTTGAAATTGATTCATGTTCTGGGATTTATTTCAGGGTATTCAGCTAAAAAATGGCCAGTTAGAGACGTAATGCAATGATGTCTTGCCCAGGATTACTTTATGCCTCGTATTTCTAACCATATACAGTTGGGCCACCTTAAATGTGGGTTTTGGCAACCACAGTTTTGAGCCACTCTGGTTTTATTTTATATATATATATATATATATATACACACACAGAGTATATTTTTGTGAAAAAGAGCATTTCAAATTCCCATGTGCAGCACTGGCCACTAAATATGCAGTAGAAGCAACATGTTCAGGCTAATGCAACACACCCAAGTCCAGCCAATCCTCAGAGCCACTGTGTTGGCTCTTTTGTTCACTTTGTGCATGCAATTGTCTTTATGCTTTAATGTAAGTCCTGAGTATCCACAGTTTTTGCAGTTCCACAGGAGTGGGGCGCCTGGAACCACATACCTGCAGATATGGCAGGCCAACGTGTTACTGAGTTAGGTAGGAGCTGACCTTTAAATTACAAGATTACTTCAGTGAAAGCCAGCACGTTCAGGTTTAGGAACTCCTGACTGAATAATTCATAAGGGCAGAGTAGCTTCTGTGTTATTTTAAAATGGGAACTGTACAGTATGAGTAGTATTGAAACATCTTTAGTCAAACTAACCAGGTCTTTATTTGCAGGTCTTGCAGATTTTCAGTACTTGGCTTTTTACAACAAGGAAGGAAAGTGCACCTCCCTGTACGACAAGATCATATTGCAGCGTCCAGAGAAAAAGGAGTTTTTTGATCAGGACCTGCCGCTATTCATCCCTCCACCCCTATTTTCACGCCTTGATAATCCAACAGACTACTTCTACCGACCAGAAATTCAGCACAGGTTAGATTTTTGTCATGAATTCTGGAGTTAACACGTAGTCACCTTTTTAAGGGTTGAAGATGTTTTCCCATATGAGCCGTGTTGTTATTCTGTTGTTTTCTCTTTCTTTCTGTCTCTGTCCATTAAATCAGAGAAGGATATACTCCACCCCAGTTGTCCAGTGAAAATTTGATCGGACTGAGCCGTGCTCGGCGTCCACATAATGCAATCTTTGTGAATTTTGAAGATAAAGAGGTACCCAATGAACCAATGAAGGCTGCTGTTTTGAAATGGAAACGCCTGCATGGCCACACAAATGACTTCAAGTTAGAAGAAGCAATAAAGCAAGTAAGACCTCTATTTCTTAAAAAGCACCTTAACAAAGTGAATATCATAATAGCTACATTCAAACAGCAGGCAGAAGTGACTCCCTTCTGTTTTTCAGCCCATTTACATTTTTCTGACAGTTCAAATTAGTGTTGCAAGTGATCTGAATTCATTATGTATATTCTGTACAGATTATCTGTCCTGACTGTGCCCTTCATGTTCAGAAGTCATAATTATAAATTAGTCAGACAAATAAGACCTAATAGACCACACAAACCGCAGCATGCTGGCCGCTGTGTTACTTCATATTTTTCTTTGGTACAAGAGTTCCGTAAATTCATTCACTTGTAATGGCAAGAAGGAGAAATATATTTTATCGCTAGTGCATCTGAGGAAATGTGTAGACCCAAGACTGGTGGGAGGGAGTGATGTGAAGGGTTTGATGGAAAAACCATGGTTTGATAATTTTCATAATGTCAGAAGGGATGTCTCCATAGGTCAAATTTTGTTGGGCTACAAGACTGTCTTGAAAAAATAGGCTTTTAATGTGCACCATTTCCATCAGGAATAACATAGTAATTTAACTGGGTTGGCTGGTGGCATTCACCCCAAATTCTTAAGTCCGCCACCTTGCTTTCTTCCTATTTGTACACAATAAGTCTGTAGTGTAATCCATGTTGATTTTCAACACATAGATATAACATACTGTAAATTGACAAATTAGCTGGGGAGTATATTTTTCCAAACTACTCTGTTTCGTTCAAATATCGGACACATTCATGTTGCGTATGCCTGCTTCAGATTCAGTACTACATAGGAAAGTGGTATAAATCTGAAATGTTTTGATTCCATGTGTATTTTTGCTGTTCACACTTCCCTAAAAAGATGTCACATGAGTGAACAAATCACAATTAAGCTTCAATGTGAATGTGGACAATGGGCACTCTTGTAATAAAATGCTCTGTAAATGACTGTTTTGGTTTTTTTTTTTTACTTTCTTGTATACGAAGTATAGGGAAAGAATTGTAATTGTCCAAAAATTCGACCTTGAGATTTTGATGAATCTCGACGTTGGAGTTGTGTGTGCATGCGGGCGCATTTGTAAACACAATAACTTGAGTACGCTTTCTCTTCGGTCGTCCAAATTTTGCATACAAGTATTAGGTACAAAATGTAGATTTATATCAACTTTTTAGCTATTTCCTGCTAACCTGAAGTGGTACTTTACCTGAAACGTTTCCCCAATAATATTAAAAATGTGATAATTTTGCATCATACTGTGATAAAGCACCACATTCTAAGTGTTTTTTGTATCTTTGCATCTTTTTGGAAAATGACCGGTTTTCCAGATAATCACAATTTTTCGCTTGACATTCAATTGGTAATGCATATACATTTGAGAATGTTTTTGCTTTATTTAAATGAAATTTTATTACATTATACACATTACTAAAGTCTCTTGCAACCTTTGACCCACTTCCACTTACTGAAAGTGGTAATTTACCTAAATTGTTGCCAAAATAAAATAATCATGTCAAATTTTTTATTCATGCAGCTGCAGAGTCTGCTTTATTCAACTTTACGTTTATAATAATTATTCAATATATTATTCATTTGATTTGTTGTTGATGGTTCTTTAATGTTCATATAAAATGTATAAAAATATAATCATTGTCTTATGGTTTACTCCTCAAATATTCATCCCCATATCTGAATATACAAGAGAGTCTAGGGGAGACCACTCCTGATTTTTATATAATTATACTAGGGGGCTTCGCTCGCCCACCCCTGAGTTTGGTTTACCGGATATACAATTTAAAGAGATTGTTATTTTCATGGGAATTGTTACGTATTCATTATTTTCACTTTAAAACGTTTGTAAAAACAATACTTGTCCTTTATTTCCGGTCCCGGGCATGGTTAAATCTCTTTCTCGCAGGACGTATAACGCTGCTCGTGTTGTGAAGGGGGGGGTGCTGGGGGCGGCTGAACGCACGCGAAGGAGATGCCGTCTGATCATCTGTTGTCTTTCTGCTGTTGGCGAGCTGTGTGTTGTTTCTGTCTCGCCGCATGTCGATCATTCAAAAGCCTGTACAGCAGCTGTCCTTTTGCCGCTTCGTGTCTCTGCCGCTCGCGTTGTGAAGGGGGGGCTGAACGCACGCTAAGGAGCTGCAGTTGGATCATATGCTGGCTTGTTGCTGCTGGCGAGCTGCGTGTTCTTTTTGTCTCGCTGCACGTCGATCATTTCAATGCCTGTACAGCAGCTGACCTTTTGCCACTTCGTGTCTGCCGCTCGCTTTGTGAAAGGGGTGGGGAGGATGACTGAACGCAAGCTAAGGAGAAACGTTCGGATCATCTGCTGGCTTCCTGCTGCTGCTGGCAAGCTGCATGTTCTGTGTGTCGCTTGTTGTTGTTTTAAGAGCTGGGAACACATGATGTCTATCTGCCAAAAGCAACTGCTTGGTTAGATGCCCGTGAACTTTTTTTAAATGTTGTCTCGCTTGATGTTAAAGTGTCTCTCATGGTACATCAAATTGTCTTCCGAGAAGATCACGTCTCGTCTCCCTCCCAGGATTTTTTTTTATATAATAGAGAGATCATTTTAGTGGTCATTAAGTAAATTAAGATATAAGTTAATTAAAGATGAATGTGATGCAAGGTAGAGAAACTTTGGACAAATTCATTGTTATCCGATGTTGATGTTTTACGCTTTCTTGCAGAGACATTTGAAGTTGCAGTTTGTCAGCTTGTTTTCTTAACCAATGCACATATTCATGCTTTTCTGTCCTACAGGGCACCAGCACAACAATGAACAGAGCTGCCAATTATTGTGAAGTTTATAACTGAAACATTTTAGGGTAGTAGATTGGTTCTGTCCCTTTTAAAAAGGAAGTGATTAAACATTTGCTCACATTTATTCACTATGGGCATGTGATATTTTTTGATAAATAATATATTACTAATATTTTCCCTATTTTAAATAATTAATTTTGTTTCTGTTCAGATGTTTGACGTGCGCCCCATATGGTCTAGAAATGCAGTGAAGGCCAACTTAGACATTCATCCAGACAAGCTAAAGCTGCTGCTGCCTTTTGTGGCCTATTACATGGTGAGTGGTGTGTTATTGAAATCTTCAGCTACTGGGATTGTATAGCTGAATAGAGGATGAGAGTTCTAACAATTGTGGAAGAGACTTTCTAAAGTTGCACAATTCCCATTAAAATTTTTCAAATGATTAACAGTTATAATAGTTCAGTCAAAACACTGGGAATCATTGTATTTTCACTTACAGATAAATTATAGTTGTATCTATCCATTCATAGAGTGCATTTACATGCACTTTAATAACCCAGTTATTAACTGAAACTTGATTTCTAAAATGCCATGTAAACCCTTATTCTTGTTATGGAAACTGGAATATTCACCTCTAAGAAACCAGGGTAACACAATAGACGTCTCTCATAGTATGCCAGTTATGTGGCCATTAACCGGGTTACAGTTAAGGATTTTAAATTCTGCGCGTGTCTAGATAGATAGATAGATAGATACTTTATTAATCCCAAGGGGAAATTCACATAATCCAGCAGCAGTATACTGATACAAAGAAACAATATTAAATTAAATAGTAATAAAAATGAAAAAAAAATTAAAATAAAATTAATGTCCGCATTTACTCCCCCGGGTGGAATTGAAGAGTCGCATAGTGTGGGGGAGGAACGATCTCGTCAGTCTGTCAGTGGAGCAGGACGGTGACAAAAGTCTGTCACTGAAGCTACTCCTCTGCCTGGAGATGACACTGTTAAGTCTGTTGCACTCTCTTACATTGTGTATGTGTTAGCTTCACATGTGTCCAATATCCATAGGTAGAAAGCAGTGGAAGTGTCCGCAAAGATGAATTTCCTGAGACATATGCTTGGATGATCATTTTATTCCTTCTCCTAGGTGAAATAACCTGTCACAATATTTCAGAAACTGCTAAAATTAATATATGTTGATGAGCTGAACGTACAGTACCAAACTCAGCAGCACATTCATGGGAGCAATGTTGGGGATAACACTTTAAAAGTAACTTGTGTTATCTTCTCCAATTATTGTTTTAAACAAATGAACAACCTAGTGAAATACTTTTTTTTTAATTGAAGTAAAAATACCTACATTATACTATCTCGACAACACTGGGTATAAAGCAAGAAATGAAACATGCCGGTAAGCTGTTCCTTTGTAAAGCTGAATTGCACAGCAAAACAGAAAAAGGTGTGCTGCGTGCAATCTGGTAACAGAAACATGACTGGTAACTGATAATGTGTCAGTTTAGTTTTAATCCACCTATTTGCTATAGATGTGTTTAAACAGTGTGATCAGGTGACACAGTGGCCACTGTCCATATGTTGAATCTTTAGGGGCTCAGGTTGGGAATGTAAAAGGAGGAGGAATGTTATTTAGTTAGTTATTTTCACAGTACATGAAGGACTAAACCTATTTATGAAACAAGAAAATTATGACGGGCTCCGGTGCTTGATTTCGGATTCATGGGGGCCAATGATGACATTGAACACTTTTTTTGCAAAGTTTAATACTTTTGGAGCATTATGCAAAAGGAAATTCCTTTAGTGAACTTGCGTGTGTAAATGGTGGTTTTTAAGAAACCAGGTTTCTACCTTATCCCAGTTTTGTGTGTGCATTTTAACGCACTCATGTTCTTTTATGTGTCTGCACTCCTTCAGGTAATTGTGTCTTATTTTATCCTCTTCAGATCTTTAGTGTTGCTAGCTGCAAGTCATTTTTCAGGTGAGACAGTTAGAGAGTTGTCTGACCATTTAAGATCATGTGATATAGGCCTGCACAAGTAGATGGTTAACTAACTGCCTTACCAATATGGGTTTATGTATTTGTTTTTTGGACTGTTTAATTTGAACAATAAATCGGAGCACCCTGCACTGATAAAACGTAATCAAGCAGTGTCAACTTAAAATATGAATTATAAAAATGAGCAAACACTTCAACACTAATGAACAAATAGGCTGGACCAAAGCTCCTAAACTTGACTTCATTGGATAACATTCTGTCAAGTGGAGATTAGGCAGTTTCTGCTCTTACCCTCAATTACAATACCCTGGGGATAAAGGGTGCTTCCCAGTTAGTGACCTTCGGTAGGAATAATTAAAAAGGACTGATAAATATTTATTTTGAAACCAAGCATACCTTCAGAAGTTTTAGACACATTTTGGTTTCAATTCAAATGGTAAAAGACAACCTGTAAACTTAAAGGCAGGAATTTGCCAGAATTGTTGCAAAAAGTTATCATTAATTTGTCAATTCAAGCAATTGGCAAACACACGCTTAAAACCTGATCACCCTGCTTCTTTGCTCGATTGATGCTTTCCTGCTTCTTTGCCCTGCCTTTTGGTTTTTAAAAATGTCTTATTGTACTTATGTTATGATTCCTTTTTGTAAAGAGTTATAACTTGTAGCCTTTTATTTATATGTTACCTATGGACTATTGTGAAATGTTTGTTTAAATTAAATACAAAAAAAAAGTGTCTTGTACTTCTGCCTACTCGATATGTTACCATTGGCAGTGAAGTAGTATATGGTTTTAATGTAATATTTTGCTTTGTTTATATAAAAATATTTACATTACCTACTACCCCTGCAAAAGGCTGGTATAACTGTTTACCATTGAGGTACACAAATTATTTTATTTCATACAAACTATTTTTCTTTTTTTGTTGTTAGTTACACAAATAAGGTAACT
Organism: Polypterus senegalus; assembly: GCF_016835505.1. Taxonomy (NCBI): domain Eukaryota; kingdom Metazoa; phylum Chordata; class Cladistia; order Polypteriformes; family Polypteridae; genus Polypterus; species Polypterus senegalus. The sequence continues at coordinate 174,507,981 of NC_053162.1, forward strand.
GACCTGCTTGGCACACCCATAATGTGAGATACCGTTTGGCTGTTTCAGGGTGGCTCTTGGTGTCCAGAGTTCTTTTTTGGGGAGATTTTTTTTTTTGTATTTGTGTCCATTTGTCTTCAGGTGATCTCTGTCATTGCAGCTGACTGGACCATGGAGAAGTATGTGGGTCCGTTTTGGCTATGATCCTAGGAAGGATCCCAAGGCCAAGGTATACCAGGTGCTGGACTTCCGGATCCGCTGTGGAATGAAACATGGTATGTAAATGTTAGTGTGTATTTGTAATTCATTGCTGGGTAATTCAGTAGAGCTTTTAAGTAAATGAAGTTAACAGCCTGTACACATTACCACATTTACACCATGCTCGCATCTTAACTTATAAATACAAAGCAAGGTTGTGGTCAAAATGCAGTTCCACACTCAGCTAGGCTTACATGTTCAAAACCTTCCCTTATTGAGTTTTTCTCCTGGTCACCCTTTTTCATATAAATATTTCAGCACAGTAATGCACCATGTCACAAATCATCCTTTATTTCCAGCTGATGATGAGTGCCTTTAGTTCACTCTACTGGTCTGCAGTGTCACCAGATCATCATTTCCATTTGTGCACCTTTGGTATGAGGTGCTGAAGGACATTTGTGGTGTAAATGTGCAGCTAAAAAAAATATGCAAAAACTGAATGATGCTGTCAAGTCCACATGTATTTAAACCCGTAAACACTGTTTCCATAATCCACAAGACAAAGAATTCAGGCTCACTATGGATTTTAAAGAGGGCTTTACCAAACCACTGCAGAGGTGGGCCTGATAAAGGTGTCTGCGCAAAGTATTCTGAATATGTGTCTTAGAACTCCACTAATCCATTCCATTCCTCCATACTCTCTGTATATGCAAGCTATTATGAGAAATGTCCTTTGGCAATAATGACTTGTGATTGATGGTATCCCTTAAGCTTTGATGTTGGGATTTTATTAAAGATATGGCCACTGTTTCCTAAATTCAGAATGACCGTACCGTACATTGCATCATCCCAGTAAGTTTAAATAAACGCCAACATTTTGGCCTAAATTGTTGTATCTTGCCATTTCCAAAGGTGATTACCATGTGAGAACAGTTTTGAACCACAGAATCCAGGAGTATAAAGAACTTTGGGGACAGGGAACAGATTTAGTTGATCACTTTCTGAATGCAGTGCGACTTGCCTCTCTTACAGGCTATACTCCCAGTGACATTCCAGTGAAAGCAAAGAGGAGCGCTTATGATTATAAGTTGCCTATAACTGTGAATAAAACAGGTGGGTAGTTTAACTTTGATTCCCTGAACTGCAGACTCCTTTTTTTTTATTCTTTTTTCTTCTTCATATCATGCCATACAGCATTTTCATCTACTGGCAGCAAGTAACACATAGATTCTACTTCCAGGTTCCCAACCAGCCAGCCTGCAGGAGTTCACCCAGGGCCCAGCTGCAGAAAGCTCTTCCGGTGGCCGAAGGCCAGCTCCTTCTAGGTATCGGCTGAAGGTTGGTAGTTCTCCTGAGGACAGATGCTCTAAGTAATATTATTTATCAAGGAATGTATTTTTGCTTTAATTTAGTTTCTTACTAATCCATTTTGGACATTATTGGATGTTCATGTACCTTCCTCCACTCTCTGCCATGTTGTATTCACAGTCTTTGAGAAAGCTTGCTAAACAGTTGAGATTAGAAGGGAGTGCAACGTCTGTCATTCCATAATAAAACTTTTTTTATTTGTTTATTTGTTCTTAGGAGTCCGTGTATATTTTCTGTGAGGGGACCCTGCCACCCTATAGGCAAATGTTCTACCAGCTGTGTGACTTACAAGTCGACAGGTAAGCTGATGTCTCATCAGAACCTGTGATGTGGTTTCCTAAAAGTCTTAAACAATTTTCTATGGCTTTTTCTTTTGCCTTTTCCTTTAGTTAGTGATCACTCTTCCATAAATCTTTCCCATTAGTGCTTGGAAGGATCCTTAAGAAATCTGAATGGAATAATTTTATTGTGCAAGGGTATAAACATAACATTTTATTTTACTGGAATAAATAACAATTATCCCTTTTTAGTTTTAAAGGGAGTGGTTGTAAAGTGACAAGAAAAAGCATTTCGCTGGAAACTAAAATGCAGGTGCTCAGATGATTAGATGCAGGTGAATGCCAAATTGATATTGGCACTGCTTTAAATTTGTCAACTTTGACAATGCGGACAATTTTAAAAAATAAAGAGAAAATTGTATCATCAGCAACTACAACCACAGCAACTTCTGCAACAAAAATTACATGTTCCAGATGTAATGTGAGTGAGCAATTAGAAAAAGGACTTTCCATCTGGATTGACGATGAAGTTGAACGCAATATGCCATTAAGTCAAGCAATCATAATGGAAAAAGCGAAATCAATTTTTAACCACATTCGGAATGAAAAAGGCGACACCAGTGAAAATTTCATAGCTAGTCAAGGGTGGTTCCATCGATTTTTAAAAACAGAAACAATCTTCATAACATACAGATTACTGGAGAAGCGACAAGTGGAGATACAGAAGCAGCTGCTGCATTTCCAGTGACACTAAGAGCCACTATTGAATGAGGAAATTATCCTGCTGAATTGGTTTTGAAAAATAACTTTTCAGTGTTGATGAAATGGGCCTTTATTTGGAAGAGAATGCAAAAACACACATTTTTATCCTGCAAAGAAAAGTGAGCACGAGGATTTAAAGCTGCAAAAAAACATTTAACATTTCTTCTGGTCGGTAACACTAATGGAGTCTTTCAATTAAAACAATCCAAATTTTGCTAGAAGTTCAAAGGCAACACGCAGTGTCATTGATGCAATGTCTTGCTATCGACAATTGAAATTGAAAAAGGCAAATGATGTTAGATGACTTCTTCACAAAAAAGACAAAGTGTCAAATTCCTCATCACAAACATAAATTATGTATTTACTCAAATTTTTGATTTTTATGAATTAAAATTGATATTAGCAATAAAAAAAATATTTAATACTGTATAATAAAAGTATTGTACATGTTACAAAATAAAACAAAAAAAAGAAACTTTTATTCTCGATCCTGTTTCACCTACCCCCATTATTTACATATTAAGATGACCTCGTGTAACACTGGGATTTCTTGGAACGTATCCCCCGCGTTAAGCGGGGTCTTACTTTACTAGGATAATTAGCAGCTCTAAATTTTAAGTTAATGTGAATGCATGTACAGTATATATGTTATTGTATCCCCTATCCAGGTTTGATTCCTACATTTTGTCCACTGCTGCTTGATGTTCCATAAGTCCTCTCTTTAGCTACAATTCCCTTAACTACTTAATTAGATGGCTTAATGGGCAACCTAGGTCAGGCAGTTGTGGTCAGCAGTTCCAGGGTTGAAGCAGACCAATGAGAAGACATTCTATCGATGACGGTTGCTTGGAGGAGGCAGAGGAAGGCTCTGGTTGGTTCTGCTAATTGTGATGGGTTTGTGGAGCAGTGTTGCACCGTTATAATAATGTTATTAGGCCCACTGTGCACGGATAGAAATTGACTTACTGAAATCAAAATGATCATTTAGTAACAAGTTCAAAACTTTTTGATTTTGTGATATTTTTTGTATTGTCCAAAGGCCATAATTTTAATAAATCAAGCATCGTGCTTTCAGTAAAATTTGAATATGACCATTTATGGCCCCTTTCAAATAGGTACAGTGGAAGGTAACTTAGAGGGCACCTGTCACATAGCCAGCACGTTTTAAAAGTCCGTGTCTGCAACGTGAAAATTATTTTCAGAAGACCATCAATCATTTTGCTGAGTTCTCAAGAATTCAGACACCTCCTTATGCAGCTCTAAATTTTAAGTTAATGTGAATGTATGTACAGTATATATCTTATTGTATCCCCTATCCAGGTTTGATTCCTACATTTTTTACTTAGCATAAAGCTTTGCAGCATTTTAAGTCAACTTACATAAGACTTCTTGCCAACTACAGCTTTGCGAGTCCAGATCTGGGACTTCTCTCCCCCAACTCTGCCAGTGACACCTGACTGATTATAACCTTCAAACAAGATGGAAACTAAGCCCTGCTTTGTCTTGTATTCATGTTTTTAAATTATTTTTGGATCATCAGTACAGCACTGTAGCACTGGTGACATTTCATTGATTTTAGGTTGGGCAGCACATTGTTGAGTGCAAATGATAAAGTGTTTTGAAAATCTGGCAGCTGCTAGATGTGTGGGACACGAAAGCAGAAATTACTACGCAGATTTTTTTGTTTTTGTTTTGGAGAAATCATCATGGGTTGACTCTTTATTTTTGTTTTTTTTTGTTTTTTGTTTTTTTTCCCTCACCCTGCAGTCTACAGAAAATCATCCATCAGAACGACTCCAAGGAGACAGAATGTACAGAACGGGATGGCTGGTGTGTTCCCAAAACAAATGATGAGCTCAGAAATATTATGTCAAACATGATCATGCAAGTTGTTCGCTCAAAGAATCCAGGTAACATCACATTTTCTCTCCATTTAACCTCACCTCCAACATTTTGGCTCTAGGTGTCATATTTTGAGTTATGCTAACTTGTAAACCTCCCAGGTGATGGTCTGGCTGTATACCAACTTCAGCTTTCTACCATTTACAGGGGCAATGTTTAAATCTAAACTATGACATCTCCTTTCTAGTCCTCCTTCAGTAGCTGTGCTTCTGCCTCTTTGTGGCCGACATTGTGATACAATTAATTCTTATGCTTAACGATTTTTTTTTTTCCTCATCAGCTCTGCTTCCAGGCAAGAAAGCTCACTCATCCTCAAAAGAGGGACAAGAATCGATTGACATGGAGAGTGCAGAAGAAGATAATGGTGATGATGAAGAAGAATTCCATCCTTCAGATGGCAGTGAGAATGAGATGGAGACAGAAATCCTAGATTTCATGTGACTTTTGTTGAAATGTGTGCACATGATGCATGGTGGGAGTATGCATAGCAGGCGTCCTGGGACTGAACTACTCCTTTCTCAATAAAGGGGAAAAAAAGTCAGTATAACATTAGATATATTGTCAGGAATCTATGCTCATGTTGCCAAATGAAATATTATACACACAGGAAGAAAAACAAGCTTCTGCACATTAGAAGAAAGCTGCTGCTGTGATGTACTTTTATTTTGCTGCGTCTCAACCTAAAATAAATTACAGATCTCTACAGAAACAGAAATGTTTGGTCAGGCAAAAGTTTTGCTTATACTTGTTGCCACCCATTTGCTCAAGACATTGGCATCCATGATTTGTGAAGCTAAACAATATAGTTGTATATTTGAACTAAAATAAAATATTTTGTGAAATGTCTGCTGCCTTTTTTCAAGACTTTCTGGGACAGCATGGTGGGAAGGGAAGTATTGTAAAATTGTGTGAGTGGATCCAATGCATCCTTGACTGACGAAGAGATTTCGTGACATAATATCCGGTCAGAAACATTTTGATGCTTCCTTTGTGATACATTGCATTTTCTTCTTTAATACTTCCTTTTTCCCTCAATTGTGCTACCATAGCCCAAACTGCAGTTCATGAAATTAGACTCATTCCTTCCTTTCTGTTACCCTTGCATTCATCATTTGGATTTCTTGATGGGTACTTCTATATAATTCTGGAAGTACAGTGTGTACTAAGGATTATTCAGCTTTTCATTTCTTTAACTTGTTTTTTCTTTCTGCTACAGGTTATGGAGAACTGGTGCCTACCAGGCAACGTCAAGCACAAGACGGAAACTAAGCGTGGATGAGACAACAGTCCATAATAGAACGCACACCCACATTTACTCGCATAAGGTCAGTTTAGCATCTCTGTAAACTGAACAGGTTGTCTTTAAACTGTGAAACAAGATCAGAGTCCCCAGAGAGAAAGCTGTGAGAAAATGTCGGGTCTCCACAGAAGGCATTCACTGAAGTCTTAGTGCTGTCAATAAACAGTAAACCTCACATCACTGCTCTCTCCCTGAGCAGGTGTATTTATTTAACAGTTGTTAATTTATAACTAAAGCAATGCTTCTGGTTTGGCCTTGTATGTAGTAACCGCTCTTATTAGGCTTGATTTGCTGGCTACAAAACTAAAAACAAATGAATGAGAACAAAGAACGAAAAGCATGGAAATTGCGTATTATCTGCACAGCTGCACATTTCTCGGGCCGTGTGCGCTTCTAGATTTTGGTTTACTGTGGAGAAGAGCAATGGATGGAATTGTAAACAAGTTTAGCACAGAAAATTCAGTGCTGCCCTCCAGTATAAAGGTAACGTAGAGCACAAATGAGGTCTAGTTAGGTGGTCATCTTAAATCACAAATGAGTGATGGCAGCTGTTTCCATATTCCCACTACAAGCAGGAACGGTGATCAAATGTAGCAGGTCCTTCATGCTTTTTAGTACTGCAGCAGCTGTATATGTTTTTTAGATGCTGTGTGCAGGAAGGTAACTATGTGAGTAGTGGTTTGACTTTTAGGTTTATAGTTCTACATGCAGGGAAAGACATTTTTAAAAGCAACCAGTCCATTATGCCTAGTGATTTGTAAAAAGAAGAATTTTGTGCAAAAAAATTCTTAAGTGGTTACTCTTTATTTTGTATTTTATGTTGCATGTTGTAGTACTAGGGTGTTGTACCGCATGTTGGAAAATCGCTATTGAATGTAGAAATTCTGTCTTTTGTGGTTTATCTTAATGCAGGCAGGAATTACTGTACCATGCTGCTGAACCTTCCATGTGAGCTGGGCAGTCTCTGACTGGTGATTCTCTATTTCTAAAAGTAGACTCCTGCCTTGTTTTAATGTGTTTGGCAGTGCCAAAGATTCGGGTCTGAGAGTCTTCTTGCCGTTTTTACTTTAGAATTGCACCCATCTCCCCTACTCCAGCATTTCTAAAAGAAAATAACTCCTAAAAGCTTGTGGTGCTGCGCTTCAAAACGTAGTGTGGCAAGTGACTGGTGCTGCTACCCAGCCGGGATGCCCAGAAGGACTGAAGCAGGGCTTGTGCCTCCCCCAGACCACGAGGGACCAACCGCCCTGGTTGCTTTGGGGACCATGGGTAGAGAGCTTGGAAGCTCAACCCTATAGGGGCCCGTGGTCACCGCCAGGGGGCGCCCCAATGCCTAGAGAGCCCTGGAACTCGGCACTTCCGCCACACCCGGAAGTGCTGGGGGGAAGAGGATCAGGAACACCCAGAGTTCTTCCAGGTACACAGCCGGTGCTTCCGCCACTAGGGAATGCTGGCAGAAGTTTACTGGAGGACACCTGGAGCACATCCGGGTGGATATAAAAGGGGCCACCTCCCCCAATTCGAGGGCTTGAGTCGGGAGAGAAGGAAGGACAAGGTCTTGGAGGAGGGAAGGAGGCGGCCTGAAGAGAGAAAGAGGCAGAGTGAGGCCTGGACTTTGGGGTGAAGTGGGTTGTGTGGCACTTTATTATTGTACATAGAGGATTGTAAATAAACGTGTGGTGGTGCTCTGCAACATGTCTACCTGTCTGTGTCCAGGGCTTGTTCCACAGTAGATATTTGGTGAGAAAAGGGATTATGGCAGCTGCTTTGAGATTTTTTTTTTTAAAGAGTTATTCCTTGATGCCACCAAGTCTGCTGCTGGACCCTTAGATTAAGAGCGTAAGATATTTAACAAATGTAAGGTGACAATTAAGTTCATCAGGCTTGTTTATTTAACTAATCTAATAGCCAAGCTGTTGTAACATCTAACCAGATACTTCTTTAAGATACAGCCAGGTCTTACATGGGCGCCCCTTGGCCTGGTCCAGCCACTCGGGTCCCCAACAATGAGGATCCTGTGAGCCGGATCACCCTCAGGGAATCTGCCACATGGCCTTAGTGTCTTAACTCATGCACCCTTATAATGCAGGTAATGTGCCTCATTCGGGAATCCATGAGCAACACAAAGTCAAACCAGCGGCACCCAAGGATTCTCTGAAGAGACACAGTACTGAAGGAGTCCAGTCTTCATCTCGGGTCACTGAATTGCGTCCATGTCTCACACCCATATAGCAAGACAGGAAGCACCAGGACTCTAAAGACTTGGACCTTCATCTTTTTGCAGAGAACACTTGATTAATAATAAATGATTCATAGTAATTTCGTACTGTGCCATCTCCGTCTGTATGGTTTACCAATTGAGTATCATTTGTATGTTTATATTTGTGGGTTTTTTTTTTCCACGGCTCATGTTATATTGTTCAAACATCTGTGTTTATTTAATCTTTGCTGTACAGCATGTTTTTTTAATGTTTAAACACTGATTTTGTTGGAAATACCAATACAATAAATACATGTTTAATTTTATCGACCATTTTACATTTTTATTCCTGTGAGTGGTTGTGCAGGTAGAAACTCTACTGCACTACTTTGCCCGGGGGCCTATAATGCTGTTAAGACGGCCCTGCCCTCAGTGAGTTTCCATTGACTGTTGTTACACCATTTTGTTCTCCAATGAATTGCACAGTATTACTCAGTCAAGACTTTCTGCTTGGAAATTTCATTCATCAAGATGGAATGTGTGATTGAAGTGTTCTCCAGATCTGATGGGGTCTGCAAGAAATACGCGACTTGGAAAAAGAGAGAGGATGAGAGGTTGAGGGCGTACACTGATAGCACGTTGCTACGCCCACCACACAACGTACCCCCTGGATTGGGATCCGAGTGTAGTGGGTGACACCTCAGTGGAACACTGAGGTTTTTTATGGTGGCTGGAGTGCCAGTCCTGCCACCAACCCCAAGTTTTCCCTGTAGGTTGGAGGACCCGCTTGCAGGGCTGGGTGCAAAATAACATGCCTTTCTTAAGGGCCCAATGAAGAAGACAGCAAGAAAATGAGCGCAAGAAGAAAGACAAGGCCCTGTCAAAGACTTAGTCCAGTTAAGAATTTGTGGCTGGACTTGACAGAGGCTGTTCACTCAGGATCTCCATGACACCTACCAAACCTTGAACAGTTTTGCAGTGGATAAGAAGAAGAGAACAATGGAGGTAAAATGGCAGAGCAGGTAGAACACACAGACTCAAGGCTGCCAAACCATCATCTACTCATTACTGTCTTGACAGAGACGTGCGTACTTATGTGAAGAGTTATTGTGGATTTTATACAATGCATCCGGAAATTTATTCACAGTGCATCACTTTTTCCACATTTTGTTATGTTACAGCCTTATTCCAAAATGGATTAAATTCATTTTTTTCCTTAGAATTCTACACACAACACCCCATAATGACAACGTGAAAAAATTTACTTGAGATTTTTGCAAATGTATTAAAAATTAAAAAAACTGACAAATCACATGTACATAAGTATTCACAGCCTTTGCCATGAAGCTCCAAATTGAGATCAGGTGCCTCCTGTTTCCCCTGATCATCCTTGAGATGTTTAATTGGAGTCCACCTGTGGTAAATTCAGTTGATTGGACGTGATTTGGAAAGGCACACACCTGTCTATAGAAGGTCCCACAGTTGACAGTTCATGTCAGAGCACAAACCAAGCATGAAGTCAAACGAATTGTCTGTAGGCCTCCGAGACAGGATTGTCTCGAGGCAGAAATCTGGGGAAGGTTACAGAAAAATTTCTGCTGCTTTGAAGGTCCCAATGAGTACAGTGGCCTCCATCATCTGTAAGTGGAAGAAGTTCAAAAACCACCAGGACTCTTCCTAGAGCTGGCCGGCCATCTAAACTGAGTGATTGGGGGAGAAGGGCCTTAGTCAGGGAGGTGACCAAGAACCCGATGGTCACTCTGTCAGAGCTCTAGAGGTCCTCTGTGGAGAGAGGAGAACCTTCCAGAAGGACAACCATCTCTGCAGCAATCCACCGATCAGGCCTGTATGGCAGAGTGGCCAGACGGAATCCACTCCTTAGTAAAAGGCACATGGCAGCCCGACTGGAGTTTGCCAAAAGGCACCTGAAGGACTCTCAGACCATGAGAAACAAAATTCTCTGGTCTGATGAGACAGATTGAGCTCTTTGGTGTGATTGCCAGGCGTCACGTTTGGAGGAAACCAGGCACCGCTCATCACCAGGCCAATACCATCCCTACAGTGAAGCATGGTGGTGGCAGCATCATGCTGTGGGGATGTTTTTCAGCGGCAGGAACTGGGAGGCTAGTCAGGATAAAGGGAAAGATGACTGCAGCAATGTACAGACACATCCTGGATGAAAACCTGCTGCAGAGCGCTCTTGACCTCAAACTGGGAAGACGGTTCATCTTTCAGCAGGACAACGATCCTAATCACACAGCCAAGATATCAAAGGAGTGGCTTCAGGACAACTCTGTGAATGTCCTTGAGTGGCCCAGCCAGAGCCCAGACTTGAATCCAATTGAACATCTCTGGAGAGATCATAAAATGGCTGTGCACCGACGCTTTCCATCCAACCTAATGGAGCAGATGCCGCACTGATCCGCCTGTTGATCTCACGCTCCATTCTTCTCTCACTCGTGAACAAGACCCCGAGATACTTGAACTCCTCCACTTAGGGCAGGATCTCACCCCCAACCCTGAGAGGGCACTCCACCCTTTTCTGGCTGAGGACCATGCTCTCGGATTTGGAGGTGCTGATTCTCATCCCAGCTGCTTCACACTCAGCTGCGAACCGCTCCAGAGAGAGCTGAAGATCACGGCCTGATGAAGCAAACAGTACAACATCATCTGCAAAAAGCAGTGACCCAATCCTGAGTCCACCAAACCGGACCCCTTCAACACCCTGGCTGCGCCTAGAAATTATGTCCATAAAAGTTATGAACAGAATCGGTGACAAAGGGCAGCCCTGGCGAAGTCCAACTCTCACTGGAAACGGGCTTGACTTACTGCCGGCAATGCGGACCAAACTCTGGCACTGGTTGTACAGGGACCAAACAGCCCTTATCGGGGGTCCAGTACCCCATACTCCCAGAGCACCCCCCACAGGATTCCCCGAGAGACACGGTCGAACGCCTTTTCCAAGTCCACAAAACACATGTAGACTGGTTGGGCAAACTCCCATGCCCCCTCCAGGATTCTGCTAAGGGTGTAGAGCTGGTCCACTGTTCCGTGACCAGGACGAAAACCACACTGTTCCTCCTGAATCCGAGGTTAGACTATCCGAAGGACCCTCCTCTCCAGAACCCCCGAATAGACTTTTCCAGGGAGGCTGAGGAGTGTGATCCCTCTGTAGTTGGAACACACCCTCCGGTCTCCCTTTTTAAAGAGGGGGACCACCACCCCGGTCTGCCAATCCAGAGGCACTGTCCCCAATGTCCATGCGATGTTTCAGAGACGTGTCAACCAAGACAGTCCTACAACATCCAGAGCCTTGAGGAACTCTGGCCATATCTCATCCACCCCCGGGGCCCTGCCACCAAGGAGTTTTTTGACCACCTCGGTGACTTCAGTCCCAGAGATGGGACAGCCCAGCCCACCTCAGAGTCCCCAGGCTCTGCTTCCTAATTGGAAGGCATGTTAGTGGGATTGAGGAGGTTTTCGAAGTACTCTTCCCACCGACCCACAACATCCTGAGTCAGGTCAGCAGCACACCATCCCCACCATATACAGTGTTGACACTGCACTGCTTCCCCCTCCTGAGACGCCGGACGGTGGACCAGAATCTCCTCAAAGCTGTCTGAATGTCGTTCTCCATGGCCTCTCCAAACTCCTCCCATGCCCGAGTTTTTGCCTCAGCAACAAATTTACATACCTAAATTTGGAAGTAATAGGAAACTAAAAAAATCTCCACGATGGATTAATAAAGATTTAAAAAAGAAGTTGCAAAGGAAAAAACTGCTGTATAAGGCATATAAGACTAATGACTGCAAAGAGAACCGTAGCGCGTATGAGAACATGAGGGCAACCATTAAGAAGGATATCAGAGAGGCTAAAAGACAGTTGGAGAGGAATAGAGCAGATAAGGCGAAAGAAGACCCCAAGAGATTCTTTCAGTATTTTAGTAGTAAAAAAACAGTTAAGGAGGAGGTCAAGTTCAATAGGAATAGTAAAGGGGAATTAAAAGATACAGACAATGAAATAGCAGATGCCCTAAACTTACATTTTTCTGAGGTGTTTACAAGTGAGCAAGTGGATAACCTGCCAGAGGTAAACACAACTACTAAGGAGGTACTGAGGGATTTGGAAATTGTAGAGGGAGAATTGCTGCTTAGATTAAATAAGATGAAATCAAACAAATCACCAGGCCCAGATAGTATTTATCCTCGTGTTCTTAAGGAGGCTAGTGAGTACATATATAAACCCTTGACACGTATTTTTAGGAAGTCACTGTGCACTGGAGAGATTCCAAAGGACTGGAAAATGTCAAATATCATCCCATTATATAAAAAGGGTGACAGGGCAGATCCAAGCAACTATAGGCCAGTAAGCTTAACAAGCATCACAGGAAAATTAATGGAAGGAATTATTAAGGATAAGATTGAGCAACACATGACAAGGACAGGAGTTATTCTGAACAGTCAGCATGGGTTCAGAAGGGGGAGGTCGTGTTTTACTAACATGTTGGAATTCTATGAGGAGGCAACAAAAGGATATCAACAAAGTGGAGCTTATGATATTATTTATCTGGACTTTCAGAAAGCTTTTGATAAGGTGCCACATGAGAGGTTGGGCATCAAGTTAAAAGAAGTGGGAATTCAGGGTGATGTTTTTAGATGGGTGCAGAATTGGCTCAGACACAGGAAGCAGAGGGTGATGGTGCGAGGAACCTCATCAGAACTGGCTGATGTTAAGAGTGGTGTTCCACAGGGGTCAGTGCTAGGGCCGCTGCTATTTTTAATATATATAAATGATTTAGATAGGAATATAAGTAACAAGCTGGTTAAGTTTGCAGATGATACCAAGATAGGTGGATTAGCAGATAATTTGGAATCCGTTATATCATTACAGAAGGACTTGGATAGCATACAGGCTTGGGCAGATTTGTGGCAGATGAAATTTAATGTCAGTAAATGTAAAGTATTACACATAGGAAGTAAAAATATTAGGTTTGAATACACGATGGGCGGTCGAAAAATCGAGAGTACACCTTATGAGAAGGATTTAGGAGTCATAGTGGACTCCAAGCTATCAACTTCCAAACAGTGTTCAGAAGCCATTAAGAAGGCTAACAGAATGTCAGGTTATATAGCACGATCTGTGGAGTACAAGTCCAAGGAGGTTATGCTCAACCTTTATAATGCACTGGTGAGGCCTCATCTTGAGTACTGTGTGCAGTTTTGGTCTCCAGGCTACAAAAGGACATAGCAGCACTAGAAAAGGTCCAGAGAAGAGCGACTAGGCTGATTCCAGGTCTACAGGGGTTGAATTATGAGGAAAGATTAAAAGAGCTGGGCCTTTACAGTTTAAGCAAAAGAAGATTAAGAGGTGACATGACTGAAGTGTTTAAAATTATGAAGGGAATTAGTACAGTGGATCGAGACTTGTATTTTAAAATGAGCTCATCAAGAACACGGGGACACAGTTGGAAACTTGTTAAGGGTAAATTTCGCACAAACATTAGGAAGTTTTTCTTTACACAAAGAACGATAGACACTTGGAATAAGTTACCAAGTAGTGTGGTAGACAGTAAGACGTTAGGGACTTTCAAAACTCGACTTGATGTTTTCTTGGAGGAAGCAAGTGAATAGGACTGGCGAGCTTTGTTGGGCTGAATGGCCTGTTCTCGTCTAGATTGTTCTAATTGTTCTAATTGTTCTAACTGAAGCCGCATTCCGCTTGGCCTGCCAGTACCTATCAGCTGCCTCCAGAGACCCACAGGACAAAAAGGTCCTATAGGACTCCTTCTTCAGCTTGACGGCATCCCTCACCGCCGTGTCCAACAACGGGTTCGGGGATTGCCGCCACGACAGGCACCGACTACCTTGCGGCCACAGCTCTGGTCAGCCGCCTCAACAATAGAGGCACGGAACATGGCCCATTCGGACTCAATGTCCCCCACCTCCCTTGGGATGTGGTCGAAGTTCTGCCGAAGGTGGGAGTTGAAGCTACTTCTGACAGGGGACTCTGCCAGCCGTTCCCAGCAGACCCTCACAACACGTTTGGGCCTACCAGGCCTGAAGCCAACTCACCACCAGGTGGTGATCAGTTGACAGCTCTGCCCCTCTCTTCACCCGAGTGTCCAAGACATGTGGCCGCAAGTCTAATGACACGACCACAAAGTCGATCATTGAACTGAGGCCTAGGGTGTCCTGGTGCCAAGTGCACATGTGAACAACCCTATGCTTGAACATGGTGTTCGTTACAGACAATCTGTGATGAGCACAGAAGTCCAATAACAAAACACCGCTCGGGTTCAGATCGGGGGGGCCATTCCTCCCAATCATGCCCTTCCAGGTCTCACTGTCATTGCCCACGTGAGCATTGAAGTCTCCCAGCAGAACAAGGGAATTCCCAGAAGGTACGCCCTCTAGCAACCCCTCCAGAGACTCCAAAAAGATTGGATACTCCAAACTGCTGATCGGCGCATACGCACAAACAACAGTCAGGACCCTTCCCCCCACCCGAAGGCGGAGGGAGGCCACCCTCTCGTCAACTGGGGTAAACCCCAATGCACAGGCTGTAAGTCGGGGGGCAATAAGTATGCCCACACCTGCTTGGCGCCTCTCACCGGGGGCAACTCCAGAGTGGTAGAGAGTCCAGCCCCTCTCAATGAGATTGGTTCCAGAGTCCAAGCTGTGCGTCGAGGTGAGTCCGACTATATCTAGCCGGAACCTCTCGACCTTGCGCACTCGCTCAGGCTCCTTCCCCTTCAGAGAGGTGACATTCCACATCCCAAGAGCCAGTTTCTGTAGCCGAGGATCAGACCGCCAAGGTCCCCGCCTTCGGCCACCACCCAACTCACACTGCACCCAACCTCCTTGGCCTCTCCCATAGGTGGTGAGCCCATGGGGAGGAGGACCCACGTTCCCTCTTCGGGCTGTGCCCGGCCGAGCCCCATGGGTGCAGGCCCGGCCACCAGGCGCTCGCCATCGAGCCCCACCTCCAGGCCTGGCTCCAGAGGGGGGCCTTGGTGACCCGCGTCCGGGCAAGGGAAAACGTCGTCTAAGGTTTTTGTTCTTCATCAGAGGTTTGTTGAACCGCTTTTTGTCTCATCCCTCATCTAGGACAAGTTTGCCTTGGGTGGCCCTACCAGGGGCATAAAGCCCCAGACATCATAGCTCCTAGGATCATTGGGACATGCAAACCCCTCCACCACGATAAGGTGATGGTTCAAGGAGGGGTTATTTTTAATAAATTTGCAAAAACCTCAAGTAAACTTTTTTCACGTTGTCATTATGGGGTGTTGTGTGTAGACTTCTGAGGAAAAAAATGAATTTAATCCATTTTGGAATAAGGCTGTAACATAACAAAATGTGGAAAAAGTGATGCGCTGTGAATACTTTTTGGATGCACTGTATTTGTGATTCATTTAGACCACTTTGTTTTCACATTGACATTAAAGAGTCTTCTTCTGTTGGTCAGCGTCAATCGAGAAATCCTCTGTGAGTCAATGTTTTATAACAGTAAAATGTGACAACCTCCACGATGATGAACATTTTTTCTAGACATGTTATATACCATCATTCACCCTTTAAAAAAAAACTCTTCAAAACTTTCTCATTTAACCATGGAGACAAGAAAGCCATTAAGCCATACCATAATTTTTCCTGCACTTTGGGGGCATTGGCAATACACACACAGGTAGGGTAACTGCAGCCCAATGGAAAAACCTTGACGTTTTTCACTCATCAACATTTTCATTATGGAGGTCATGATTCCCAAGAACTCCTCTGGCAGATAAGAATTTAATTTGCAGGTTCCTGGTTGCCCAAGTGCTGGAGGTCTGAGATGCCAGCAGCGTGCCATAGCCCTGCCAGCTCACTGGAGTGGTCAGTGAGAAGCTGATAATGTTAAAGCCTGAGAAGGAGTCAGGTGTGCTGATAAGGCTTTAATGGACTGTGCTGAGAAGCCGACATCTGGTGCAGCTACACTTCCAGAGGCGGACACCTTGGCTCATCTGTGGGAACTGCTGACCAGCACTTTGTTTGGAGGGGGCCACTGTGGCGTGACTTGCAGCTTCGGTGAGATCACCAGCGTAAAGCCCTGTGGTGTTGGTTGGTGTGAATGGAGTGAACTGGGGTCACTGAGAGATTAGTGTGCCAGTGCCTAACTTTTAGATAACACAATGTTTAATGTTCTCTCCATCCAGACTGAGGCCAAGAAGGCTGAAGGACGGCATTCGTTTATCAGGCCGTCACACGTGTCACATACACAGCAAAATATAAGGCTGGACACCTGTGAGCTTCTGCTGTAGTCGAGACGAGGAAGCATCATGGCTCTGAGGGGGATGTTTGTGTTTCTGGCGCTTGCCTACTGCTTGAACATAGCTTCTGGTACTACGGTGAGTTGTCAACAAAGTCCTCATGGTGGCATGAGTGAGAGGAACAAAACAAACAACCGACAAAAGGGTCAACCCTGGCAAAACTAATATTACTCACTTTAGACATGGGCAAGGAGGTACCAGCGAGGGCACAAGATCGCCTTGCAGTATATACTGGCATGATGGGTCGAGGATGTATGAAAAAAACGGTCGATCCCCTAAATATTTTCTTGATCTCTGTTTGTCGCGACTGTCTTTTCACAGCTTGGCGTGGTGTACACTGAAGGTGGCATGGTTGAAGGCACCAATAAGAAGGTGGGATTTCGAAAATACCTTGATATCTTTAAGGGCATTCCCTTTGCTGCACCTCCAGGGAGATTCGAGAACCCCAAGCCTCACCCTGGATGGTCAGGTAAGACCACTACCACATCTGCTTTCTTGGCGCTGTGCCTCAAAGCTCCCAGGTCACACAGTCCAAGGGCCTCTTTGAATGGGTCTGGGTTATTGAGATCACTGGTCCACCCACTTCTGTAAATGTTGGGTCTCTTCCCGTTTTCTATCCACCCACCCATTTCTGAAATCTTCTCATTTAGAGCAGGTTTGCCGGGAAACTTTAGCCTGTCCTAGCAGGCGTCCAGCACAAGGCAGGAGCAACACCTGGACAGGACAGCAGTCCATCGCAAGGTGAACACACATGCACACATCAGGGGCCAACATAGCATCAGTGATCCACCTAAACTTTTTTCGATTAGACAGTTTTGGGGGGGGGTATCAGAAAATCAAGTAAAGGATTTAGGAGTCCTAGTGGACTCAACACTATCCAGTATGAGGAAGTCGGGAGTGGCAGAGAAGTATGTAAGAGTGGTACAGGATATGAACGAGGGCAGTGTGACAGTGGTGAGGTCTGCGGTAGGAGTGATGGATACGTCTGAGGTGGAGGTGGGATTACATTAGGGATCGGCTCCTAGCCCTTTCTTATTTGCAGTGGTGATGGACAGGTTGACATGCGAGATTAGACAGGAGTCCCTATTGACTATGATGTTTGCTGATGACATTGTGATCTGTAGCAATAATAGGGAGCAGGTTGAAGAGACCCGGGAGAGGTGGAGATCTGCTCTAGAGAGAAGAGGAATGAAGATCAGTAGAAACAAATTCAGAATACATGTGTGTGAATGAGAGGAAGTTTCAGTGGAATAGTGAGGATGCAGGTAGTAGAGCTGGCGAAGGTGGAGGAGTTTAATTACTTGGGATCAACAGTACAGAGTAATGCGTATTGTGGAATAGAGGTGACAAAGAGTGCAGGCAGGGTTGAGAAGGGTGTCAGGAGTGATTTGTGACAGACGGGTATCAGCAAGAGTGAAAGGGAAGGTCTACAGGACGGTAGTGAGACCAGCTGTGTTATATGGGTCAGAGACGGTGGCACTGACCAGAAAGCAGGAGACAGAGCTGGAGGTGGCAGAGTTAAAGATGCTAAGATTTGCATTGGGCACGAGGATGGACAGGATTAGAAATGAGGACATTAGAGGGTCAGCTCAAGTTGGATGGTTGGGAGACAAAGTCAGAGAGGCAAGATTGTGTGGGTTTGGACATGTGCAGAGGAGAGATGCTGAGTATATTGGGAGAAGGATGTTAATGATAGAGCTGCCAGGTAAGAGAAAAAGAGGAAGGCCAAAGAGAAGGTTTATGGATGTGGTGAGAGAGGACATGCAGGTGATGGGTGTGACAGAGCAAGATGACGAGGACAGAAAGATATGGAAAAACATGACCCGCTGTGGCGACCCCTAACAGGAGCAGCTGAAAGACAACGAAGGGGTGAACTCATCACTATCATCTGCCAGACAGTGTTCAGAAGCCATTAAGAAGGCTAACAGAATGTCAGGTTATATTGTGCCTTGCTGTGTAGACTGCAAGTCCAAGGATGTTCTGCTCAACTTTTACAACACACTGGTGAGGCCTCATCTGGAGTACTGTGTATATATATATATATATAAATAATAGAGTGTGATAGACGTCTGTCAGTCTGTATGCTCCTCTATTAAATTCTACACCTTTTGACCAATCTTGAATACTTTTTTTTTTTGGTGGTGATCAACTTTTCTGGACCAAATTTTGCCTAGTCGCTTCCTAGGGCCATAAGAACAGGACAGTACAGACTACTTTGGGACCCAAAAAAAGAAGTTTTATTTTTTTCTGTGTACTACAATTTGCACATCAGTGCCACCTGCTGGCTCAGAGCAAGCAAAACCTCCAAACAGACTGAAGCCAGACTAGCAGACAAAATGACCAGAGCTTAATGTGATTTACCCGGTCAATGCTGTGTGCTTCTTCTGTCTCCTGTAATATAAAAAGGAGTATGATGGGCTTTTGCAGGGGGTGTTGGATGAGGCTTGATCAGAAGTGAAAGTGCAGCGTATCACAAAAGAGGATCAAAGGATTGTTGTTTAACTCCTGCTTTATTGGCTTTTCTTCACAATTTAAGCACTACAAACTATCCACCTTGAATTAAGACCAGTCAGACATGACAGCATTCGTGGTTACAAACCAGCAAGGAGTAACCACAATTCTAGAATCCAGTTGAACCCAAAAAGAAGTACGAGAGCAGAGACATTGATGGAGAGATAGTGTGGGTGACAGTTGGGGCAGCAAGCAGTGACAAAACACATCAGCCTTTGCTTTCTTTCCTTAACCCATTCTACAAATATAGCCGGGCAATGGCTGGCACTTTGGCTAGGACTGGACTACAGACTTCATCACTTCTAGTTTCACATTTAAAGGTATGGTCTTTCAATTTTTCTTTGAGCTATTCCAACTGTTTCACGTTCCATCTTGGAGCCGTGATGCCCAGGATAACGTGACAAGATGAATGAAATAGCTGAAAGCATGTCACCAACGTCGAGCCTCACCCTGTTCTGTGGGATACACACTGTCTGGTGTTCCTAAATTCCTGCTTTCTTCACACACTGACTAGAGAGTTCATGTTTGGTTGTCTACTCACTCCTGGCTCCTTGAGTGTCACTCTTCATTGTGCATTGTTCAGGCTTCTCAGAAGGTGCAGTTTTCATTTAACTGCGCTTTTCAATCTCTTCATTAGAAATGAGAAATTCCATTCTTTTACTATTTCAGGACATCAGGGGTTACTGTATTTTACTATTAATCCCCTTGGATTTGGTGAAACTAGAAGTGATGCCAGCTTCCAAGATTTTTGTATTTTGTTGTGTTTTTGTATGAACTGCACCATTCCTAATAAAACCAAAAATCTGCTATTTTTGTATAATAAATGGCAGCCCTTACTAATATGTACGTAGTATTCATGCACGGCCGGAGTGTAGTAGTTCAGTGTTTTGGCGACCTCTGCTGGCCTTTTTTTTACGCCGCGCTGCGTGGACTTTAGCCGGCGGAACGCCTGCCTTCAGCTTCCGTTTAGGCGCGAAGTTCGTTTTGGTGGCTGTCGCTCTTTTCTGTACGGCGGGAGACTTTCAGGTAATTCGAATGAATTTGACCTTTTTATCTCTTAATAAAACACTACGTATGAGTATGAATCTCGCACAAGTGTATATATTTTATTGAAGTATTTTTTATCAAGATGTTTATATTTAAAAATAAATAAATAAATAAATAAGCATGTTTATGGTACAGCATTGTCGGGCAACCGGTGCGCCGTGGAATTTCTAGGTGCGCCGCGAAAACTTTTGTAAAATATTTAAAATTGCTAGTGTTTTTGAACTTTTGGTTGATTTAAAAGATAATGTTTAAAATATATATATTTTATATTGTTAAAACAGATAACGGAACACTTACGGAAATGAAGTCTAAGAAACACGAGAGACTTCAAATGATCGACAAGGAAATGCGCGTCTGTCTTTCGAAAATTGATCCTCGCATCAATCCATTATGTGCTGAAAACAATCTCAACGTTCACATTAATTAAATTTAAGATTTATCATTTGATTCCTTTATTAATAAAATGTCTTTCAAACTTGTAAAATTAACTGTTTTTATTGGCGATTGTCCATAGATTGTGTCGTCAATGACTTTATTTATGGGCAGTCCCTCAGGTGCGCCAGCAAAGAAAATTTTTGGACTTAGTGCGCCGCAACTCGAAAAAGGTTGCCTTTCACTGTGGTACAGGATAACAATTATGTCTGCTCGGCAGTATTCGTGTTTGTTGTAATTTCTTTTAGATAGCTTTCTGTTCGTTTACCACATACATATCAATTTAAAGTTTAGCGATTGTCACCATACTTCTGCAACAACTGTTGGTTAAAAGTTTACAAACATAACCAGTAAAAACTTTATTACTCTGTTTGATGACATGCTGATGTATATTGACAGTTTTAGGAAAAAGTGTAATTTTCATAATACAGAGGAAAAGGAAAGCAATGCATAGACAGTTAATTATGAAAACGACTACTCAAAACCACACAGGGTACTGCCAGAAATCTCTTCAGATCTCCACAAAACTAAATGAAAACAGCAATACATAAATACTGTAGTGATATATGGCAATAAACACATGAATAACACAACACTGTATAAGCATAAATAATTAAAGTATCATGGAATATATTTTTGTTGCTTATTTCCTTTTTTTTTTTTTTTTTTTTTATTAATTTTATTATAATCAATACATAGTAATCAAGTTTTACAAAAAAAAAGAATTATGCTAAGAACAGATCGATCCCCACCCTTGAGAGAGAGAGCAAGCCAAATGGTGTAAAATTTAAGGCTTGTAAAAATACCTAAATCAACAAATTCTCTGTGCTTTATAAACTCATTTCAAAATATTACTGATTAGATCCTGCCATGTTTTGAAAAAAGTCTGCACAGATCCTCTAACTGAGTATTTGATTTTTTCCAATTTTAAATAATATAACACATCAGTTTCCCACTGACTTAAAGAGGAGAGTTTGGGTTCTTCCAGTTTATCAGAATAAGTCTGCGTGCCAACAGTGTAGTGAATGCAATCACAATTTGTTTGTCTTTCTCCACTTTAAGACCCTCTGGAAGAACCCCAAACACAGCTGTTAATGGGTTAGGAGGGATTGTGAGTCCAAGACTGTCTGAGAGGTAATTAAAAATTTTTGTCCAGAATAATGTTAATTTGGAGCAGGCCCAGAACATGTGACCTAGTGAGGCTGGGGCTTGGTTGCAACGTTCGCAGGTTGGATCATGCCCTGGAAACATTTTGAGAGTTTTAGTCGAGACAGATGTGCTCGATATATAATTTTGAGTTGTATAATTGTATGCTTTGCGCATATGGAGCTCGAGTGAATTCTCTGCATTGCTACTTTCCACTCCTTTTCTGATATATTAATTGAGAGGTCATTTTCCCAGTGTCCTCTTGGATCTTTGAAAGGAAGGGATTGTAAAAGGATTTTATATATTGTAGAGATGGAGTCTAACTCCTTGAAATTGAGCAATAATTTTTCCAGCGTGGATGAGGGTGCAAGATGAGGAAAATCTGGAAGGTTCTGTTTAACAAAGTTCCTGATTTGAAGATAGTGAAAGAAATTTGTAGCTGGAATGTTAAATTTGGAATGTAATTGTTCATAGGATGCAAAGACGTTGTCTATATAAAGATCTCTAAGCAAGTTAATTCCAAATTTTTCCAGATATTAAAACTGCATATGTTTGTGAGGGTTGAAAGAGGTGGTTCTTTTGCAGGGTGCCACAGAAAGAAGCTTCTCCGTCTTAAAATGCTTTCTACATTGGTTCCAGATTCTAAGTGAGTGGAGCACAATTGGGTTATTAGTGTATTGCCGATAACGTGTGTTTATTGGAGCACAAAGCAAGGAATACAAAGAAGTACTGCAGGATTTTACTTCTATTGCGGTCCATGCCTGTGTATGTTCTTCTATTTGTGTCCAGGTTCTTATCGACTGTATATTTGCCCAGTAATAAAACTGGAAGTTAGGTAGAGCCATGCCACCTTCTGCCTTTTGTCTTTGTAGGGTCGCTCTTTTGATGCGTGGATGTTTAGAATTCCAAATAAATGAGGTTATTGTTGAATCTAATTGCTTAAAGAACGATTTATTAATGTATATTGGTATGTTTTGAAATAAAAAGGAGCTTAGGAAGAATATTCATCTTAACAGTGTTAATTCTTCCAGCTAGTGTGAGATGAAGGGTTGACCATCTATGCAAGTCTTGTTTAATTTTTTCCATGCAGACACGAAAATTTTGTTGATAAAGAGCTTTATGTTTACTTGTGATGTTTACCCCGAGGTATTTAAACTGTTCTGCAATGATAAAAGGAAGGGTGTCTAATCTAATATTATATGCTTGCGAATTCACCGGAAAGAGTACACTTTTATTCAGATTAATTCTGAGACCAGAGAGCTTTTGAAATTCTGTGAGTGCTGCTAAGACTGCAGGCACAGAATTTTCTGGGTCCGATATATACAGTACCATGTCATCTGCATATAATGAGATTTTCTGTTCCAGTCCTTCTCTGCTAATCCCCTTTATCTGATCAGTATTTCGACAATGTATTGCCAGTGGTTCAATGGCAATTGCAAACAGCAGTGGTGACAAAGGGCATCCTTGTCTTGTGCCACGCTCTAGTTTAAAGTAGTCTGAGCAAATGTTATTGATGCAAACTGAAGCTTCTGGGTTAGTATACAGTAATTTAATCCATGCACAAATGTTCGGGCCAAACCCAAACTTCTCCAAAATAGTAAAAAGGTATTTCCATTCAATCATGTCGAATGCTTTTTCTGCATCCAATGATAATAATATTTCTGGGGTGTTTGATTTAGTTGGTGAGTATATTACATTAAACAGGCGTCGAAGATTTGAAGATAAGTGTCGGCCCCTAATAAATCCAGTTTGGTCTTGTGATATTACGAGGGGAGCACTTTCTCCATCCTTCTAGCTATGATTTTAGAGAGTATTTTAACGTCGTTATTCAGAAGTGAAATTGGTCTGTATGATGCACATTGTAATAAGTCCTTATTTTGTTTTGGAAAGACAGTGATTAGTGCTTGGCGAAAGGTTTGTGGAAGAGATTGGTTATCTCTGGCTTCTGTAAATGTTGCTAATAGGAGGGGAGCTAGCTGAGCGGAGAATTTCTTGTAAAACTCTGCAGGGTAGCCGTCAGGGCCTGCTGCTTTTCCACCTTGGAGTGACTTTATAGCATCCAGTAATTCTGATAATGACAGAGGTTTATCGAGTTCCTCCACACTAAAAGCGTCAATTTGTGGTATCTGTAATTTATCCAGAAATGCATTAGATTGTATATTGTCTTCTTTAAACTCAGTAGTATATAGGGATTTATAGTCGTCTCTAAAAGTGTACATTATATTTTTGTGTTCGATGATTTTATCTCCATTCGTGTTAGTAATTACCGAGATTGCGTTGCGTACAGTTATTTCCTTTTGTATTTGTTTAATGATTACTTCATCTAAACGCGATGAAATGAAAACTCGTTTTCACTCGTTAAAGTTGAGAGGGCGGGTTCTAGCAAATACTGCGTTTTGATTGGTGAATCGTCAATACGTCATAACATACGCAACAGGATTCCGAAGGCTAGCAAAGCGTTCCTGGGTGCTTCTATTGCGGACACGAGTGCAACAAAACGTTACCCAGAATTGATGTACAAAGTCGCGACTTTCATTTAAGAAGTCTAAACTCTGTGTGTTCTCTTTGCCTATAAATGTAACATTTCATGGCCACAGATTTATGCTCACTCTGTTGATGATTCACCAATCGACAAACGCAATGCCCACAATACCCGCCCTCTCATCAGATTTCATGTTGCGACGTGTCTTGCAATAAACAAACGAAGACATCGTTTAAAAATGCATAGAGAAATAAGCAATAAAAGGACAATTCCGTAACTCATTTAATGAATTATGTTCACATATCACGGTGTTATTGTTCATTTATTGTCGCATTTCACAATATATTTATAATTCATGTATTGATTTATTCAGTTTTGTCCAAAATGTTCTTCCATATCTCAGGGGTACAATGAGACGTTTTAAAAGTACATATTTATTTAGAAGTAGAAATGGTGTTTGACATAATTCAGTTCATTGTTTTGAAACATTTAGTGAGACCGATTAAAAGAAAAAGAATGCAGCCTTTCTATAGGGTGCCCACTAGTGACTTGATAAACTAAATTAAAAATACTAGTACACCCTAAACATATGGGTGCTTCCTGCTAGCCTGAAAAATTTCTACATCTTACAGTAGTACCAAAGCAGGCTTTATAAAAATGTTTGCAGTAAATAAATAAAACATATTATTATTATTATTATTGCAGCACAAACTTATAGCATGCACACTCTGCGCACCTAACAAAAAACACAGTTACAATGTACGCTTGTTTTTCTTAATGTTGGCTTTATAAAAAATGTAATCCATAGTGCCAGTATACAAGGTGCTGTTATAAGCAGGTGCACAGAGAAGGGGTGGGGGGTCAGTCGTAATATCAATGCACCCACCCAATCACACACCCCAGAGGTGGTGCACCTTGATGAAGTGTCTGGTTTTGACCTTCTCAGTTTCTTTTTTCTTTCAAATCAGAGGTGGCCATTTGCTGTTCTCATTTTTGACTGTCTTGTTTCATCTGAACTACACAGCTACATTATTATTTGAAGTGAGTGATATCATATTTGTATACAGTTGGTTTGCAAGTAAGGTTAGTTTTGAAGGTCCTGAAATCACCCTAAATAAAAAAAAAAACCTGAAATGAACATTTTATGGTGGTCCTAAAGTCATTTAGAGAATCCAAGGAATAGCAGCTATACTAACAGTTAAGAAGTACTGCATGAGATTGAAAAGAATGGAAGAGAATCAAGTGAATCCCAGCATTGTCACAAGGCTTTTGCTGTGTATAGTTACTTTGAGAGGAAAATCAAACACAGTAAAAAAAAAAAAAATAATGCGAGATGGAAAAAGAAAGGTTAAAATTGATTTTCTGATTTTCATACATCTATTTATGTAATTTATTCTGCAGTTTATATTCTCCAATCTCCTTGAAGTTTACATTAAGATATTTCACAACTTTCTTTATTTTGGTGCAGGTATTCTTAAGGCCAATGAGTTCAAGAACAGGTGTCTCCAGATGACCCTTCTGCAAACTAATACTCGAGGTGGGGAAGATTGTCTCTATCTGAACATCTGGGTCCCCCAACATGCAAAAGGTGAGCTGAAGAGTATAGAGGTGGGTGCACTGGCCTCCCACAATGTTTGTTTTACCTGCCTTGTCTACTTTGTTGTGTACTTCCTCTTTAAAATGACTATGTACCTGTTTTGAGGAACTTCCAATGAGTGAGTTAGGCTCTCAACTCCATAGTAGTAAACACGCTTTCATTAAACTGAGCTTTGTGTGTACTTAATGTCCTGTTGAACTTGAATGCCTGGTGTTGATATAATTATAAAGTTGATAGGGCTGAAAAATTTAGTGCAACTGACTAAAAGAAAAAGTATACCCTAAATACTGTATATGGTTGCTCCATGCCAGTCTGAAAAAAATAAACCTACATCTTACAGAAGTTCCATAGCTAGTTACTAACCCATAGCAGACCTCACAAAAAACACAGTTGCAATGTACACCTGTAGGTTCTTACTGTTGGCTTCATAATCAATATACAGTCCGCAGTGTCAGTACACAAGGTGCTGTTACAAGCTGGTGCACAGTGAAAGGAAGAGACTGTGGAACCTACTGAAACACACTTTGCAACCCTTAACATACCGCAGCTATCTGTCGCAGCAAGTTTAGACATTTTGGGAAATAAGGTGCTGTCAAGCTCCCTGTCCTTAATAATTATACTGGAGTTTTCCTCAGGGTTTCCTTCCACGAAGTTTCAGGAAGTGAGCGGTGCATCTGGTAAACTGATTTCTGCTTTCTATTACAGTATATAAAGCACATGTTCTTGTTTATCACGGTACCGAACAGTTTGAATGTGTTTGCAAGAATATCACTGTACTCTGTCTGTACAAGTTAACACTATTCCAAATAATTAGGAAATTAACTTTTTAAGCTTAATTATCTAATTAAAACTAGTGTACCAGTGATCATCAAAAATAAATAGAAATAATTAATCAAAAATATAACGGAAAGAAAAAGGTAATCATCAAAAATACATACATAATGGAAAGAACCCCAACATAAAATGCAAAATCCTAATTCTCAAACTGAACCAAGTTTGCTTTACTTGAAGTTTCTTACCAAATAAAACACACATATATATAATCTGTTTAACTGAATCAAAAAAGCTAAAGACATTACAAACCTGTTTTGGCCACTGTTATTAAAAATAAGGTTTCCAAAAATATGCTTGAAAGGATCATGCTCTGTCTCTCTGAGTCAAAAGACATCAACTTCAATGAGAATGGAGGCTGGAGGGGCGTTAGTTGGTTAATTAGTATTATATTGTATTTTTGCCCTTTTATTTGACACTCACTGCACGCCCAACCTACCTGGAAAGGGGTCTCTCTTTGAACTGCCTTTCCCAAGGATTCTTCCATTTTTTCCCTACAAGGGTTTTTTTGGGAGTTTTTTCTTGTCTTCTTAGAGAGTCAAGGCTGGGGAGCTGTCAAGAGGCAGGGCCTGTTAAAGCCCATTGCAGCACTTCTTGTGTGATTTTAGGCTATAGAAAAATAAATTATATTGTATAGTATTGTTAGTCTGTGGTGGGCTGTCGCCCTGCCCGGGGTTTGTTTCCTGCCTTGCGCCCTGTGATGGCTGGGATTGGCTCCAGCAGACCCCCGTGACCCTGTAGTTAGGATATAGCGGGATGGATAATAGTTGGATAGTATTGTTAGTTCTGACGTTTGCCGGCTAGTTGTGTGTACCAGACTGCCCTTTGCATTTTTTGGCCAAACAGCGTCCTTGGGGAAAGGTCTGTAAGGTCAGTGTGCATTTTTTTCTTGAGCCTCTGTTACCATCTATGTCGATTTTGTGATGGCAGACTGGAAAGAGTAATGTGTTTGCATCAAGTTCTGTTTCCTTTTGGGGAAAACAACAGCAGAAGCTGTCACAAAGCTTCAAGAGGCTTTCAAAGAAGAAGCTTTGAGCCAGGCAAGGGTTTTTACTTTTAGGTGCTCGAGCGATTGTGTGATGCAGTGTGAAGAAAAAAACTACCTGAATTGTGGCGATCAAGCGAGTGGCTTCTGAATCATGACAACACAGTATTGAGTGTGTGACAATTTCTCACGAAAAAACGCGATGACAACGGTCCCCCAAAACCCTGGACCTTGAACCTTGCGTTTTTTTAATTTTTTTTTTTTATTTCCAAGAATGAAGAGGGACCTTAAAGGAAAGCATTTTCAGGATGTAGAGGAGGTCAAGAAGCAAATGACAGAGGCACTGAAGGCTATCACTTTGCAAAAGTTTAAGAACAGTTTGGAACAATGGAAAAGGTGGTGAGACAAGTGTATTGTGTCTCAGGGAGAGTGTTTTGAGGGTGATTCAATTTTGGAAATATTCAGAGAAATATGCAATTTTTTTTTTTAATTCTCGTTATTTTTGGGTCCTCCCTTGTATATGGATCCAAGCCTGGAAGTGGCAGAGCTTAGAAGGTCTACAGGGAGTGGTCAGGCATCATCTGGCTGCAGTCCTTTGGAGATGCAGATGGAAAGGCAAGGCTGTTAGTGACAATGCTCCCTGGGGTGGTAGTGCTTACCTCTTCAGAGTCTTAAAGGTGTCCCCTTTGTGTGACAATATACACTGTATTTCTGTCAGTTAAAGAGGTACGATGCTGACTATAGTAATAAACTTACAACAAGGAGAGTGGAACTTCTCAGAGAAGGTGAGCCTCAACCAAAGAGACAATTACACTGGAGCTTGAGGAGGCCATTGATAGAAATCTAAGGGCCACAGGCCTACATGATTAGGGCCCCTCCAATTAGCTGAACTGGCAGAATGCAAGGGAGGAAACACAATAAGGAACAATTAAGCAATAAAAAAATCAACAAACAATCCATGCAGGTGGTGCAGTGGTAGCACTGCTGCTTTGCAATAAGAAGATTGTGGGTTTGCTTACTGTGTCCTCCCTGTGTGGAGAGCATTTTGAGTAGTAAGGAAAGTGCTATGTAAAGAATTATTATTATTTAGTATTAATTCATTTATAAGATAATAATTACTAACACAGGAGCGGCACAGTGGCGCAGTGGGTAGCACTGCTGCCTCGCAGTTAGGAGACACAGGTTCGCTTCCCTGGTCCTCCCTGCATGGAGTTTGCATGTTCTCCCCGTGTCTGCGTGGGTTTCCTCCTACAGTCCATAGACATGCAGGTTAGGTGCATTGGCGATCCTAAATTGTCCCTAGTGTGTGTGTGTGTGTGTGTGTGTGTGTCCTACGGTGGGCTGGTGCCCTGCCCGGGTTTGTTCCTGCCTTGCGCCCTGTGTTGGCTAGGATTGGCTCCAGCAGACCCCTGTGACCTTGTGTTAGGATATGGCGGGTTGGAAAATGACTGACTGACAATTACTAACACATGAATATTTTGCAAATGTGCAAATACAAAAGTGAACAAATTACAATAATTAACATAAAACAAGAGCAAAAACAATGAAAATAAAGTTCAACACATGGCAGGACAAAGCCTCCTCTAAGGTGGCCTTTTGACACCCAGTAAAAATATTAATACACACTAAAGATACAGGGGGTCCTACTGCTAGCTTAAAAAGTAATATTAGAAATATAGCTTAGGGAATGCTATCTGATATAATGTTGGTAGTGCTGATAGGTAGTGGACTGTTACTGGCTTATTATAAAAACATTAGAATTATTTTTCTATTGTTATTGCATAGGATGCAATCTGCTGGCAACAATAATATTATGGTTGGGGTAAAACTTGTATAAAGGGGTGCTGCCTGTTTGAATAACAAAAAGAAAAAATTACTAAAGATTATACTGTAGGGCGACCTGCAGCTGGTCTAATAAAGATGTTGATTGTGCTAATACAGGGTACCCTACTGACCCAATTCAGTGTTGTCAAATGTAACTACCATGCTGTAAATAGTGATAAAACTGATTACACATTGGAGTCCTCCTTCTAGTGTAACAACAGCCAACAGTGTAGTATAGTAAAAACAGTAGTACAGCTCCCAAGAGTACCCATTATTGGCTTAATAATCACGCCTGCAGTGCCCAGTTATAGGGTACGCGCTGCTGGCACAATAACATTATTAATACAGTGGTACATAGGGTTTTGTTCTGTCTTAATAAAAAGCAGTAGTAGTAGTAGTAGAGCAGCTTATATGAGTGCCTTCTGCAGACCTACAAATGCTGGTAGCGTTGATGCACTGGCCCCTTATTTGCCAAATAAAATTATTACTATAGTCTATTAAAAAAGAGTGCCTCCTTTTTGTCTAATAAAACAATAGTACAAGTTATCTGCTGGTCTCATTACACTGTTGGCAATGTTGACGTACATGGTGACCCCTACAGATATTACAACACTCTAGAGAGTACGAGGGTGACTGACAGACACAAGCACCACCTACATCCATGGGTGTTCACTTGATTGTTGGCACTAGCATTTCAAAAGGTACCCTTGGTCTAAAACACTGGCACAGCCTGTAAAGATTTTGCCTGCTGCTGGCCTAATTAATGGGGACTCAGGAAAATTAAATAGCATTGAAAATTGCTAGTGAAGGAATCCTGTTTAGCTCACTGGCACAATAATTCTTCCATCCAGGCTTCTCACATCCCTGTTACCCCCAACTCCCTGTTTGTGTTTCAGTGTCTACTGACCTTCCTGTCATGGTCTTTATTTATGGAGGCGCATTCCTGGTGGGTGGATCCCAAGGCCCCAATTTCCTGGATGATTATCTGTACAGTGGAGAGGAGATTGCGATGAGGGGAAATGTCATTGTGGTGACCCTGAACTATCGCATTGGAACTCTGGGCTTCCTAAGCACGGGTGACTCCAATGGACCAGGTGGGTGACCTTTAAGGGATCTTCTCATAATATGAGTTGGGGTGATTGTAAAATTCATGCCGAGGTGTCACTGAATATGCGATCTAGGTCCTCCAGTCTCATTATTACTGTGAATAATGTTTTATAGGAAATTACGGCCTAAGAGACCAGCACATGGCCATTGCCTGGGTCCATCGCAACATCAGAGCCTTTGGTGGTGACCCCAATAATCTCACCATCTTTGGTGAATCGGCAGGATCTGCCAGCGTCAACCTCCAGGTGTGTGAGAGTTGGAGAGTGTACGGTCAACAGAATTTACTTGCAAACCTAATGAGATTTTTTTCTTGGGAACATGTCAGAACTTTCTACCTGCTTGTGATGCTAAGAATCTCAAGTTACAACGCCTGTCACGGTTTTCATTTTCAGATCCTGTCTCCTTACAACAAAGGGCTGATCCGTAGAGCCATCTCCCAGAGTGGTGTTGCGCTAAGTCCCTGGGCGACCAACACCAGACCCCTCTTTTGGGCCGAAAAGGTAACTTTCTTTAGGACATTATGGGGATGTTGTCTTTTTGGAAGAAAACTGTGATTACGTAAGCACTCGTACCACTAAGGCCAAGACCCCGAATTTATCATTGCTGTGAGACATGAACATGCAGGACTTCTTTGCACTGACATCATACATGCCAAGTCTAATCTATTAAGCATCTTCTCAGATGAGGACCAAACGCATCCATAGCTTCACTGTCCGCCATGACTTATTCACTTTCCCTGTGTGTGTTTTCCTCAGATCGCTGAGAAAGTTGGCTGCCCAACCAATGATACGGCTAAGATGATGGCCTGCATGCGCATTAGTGACCCTGTGGCCCTCACTCTGGCAGGCAACTTGCAGCTGTTTAACTTGCAAGGTCAGTAGACAAGCTGCTGCAAATGGAAGAAGCCTTTGTGTTGGTTTAGTCCCGATTCAGAAAGGACTCCAAAGGGAGACCACCGCTTAAGCAAGAAGACTATGATCAGGAATGAGGTGTAATCTTAATATTTATGGTCATTTCTCCCTTTAGAGCCAGTGGTCTTCGGACTGGGCCTCTCCCCAGTGGTTGATGGTGACTTCATCCCAGACCATCCTGCAAACCTGTATCCAAATGCAGCTGATGTGGACTACATTGCTGGGGTAAATGACATGGACGGCCACTTTTTCGCAGGATTTGACGTTCCATCAGTCAACAAAAAGAAGGACACAACCCTTCCGTAAGTCTGTAGCAATGGCCTTCCATTTAGGGTGGAAACATGGGGTGATATTTACTAACTAATCTGACAGGCAACGCTGAAAATGACCATGAAATCTTTTAATGTTATGCAGTGCTTCTCATGGTTAACGCCACTCAAAAAACGCCATGCAACAACAACAACATTTATTTCTATAGCACATTTTCATACAAAAAGTAGCTCAAAGTGCTTTACATAACGAAGAATACAAAAATAAAAGACAAAATAAGAAATTAAAATAAGTCAACATTAATTAACATAGAATAAGTAAGGTCTGATGGCCAGGGTGGACAGAAAAAACAAAAAAAAAACTCCAAACGGCTGGAGAAAAAAAATAAAATCTGCAGGGATTCCAGACCACGAGACCGCCCAGTCCCTTCTGGGCAAAAGATAAACGTGCTAACAATTGGAGCTTTACACTGAGATTCTTTAGCTCCTTAACTAATACACAGATACAATTTCATGTGGTATATTTATTGTTTATTTTTTATTTATTACTGAGTTTCACCGGTCATGTTCAACATTGTCTCCTTTACCTGAAACCTGAGGAATATCATCTGATGTTTGCTTCATCCACCAGATCCACCTTCACACCAAGGACTTGTAATTTAAAGATTATGATTATCTAAATCCCCGTGTCTGCGTGGGTTTCCTCCTGGTACTCCGGTTTCCTCCCACAGTCCAAAGACATGCAGGTTATGTGCATTGGCGATTCTAAATTGTCCCTAGTGTGTGTGCCCTGCGGTGGGCTGGCGCCCTGCCCGGGGTTTGTTTCCTGCCCTGCGTCCTATGTTGGCTTGTTGGCTGGGATTGGCTCCAGCAGACCCTCATGAACCTGTAGTTAGGATATAGTGAGTTGGATAATGGATGGATGGATTATCTAAATTGGCAGTCGGTGTGTGCATGAGTGTGCCCACAAACCAACCCCAAAATCATGATGATTTGGTGGAAATTGATTAATTCAGTTTCATAGGGGGCTGAATCAGTGGCACATACGTTAACACAACAGCCCCACAGTCTTGGATTTGAATCCTTGCCCATTTACCGTGTGTGTGGAGTGTGCACCTTCTCCTCATGTCTACATGACTTTTTTCATTTGTTAATCTCCCACATTCAAAAAGTGTGCATGACAGGATGTGCTCAGTGTTCCTGGTGTGTACTCTAGTTGTGTGCAACTTTGAACTGGATTAAGAAGGCTTAAGAAACATATACATGAATGGGTATTGCGTCAGACAGCATGGTGGCACAGTTGATAGCATCACTTCTTCTCAGTTCTTTGTAGAGTTTGCAGATTTTCTTTGTCCATATGTTTTCTCTAAGGCCTCACTGTCTCATGGTCTGGTGGCACACTCTCTGGTTGTATGTGGCAACCTGTGATGTTTCATCGAGAGAGTTTAGTGTCTTTCTGTGTCCATGTGGCTTTCCTAAAGCAGTGTACTGGGTAAAGTCTAAATGAGCCCTAGTACAGTCGTGGCCAGATGCTTTGAGAATGACACAAGTATTGGTTTTCACAAACTTTGCAACTTCAGTGTTTTTAGATCTTTTTGTCAGATGTGTATTTCTATGGTAGACTGAAGTAGAATGACAAGCATTTCAGAAGTTCCAAAGGCTTTTATTGACAATGACATGAAGTTTATACAAAGAGTCAATATTTGTAGTGTTGGCCCTTCTTTCTTTTTCAAAACCTCTGCAATTTACCCTGGCAATCAACGTCTGGGCCAAATCCTGACTGATGGCAGCCCATTCTTGCAGAATCAGAATTGGTAGGTTTTTGTTTGTCCACCTGCCTCTTGAGGATTGACCACAAGTTCTCAATGGGATTAAAGTCTGGGGAGTTTCCTGGCCATGGACCCCACATTTTAATGTTTTGTTCCCCAAGCCACTTAGTTCTCATTTTTGCCTTATGACCCAGTGCTCCATCATTTGTTGGTCACCAAACTGTTCCTGGATGGTTGGGAGAAGTTGCTTTCGGAGGATGTTTTGGTCCCATTCTTTATTTATGGCTCGGGATCAGGGCACCAGCAGTGCAGAGATCGCTCAGGAATGGCAGCAGGCTGGTGTGAGTGAGGTGAAGACTTCTGAAGGATGGCCTGGTGGGTGTCAAGAAGGGCAGCAAAGAAGCCAAGAAAACCATCAGGGACAGACTGATATTCTGGAATTGGACTGCTGAAGACTGCTGGGCTAAAGTCATTTTCTCTGATTGTTTGGTGCAAAAAGAAAAGGTGAGCAGCGCTACCATCAGTCCTGCGTCAGGCCAACAATAAAGCATCCCGAGACCATTCATGTGTGGAGTTGTTCCTCACGCAGTGAGCTCACTCACAATTTTGCCTAAGAACACAGCCATGATTAAAGAATGGGACCAAAACATCCACAGAGAACAACTTCTCCCAACCATCCAAGAACAGTTTGGTGACCAACAATGAACAATCCAGCATGATGGAGCACCAGGCCATAAGGCAAAACTAAGTGGCTCAGGGAACAAAACATCAAAATGAGGGGTCCATGGCCAGGAAACTCCCCAGACTTTAATCCCATTGAGAACTTGTGGTCAATCCTCAAGAGGCAGGTGGACAAACAAAAATCTACCAATTCTGATTCTGCAAGAATGGGCTGCCATCAGTCAGGATTGGGCCCAGAAGGTGATTGCCTGCTAGGGTGAATTGCAGAGGTCTTGAAAAAGAAAGAAAGAAGAGCCAACACTACAAATATGGACTCTGTATAAACTTCATGTCATTGTCAGTAAAAGCCTTTGAAACGTTTGAAATGCTTGTCATTCTACTTCAGTCTACCACAGAAACAAACATCTGACAAAAAGATTTAAAAAACACTGAAGCAGCAGACTTTGTGAAAACCAACACTTGGGACATTCTCAACACTTTTGGCCATGACTGTAGTGTGTCTCAACACTTCTGCTGAAAATGACACGTTGGCTGAAAGTCCTCAATGTTGTGTCACGCAGAGGATGTACAGCGTGCTTCATTGTGGCTCTCAGTTTTGTCTTCATTTTCTCTCTTCCCCCGCTACCTCCAGGGGGTCCTCAATGTAACTAATAACTAAGCCTGTCCTTTTAATTTGCTTGTTGATTCAGTGGGCCACTTTTGAAGTGATTTTACCACATAAGAGTTGTATAACGTAATGGATGCCACTCCCCACATTAAAGTAGTGCTGTTGCCTAAGAAAGAAAAAAAACAAAAACGAGTCCGCTCTGTACATGAATTATGACATTTCTACTGACTAAGCCAAGGTTTGTTTCCCAGCTCAGACCTGTACAAGCTGCTGCTGGGCCTGTCCAAGGATAAGGGCGATCCTGCTGCCAAGGACGCTTTTGATCTCTACACGCAGAGTTGGGGAGCGAGCCCCTCACTGGAGACCATTAAGAAGACAATAGTCGACGTGGAATCAGACTTCCTCTTCATTGCCCCCACATATGCGTCCCTCTGCTTACATAACCAGCACGCCAGGTGAGGCCTCCTTGACGCATCTGGGATTTGGGGTTTGGAGTAACGCTGTGCCTCACTGGCATCTTTGTGTTGCAGTGTGGGTAAAACATACACGTATGTCTTCAATATGCCATCCCGAGTGCCATTCTTCCCAAGTTGGATGGGGGCAGAGCATGCTGAAGATTTGCAGTATGTCTTTGGGAAACCCTTCACGACCCCACTGGCCTACTTCCCTCGACACCGAGACGTCTCCAAGTATCTGATTGCGTATTGGACCAACTTTGCCAGGACAGGGTAAATAGATATGGGAGGGGGCAGTGTGTCCCCCCCAACCACCACACAACCGTATGTCTTCATGAATTCATGGTGCCAGGATCAGTGCTTGTCTGCAGCATTCATTCTGTTATTCCACAGGGACCCCAACAAAGGAGAGTCTGATGTTCCCGCTCAGTGGCCTGCATTTACCTGCAAGGACCTCCAGTACCTGGAAATCAACAACAACATCAAGTACAGCTCGGTCAAGCAGAAGCTGAGGACCCGCTTTGTGCACTTCTGGGCAGATGTTTATCCTACCTATGCGGATGTCATCTCGTCTCCCACTCCATAGACTGCCCCGTGTTTATTTAGGCTAGCACCCCATCAAAATCTTTATTAAAAACCAATTCAGATGTATAGTCACGGTTTAGGCAATATTAGTAAATCTCATCCCCAAGACAGCCTTACATGGACTTCCTTTGTTAAAGCCCACTCACCTGAGCAGACCTGGACCGGTGCAGTAAATAAAACACCTCCACAGGGGGTCTAGACCAACCTTCTTCACTAACCCACTGACCCTGGCCTTCTTAATTAAGTGACAGCCTTGATCAACAAGTCACAATCTAAAAGAACTCGACAAAGATCCCACATCCCTACATACAAATACCACAATTAAGCCTCAACTGATCCGACATTCAAAAAGTTGTTTTTTTTTAAACTCCATTTATTAAAAATTCACTTTTCTACAGTCACCTTCCTTTGCAAAGCACTTTCCTCAGCATCGTACCAACTTTTTAATGCCCAATTCCTACTCCTCCCACCTTCAAAGTTTCTCCACTTTTAATATTTTCTTGTCCCTCGTAAATCACACCCCTGCTCAGACCCCTTGGCTCTCTCTTTCCAGAACATGCCTGGGTCACCAGCTGTAGTAACCTCTCTGACCTGAAGACACACCTGAAGTTAGCTAAAGCTCACCCAAAAGGCCACATTGCCAGAGCCGTGTTCCTTCCGTACAAGTCAATTTGTCACTTTCCCGTCACCTTCACCTCTGACCACTTCACTCTGGGCTGTGGCAGATGGCAACTCCTCTTTAGGCACCACTCACAACTGCGCTATTGTCAGTCCATGTCCTGCTCTGCATGAGGCGCACAGTGACCACCATACGCTAGGCGGGCTAATCCAGCAGAGTGACAGTCCAAGACTGGCAGCGTTCTAGTCAGCAAAATAAAGCGATAGCAGTGACCACGTACCACCTCACATCTGGGCACGGGCATGGTTTGTTGTCTTGGAACTTAACATAATAAAGGGCATCCATATGTAGTTATGTCTGTGGTTTGGAGGTTTGGATGTGCAGTGTGTATTTGATTTTATTGCTCCTGTCCGTTTTTTTTTTTTGTTTGAGACCTTCATCTTACTGAGGATTGCCTGACAAGTCCGTGGTCAGTGAATGGAGACAAAGCCACCTCTAAGGGAAGGACTGAACATTTCCCATTCTTTAACATTTTCAGGGCATAAAATCTTGTGATAATAGTTGATGTCAACCTTCTTTCCTGTGGTGGCAGCTATAGGAAGCAGTTTACACCACAGACTCCTCTTGTCACCTTACCTGTCATTTAACACGTCATAAAAAATACGGAAACATGAATTGCTTTAGCATGGGTGTTAACTAAGGAAAGGCACTTTTATATAACCACAATACTGCAGGCTCAGTAACTCTCTTGTGTGACCCCGAAGTAAGTCACATCACCAGCATCTTTCTGGAGCCAACGTCACATGATGAGATGTGTGCTTGTGGTGTGTGTCAGACTTGATGATTGCAGTTGCTG
Organism: Polypterus senegalus; assembly: GCF_016835505.1. Taxonomy (NCBI): domain Eukaryota; kingdom Metazoa; phylum Chordata; class Cladistia; order Polypteriformes; family Polypteridae; genus Polypterus; species Polypterus senegalus. Next base: position 174,544,987 of record NC_053162.1, read on the forward strand.
ATCCTGTCGCCAGACCTTGTCAGTTTACATTGATTGTGAATTGCTGGGCATGTCACATTTAGCGCCCACATGTCAACCTTCCAGTGCAGTAACCGTGCCTGACAGAGTCAGTGCTGTATGAAGGGTTAACAGAAACAGCGAGTTCAGCCACAATATCTGTCTTTTTTTGTCTTTTCTCCATTCTTCGTGGTATGTAAAACATGAGACATCAGACAGACGGAGCTTCTCTTCTGTGGGTGAGATCCAAAATATTTGTGTTCCTTACTCCTCATTGCTCCATTCTTTGTGTTGTAATTGTGAATGTGCATTCATTGGTTGTCAGCTGTCACACACACTGAGCCCATCCTTAAGACTAAACATAAATTTCAGGAGTGAGTCATGGACTAGTTCAGGGGTCCTCAATCACAGTCCTGGAGGGCCGCAGTGGCTGCAGGTTTTTGCTCCAACCCAGTTACTTATTAAGAAGCACTTATTGCTCAAGTAACACTTCTGCTTCACTTCATTTGTCTCGCTCATTAAGATTTTGAACCCTTATTGCATATTTTGTTTTTAAACAGCTGCATTCTTGGTTTTTAATTGCTTCTAATTAGCAACAACATGCAAATGACAAAAGAGACCAGCATTTCTCCATTTAGCTTGTTACCATTTTACACCTGTGTGTATTTATCATGCACTATTGGGTTTAATTAAATACTTGGAAGGAAAGTGAAGGACTGAATTGCTCATCCATTTTAGCCTTCAAATCATTTTCTTGATATCCTTAGAAAGGGGAAGAAAATCTAGGATAGGAGAATGACTTGACATGGCAGAGTTAAAGCAGTAACAAGCCATGAAATTAAATTATTGGCAAGAATTGCTTTCTAATTAAGCAACCGGGTTAGAACAAAAACCTGCGGCCCTCCAGGACTGTGATTGAGGACCCCTGGACTAGTTGAAATGACTTGCTGGGGATGTCAAACTGCACAATGGGAAATCAGTGACGTACAGGAAATCTAGGCCTGAAAGCCTTTGTACCTGAAAAGCACCAGGGGATGTGGCAGGAAGGCGTTAGACGCAAAGGTCTGTAATCCTGGAGTAGGTTGGTGCCGGCCCACCTAGCCTTGGGTCTTGTTCAAAAAGCGGACTGCACTTGTTTTTAAGATTAGGCACCTACTCTAAATTTTTAAGATTAGGGACCCAGGTGTACCTGGCCTTACCCCCACGAACCTTAAATTCAGGGTTTGTAGCTGGGATAGGCCAGTCTAAAACAAACAACAAGAAGCAGACGGTGTCCACATTTTGAACAAGACCCCTAGTCTTCAATGCTGGCACACTGGTTCTTAACTTGATTTTGTCAAATTAAAACACGTCGTTCTTTGCCCACCCCTTACCGATAGAGGAGACACAATCCTGTCCTTTGGAATGAGCCCAGCATTAAGGCAGTATTGGTAAGAAGCAACGCATAGGGGGCGCCAATGCTCACATACAGCACACTGTTTTCTTTATTGTACATTTTGGGTTTTTGGCCAATATAATATACACAGTGCCTTATTGTTAGAGACACACAATGGCTCTAAAATACAAAAAATGACTTTACAAGTTTGACAAGGAAAACAGAGGCATTTCAACCAAAATGTAATGTAATAAACAATGATTGTGTTATAAACATTATATATATATATATATATATTAATTTATAATTACATAGGAAAAAAATGTACAATGCTACACATACACTATATACAAATCAATAAATAATGAACACCAGGAAGAGGGTACTGTGGATAATGTTACCCACAACTCTATTTCTTTAGAAAAAAAAAACAAAAGAAGTAGACGTTTTTCAAGTAAAAAGAGCCACATGTGGCATGAGACTGAGGAGTCAAAATTTCGACTGCAAACATCTGACACTTTGGGGCATTTCTGTAGAAGACCACCCCCACCTCATCCTAAGGCTCGCCCCCCTTTTCTTTGGCGATTGTTTTCAACGGAGGCTCATGGGGTCAGGAGGGAGTGACAATGTGAGGGGATGGCTTGGCGATTCTGTGGCCCCAATTCCCGTCACCCTGCTGAGCTCATAAGGCCACCTAGTGGAAATGCGGAGAGATTCAGCGTCAAGAAGGAGAAACACGAGTCTTTAGTAAACAACAAGGATAAATGGAGTAAAATACAAAACGAGAATATCCAGGAAAATCGCCACTCACACAGTGTCATTTTATTTCAGCCCACCTCCATCTCCTCACCCCACCTGACCCCTCACACTCACAGGAATGCCGGCCAGCATATAACAGACTCTAACAGCGTTTGCAATGTTTTGTGGCACAACAATTAAAACAAAGCCGTGCTGCTAGTTTCTTGTTAAGTGGGGCGCACCGACCAGCTTGGTAGGGTGGGTCATCCATTAAGAGGGTGGACATGTAAAAATATAATCCCTGGCAGGAAGACTGCCAAGTTAAGTGCTACTGACCCCAATTATAACATGAGTGGACCCTTCTACTGTCCATCACACCCCGGCTCAAATTGTGTCAAGGTGACTGTTTATATTAAAGGAAAAGGAAAATGAGAAGTAGTAACGACTCTTGGATGAGGAGACAGTGTATTGGTCAGTAAAGGCATTCACTGCGATGTAAGAGACTGCCCCCATCATGCCCCGCTCCTAAGCCCTACCCCTCAGTCTTTGGCACATACCTTAGAAACCCAGAGTGACTGCAATACAAAGTTAGAAAAGGTCACATGTAGGCACCGCACGTGCCTCAAAAGGCACTCTGCACTCAGAAGTTAGCAACCCCAACCCTCAACACCCACACAGACACACGCACACACATGCCAATGTCCACCAAGTTCCACCTCATGGAGGGAAACCACTGGCTTATCCAAAGCAGGGTCCCGCCTAATACTGTGTAAAGTGATTCAAGTCCTCGTGCCAGCACTACCCACCTCACTGTGTCCTTTGTAGTCAGGGCAGACAGATGTCATCAGTGTCATCAGTGTCATTATCCTTAACAGGGGGGCAGGGTGAAGTGAAAATCCCACTGCAGCTCCCCTTCCAGTTCTGTAGTGGACAGAAGCAAACACCTCACAACGTGAAATCAAGTGTTTGTCGGGTCTGCCAAGTCAGTTGCTCAAAGCTGCAGCTCAAACTGCAGAAAAGGTGCTTTTCTTAATCTCAGTTCAAATTAGTGTTACGCCGAGTGCTCAACAGGGTGGCAGCAGAAAAGTGAGAGGAGAGAACCGACCACCCAGTGTCCATCCCTTGAAAATGCCACTTGGTAACCACATGCCTTTGATAATCCGTGACTGATCCTCGACAAACTGGAACCTGCGGTCTTTCTGTGAAATCCCCAACTGGAAAGTCGGCAAACCGTTCCTTGCCCGCAGAAAGTGTTTCTGATTTGTGTGTTTCACCTCATGGGCACACAGTGGCTGTACCTTCCATAGCTCTGGGCAGAGCTGATCCGAAGCACCACTCCATCCTACTGCACAGTTCCTAGAGTCCACATCTTATGCCCTTGGCAACGCTCACAGCACACTGTGCTTCAGGTTTTGCTCATTTCTTTGAGCCATGAGGCTGGGCCTTCTGCACCCTGCACCCCCCACCCACCTGCACCAGCAGAAAGTCTAAAAGATGCCCTTGGCAATCTTGAGGCCCTTCTGCTTCATGCGGGGGAGGGTGGAGCTTGCCACGTGCTTTGCCCGGCTCCCCTTGGAAAAGCCCCGCTTCTTCAGAACAAAGTCATAGTTGGCAGACGAGTTCATGGCATAGAAGACGTTGGCATTGTCTGGAATCTTCAGTTCTGTAAGCAAACAGCAGCAAAAAGACCCAAAATTAATACATAAATAAATAAATGGCAACAGGAAACTGTAAAATAAAGGAGCACTTCCAGGATTGTTCTACAAGAAACCAATATTTGGGGGAAAAAAAGGCAACTTGCCAAACTAATGTGCAACAAGTAGTGAATATGAGCAGCACTGGAAAAATCTAACAAGATGCCCATAGAATTAGTCCTACTCTGTATACCATTCATGGACATGAGACCTAACAAAACAAGGATCCTCATTTTGTATAGCGCCTTTAAAGAACGCTCTGTGTGCACTGGCTTTCAAAAGTAAATAAGGTCAAAGCCTAATAAGGAATGAAAAAGAAAAAAAAAAAAAAGCATCACAGGAAATAACAAAACGACATTCCACCCATTATTTGGGCCCAGTTTGTCAGAGTTTTGTGATCTCGGAGGCCATTCCAGGAGCATTTAGCGCAAGGCACCACTCACACCAACTGATCTACCTGTAATAACCAATCTGTCTTTTGTGTAGCACCTTCTACTTTTAAGAGGCCCTCAAAGTCAATAAGCTAATGTAAAGTATTGTAAAGAACAAACATGAGCAGCATTAGTCCAATTTGCACTTTCTATTTTCTAAAGTGTCTTTTAATGCCCGCACTGCTTCCAAGAGAAGACTCATTAAACAACTGCATGATAAGGAGAGAACACGAGTGGCATACAGAAATTCAGCAGGACAAGTGTCCGTCCATCTCTTTGTTATATGCACAATCGGTTTCTTTATTTTAGCAGTGCCTTTCAAACTAAGCACTATTTAAAAGAGCTTTTAACAGCCACCTAACTAATCCAACGCATCACAAACAGTAAATGTACTGGGAGTTGTTCTTTTTGGCACCTTTCCTAGTGGGCACTGCTTTCTAAGAACTTTGCAAAACTGGCTAACTAAGCTAATCAATATTAAACAATAGGTATGAGCAATACAAAAAATACAAGGGACGTTCAAAAAGTTTCTGTATTTTTATTTGTTCGGTGGAAACAGTGAAAGCGGGTGGAGGAGTAATTGGGCACGACGCTGAGAGAATCGCATCACAAACGAAGAGTGACGATGTAGAAAAATGATGTAATTTGTTTTTGAAATTCTTAATAAATAGAGTTAAAAAAAAAAAGTGCAGAAACGTTTTGAATGTCCCTCGTACAACAATAATTGGAATTGCATCTTAAATAGTGCATAATGCGTTTAGGCAAACATTTTATATGGGAAAGTGCCTTCTTAATACAAAACAATTTATTTGTGGAGTGTAAAAGTCATAAATGCATTGAGGTGGCATTTAAAAACGTCTTTTATTCACTCATATCTGTCCAATAGTAACATCTGCCATCCTTTATTCTACGTAGGACCTTTCACGATGCTGTCCTCAAAGTCCTTCTCAAGTGCATTCACACTGCAGTTCGAAATGTGACGACATATTGTAGAAAACAGTCCATATAAAGAAAAAAAAAAATCAATCTTTGATTTAGCTCCATTCATAGGAAACACAATTTACAAACGTTCCAAAGTAAGAGTTTTAAACTTGTTTAAACAGAAAATGGAGTAAATATTGAAATGAAGTCAGAAGAGCATTATTTCTACTGACTACAACATCAAGAAGAGTTCATTGGAAGGGAAACATCAGAATAATATTTGCTTATAAGGAAAGGTGCCCTCTAAAACAATTTACCAAAATATTTTCCCCAGAAACTAATGACAGATTAATAGGAATCCACGTATTCTGATCATTTAAAGGATAAAGAAGCACACTGATATGCCAGCAGAGCTTCATAGTAAGCACTTTCTGTACTGTTTTTAATAGAAGGGAATTCTTAATTTTGCATAGCAACACACCTTTATACTGACCAATCACAGCTCAGGTTACACACACACACACACACACACTGCATTAGGCATGATTAGTAAGCAGATGTGTGTGATGTATTAGTCAATTGGCCCCAGCTTACACATCCCTGAACTGGATTTAGTTATTTAGATAACGGATGGACGCAGATTATTCACAGCCAAGAGAAATCTAACAAGTTGTCAGCCAGCAATCCTTCTCCAAGTTCCAACTGGAAGACAGTAATAACCTCATCTTTATGCATCATTCTGAAACTTTAGAAAGACATCCTCTTAAAACATGAATGGCACCGTATTAAAACTCATCCTTGTATTCAACCCACTATAATAACAACACAGACTGACCTTTCTCCTCAGAGATGACCTGCACCAGCTCGTAGTCCTCTGGCCTCTCCCTGTCCAGATTGTGTTTCACCATAGCTTTCCGTATTACAACTGGTGTTTTATCCTGGCTTGTCACCTGTGTGGAGGGGTCAAAAAGAAAAGGAGTGAGGATAAGTCTACGCAGGTAGATGCACCTGAAAAATGAGGGGTTTTAACGCATTATATGCAGACTTTGGCTACAAATGACACATTTGGTGTCCTCCAGCTATGAAGACAACTTGAATAAAATACAGTACAGTATACATTTAGTCAAATAAATGGAATTTTTGGAAAGTCCACATTACACAACCTTTAGTCATGGGGAGTGTCAGATTTGCTGGGCACAGTTGCTTATCTTGTTTGCCAGACCACTTCAATTGAAACAACTGGAAATCACTGCCTGTGTCACCCTGAACATCCGAGTGCCGACTTTCTAACATAGTTGTGTTCACCCCTTTTTTCTGACAACCAATAGGGCGCTGCCTGATGGACACCGCGCCAAACAAAGGATTATCAGCCATAATCTTGGCCCCTTTCTTTCTTTATTCCATTCTACCGTGGCAGAAAAACATGAAACATCAGACAGACGGGCTTCTCTTTAGTTTCTAAGTTCCAAAACACCCACCTTCCTTATTGTTTGTGCCTGCACTAAATATATTGTACTTCCAAATGAGCATTCAGCGGTTGTCAGCTCTCATACACACAGAGCCCACCCACCCTTACAACTAGTCTGAGCCACAGACTAGCTGGATATGTCACATTAAACAAATGGCTTCATGGAAGTGCGCTGCTAATTGGCTTCGACTTACTAGGATTACATAAATGAAGGCCAGGGCTGTGGAGTCAGAGTCAGTGACAGAAGCAGTCATTTCCTTACAGGAGTTGGAGTCAGAGTCAGTAAAAAAATGTACCGACTCTGACTAAATGTAAATTTTAATTCAATATATTAAAAGTTCACTTACACTAATTCAATTAAATTTCTTTTTATTCTATCCTTTTGATAAAATATAGTCTCTTTTTTAAAATATTATTTAATCTCTGTATATATAAAATCCAACGTCTGTCTGTATGTCTGTGCGCATGAGAGAACTACTTAACGGATTTAGATTGGGGTTTTTTTTTCTATAATTTGCTTGAACATTCCAGTTTACTTTGCGGCTTCTTTTATTGCAATCATTGTAGTTCGGTTGTGGCACCGATTTATTCGCATGAATCTGAGAAACAGGCTGCGGACTGAGGGGAGGGGGAGGCGTGACGTCAGGAGTGGGGAGCCGGGGCACAGCCCTCCTCACTCACACGCCAGCCTCTGTTCGAGTCGGTCTACATCTCACCACACGTTGGAGCTCCCCTCACCTCCACTTAGTTAGCAATACCCGTTTCTTCAACAGACATTATCATCTGCAGATTGTTAAGGAGTAACATTTGACATTTTTGAGAGAGAGATCACAGCTACTTGTGTTTTAGAGGGTACCTGCTCTTTGGCAGAGATATTACAGTCACGTGCTCTTCTTCCCACATAGGGGACGCTCTCCTGTCGGAGCTGAGCATGATCAGATACGGTGCCAATGTTTGACGGAGCGTACCTACCTTCTGCTTGGCCAACTTTGTACATTTCTGGCAAAGAGATCACAGCTACATTCTCACCCCGATAGCAAAATCAAAAATATTGTATACCAAGAGGCCCTGTTAATATAAATTCTTCTCAATACAAATTATTACTTTTTTTATTTTTTAAATTGATTTTTAAAGTTTGTGCCGTTTCACTACTACGCGGGCAGACCTGCTGGAGACAGCTAGTAAATACAACAAAGCCACAGCAACATCACTACAGCCTTTAAGCATCAACTTTAACAGGTCAGAGTGCTAAAAAGAATCCTGATGATTCACAGTGGCAGTGGTGAAATGTTTTCAATCAACGCAGACTCGTACACTTGTCTAATTATAAACAGGAGTCGTCAGATTTCGTGGTACCATAAATTGAGGGGTCAGAATCAGAGCCAAAGCTTTTGTGCATGGACTGCAAAACCCTGATAAAAATTATGGCTGAAAATTGCAGGAAAGGTCTCACAGCGTGACGTAGCCTTTAACATTGTCACACATTATTCTTGGTGTAGTTCTGATTTATCTACAGTGAAGTCTTTTGAATATTATGCCAACAGTGCATTAATGGTCTCATTTTAGTAGCTTTTCTTATCTGCCTGCAGAGGCTTCAGTCTTGAATTTTATTTTTTATTAATTTGTTCTACTTTATGATCTTTCAGTGCACTAAATAGTATATTCAGTGCTGTGTTTTTTGGCTCTTCGGTGTGTGCTTACAGCCGCCACCTTACACATACTCAATAGATCTGGCTTTTGCTTGGCTTTGTTCTTGTCAGGGAAGAGTGCTAACCCGTGCCGTTACTTTCTGCAGGATGAAGTTCCGTTTGCTCTAGTTTGTTTTTTTATAATGTCTCAGGCAAATTTATTATGAATCAAAAATATTGCGGATTTTATTTTATTTGTATTGTAAGCATTCATCAACTCCACCATGAAAACTCAAAGTGTCCAATACATTTATTGTGCTACTGACAGACTGAAGCCCAGCCAGACTGGTGGCTTTTTATGTGAGCTTATTTGGGATGAGGAGCTTCACACAAAAGACTGATGAGCTTTACCTGTGTGGTCCAGAAGGACATCCACTTACTTGAGGAAGGGAAAGGGATTCAGACCGACAGCGAGACATGACACTTACATCACGGTGATACTGAAGTGGTTACATTCTAAAGTCAAAGCAGGACCAGCTCACTCACCAGGATGCTTTTGTACATATTGCCATTGTCGACGTCCAGACTGACGCGGATGATGCAGCAGTCGTCCACCTGCTGGTTGTAAAGAGGCAGTGAAAGTGAGGAGTAGCTGGAGATGCCCGAGACAGAGCGCTTATGTGACCGGGATGCTGTGACAGGAGTGGAGGACACAGAGGAGGAGGAGGCGCTACTGGAACCTGAGCCAGAGGTGGAACCAATACCAGAGGTGTCCAGAGATGATAGGGACGTGGACTCCCAGAACTGTACAAAGAGAAGGAGACAAGACAGAAACTCATCAGTGCCATTCTCTACTGCTGGCATGCATCAAGAACAGCAGCTGACTAAAAGGAAAGTACATGCCATCAGATATACCCTCCCAAAATCCTGACCCCTTCCTTCCTAGCCCCTAACCTGACCTCTTTAACAGTGGATGTGCCATTTTTCTATTGAAACAGCTTTGCTGGTGTGAGTCTGTGCCACTAATGCCAGCTCTTTGCTACACTTAAGTACAGTTTCATTTTCAAGCAGCACCATTCTTCCATCTGACTGGGATGAGATGTAATCCGGGTAATATTTCACATGCATTTCTATCTTTTGGTCTTTCATGAGTTGTGGCAGATCTGCGTCCACATCCCTTATGCAGAGAAATACCCTCTCTCCACCCAGAAGGTGGTAAATGGCAAGTTAGCCTGCCACCTTCCTGAATGAAATAAGATATAACATAGCAGGAACGCATTGACCTTACTGTCACGTATCTGTGCTTCACGTATACATTCGGTCAGTTAAATAACTGAAGAGGAGAAGGTGAACGGGTAAGGGGAAGTGGGATTTACTTCTGATTTGAAAACACTTAGTCTTTCATCATAAATGCTAGCTGATATGGTTATCGATTTGGGGTTCATTTTGAATTTTATATAGTGCCTTTCCAGGTAAATACTATTCCAGTCCAATTTACATTTTTTAAGTAGGGATGTAGTCTGAAAAACGACTTTTGTGAGGTCACATTGTGAACCAGCGGTGGGAAAACGTATCCGTTTCATATTCTGCAGCTGCAAGCTACTACAGGCTACACCACCCACCACATAAATGAACAACTGAAAGATACGACAATATTGTATGACATACAGTGTCACTCTGGGTGAAGATCATTAATCACAGCTGGATTAAGTTAACCAAGCCATGAGATTTGGAGGTTCTTCTAAAATTTGTCAGCTCCAGCCGTTAATCTTCATATAACTGAGGGTGCACAGTCATCTCATCAACGCTTTACTGCTATGGGCGCCCACATTGGAGAGGTCTGGACTGTAAACCCCTTGGCTACAGGTTCGTTCCCTCCCTCCTCATGAGTGAATGTTTTAATCTGAAAGTTCCTCAAGTGTGGGCTTATGGGTGCTCACTGCAGAAAGAGGCTAAATAAACTTAAAACTTGTTTATTTTTACGCATCTCTAGGTGGGTGTAACACTTCCCCAATAACTTCCAAGTATCTCATCAGATATCACCATTTAAATACACAGACCCAAAATTATAAAAACTGATGCACATTATCACACCTATAAAGACAACCATGCCAGGCCAGGCTTCAGAATCTCATTTCATGCACACACACACACACCACAAGTGCACATACAGTAAAGCATTCTATCATTAGGCTTTCACTTTAAAATACACTTAAATATATTCTCCTTCTGCCAGTAAATTATTAAACTATATATATATATATATATATATTCTACATCTGAGCATTCCGAATTATTGTACATTCAACTTTTCGGAAAATGCAGATAAAAATGCTGAAAGTACCGTCAGGCAATGCTCTGGAAGGTTGGACCCCTTGCCTAGGGCTGAATGGGAATGTTTTACGGTAGGTGTGGAGCTCTACAAAAGGAATTAAACGGGAGTCAGCAGGCTAGTCTTCAACATGACAATAACGTCCATCTCAGTGAGCTTGGCACAGTCATGGCCACATCAGGCATCACTGGCATCACAAGTGCCATGCCACCATGGCAGCTGGAGCTGTGCTTATTAAAATACATGGTGAGCTGGCAGTTACAGGTCAATTACAACAGCATTAGATTTCTTTAATAGAAGAAAAAAAATATATATATATATTCCTTGCCAATACAAATTAATACAATTGCCAGGCAGGGTGCCTTCAGCCCACGCTGTGCCTCAGCAGGCGTTGAGCTTTACAATCACCATGTATAATAAAGCAAATGAAATGCAAGGAAATGAAGTTTCATGCCTGAATGAAATGAACTGAAATGGAAGAACCACTGACAAAAAATATGGAGAAGAAACAGCACAATTAACAAATCATTTAAAATATACATGCGGAGGTACACAGCTTTGGAATCGCACATGCTCTATGTATACAGTGCTTTTGGGAATGAGTTCTGTCACAAAAGCATTTAGAGAGTAACTCAAAGTAAAGAAAAAAAAAATAAAAATTCAATCACCTTTCTTATAGAGCACCACTATATGGCAGAATAACATTGCAGGGTGGCACATTTATTCTTTTATATAGTGCCATTCTTACAGTAGAATTAAAGACAAAGGATAAAGAAATGCAATGATTTTATACAGCGCCATGTCATAGCACATTGAGCTTGCTAAAAAAAAAAACAAAACAAAAAAAAAAGGTAACTGTATATAATAAATCAGGGGAGGGCAAAGTCAATCCTGGAGGGCCGTAGTGGCTGCAGGTTTTTATTGCAACCCAATTTCTTTATTAGACGCCAATCCTGGCAAATGACAGACTGCATTTCATTTTAGGGCGTGTTTGTTTTTTCATCCTGCCATGTCAAGTCATTCTCCTACTGCACAATTCAAACGAAATATTTCAATAAACCAGACAGTTCATAAATGAATAGTCACAGGAGTCAGTGGAAACACGTTAGATGGAGGTCTGCTGGTTTCCTTGGCCTATGCATCTTATTGCTAATAAAGAGCCATTAAAATACAGCGAATGCAGCTTTTTAAGACTAACAGGAGCAATGAAGGGTGGGGAATCTTAACAAGCAAGACAACTAAGAAGAAAAATGTTGCCTGAGCAATAAGAGCTTTGATGGCAATAACTGACTTTTCATTAAGAAGCTGGGTTGGAACAAAAACCTGCAGTCACTATGGCCATTAAGAACAGACTTTGCCCACCCTGTGAAAAATCAACATATTAGTGTTATATAGCACCTTTAAGTGTGAACTACCAAAAGGGTTTATCAAGGCAAAAACAACTAAACACTTGTACACAGAGGTTAGCCCTGCTGCCTCCAAGCTACAGAATCCTAGGTTTACATCCTAGCCCAGTTCCTGCCTCTAAGGAATTTGTATGTTCCTCCAGTGTCCGCATGGATTTTCCTCCCACATCCCATTTGTGTGCGTGCAATGCAAACTGGTCACTTGAAATCAGTCCTGCGAGTGTGAGTGGTACCCCATCCATAGCTGGTTCCTGCATTATGTCCTATGCTGCTAGAATAGGTACAGGCTCCCCATGCCCTTAAATTGGACAACCAGATCAGAAGATGAGAGCAATTAAAGACAACCAACTATATTTGTTTTATATGGTGGCTTGTCAGGATAACAGAATACAGCTCCATTCTTAACTGGGACTACCACAGAGGGCTTTAAAAAATAAAAATGAACACTATGTTCCTGAAAGCATCAGGTGCTTGACAGGAATACTTCAGGCAGGGCCTACTTTAACACACACCCTCCTCATTCAATCAGAACAAGGCAGTTTAGATTTACCACAGAAAATTTACAGGAACCTCTGTGGGAAGATGGGAGGAGAACTGAACAAATCTATACAGACATGGGAAGAACATGGAGTCTCCACACAGGAGGGAATTCAACCTCAGAACTGTGGAGCTGTAAGGCAGTTGCACTAACTGCTGCTCTGCCATGCTGCTCACAAATTAAATGCTCTCTTCTAATGAAAGTGTCACACATATCTTTTAACATGACATGTTTCCCGTTCTATTGCTTGTTCACTACCTTGAAACTTGAGGTTTCAAGTGTGGGCACTAGCTGTGCTGTTTTGAAGTGATCTACTAGCCTGATTAGGCATTTCTCTATAGCACTGCTAGCCAGATGGCGAAGCAGCAAATGATTCTTGGGTCTTGATCTCAGCGACATCTCTACAGAGCACTTGGCAATATTCTCAACAAAAGGCTCAGTAAGAAATAAAAACTGACTAATATCTGGTAACTTCTTGTAAGCACATTAGCTGTGTGAAAGGTGCTATATAAAACTAAATAATGACTTCTGCTGCTGTCCAAGAACTTAATTGTGCCCAATGCCCTGGCACTGCTCCTGGATTGACGAGTATTAGTTATGTTATATCTTATTTATATAAAGCAAGGGCTAATTAGGTCAGTTTGAGTGAAAAACACCTGTCAAGGAACTCCAAGATATGTTTACAGTACAGAGCAGATCTCAAGGGGACACAGCAGCACTCACAAAGCACCACATGATGTCACCTCTGTGGGGTGACGTGGCAACACCTGAATGACACCATTGTGGGATCAATGTTCTACGAGGCACCCTTTTGTTACCGGAGGCCCATATCATCAACTTTCAAGATCACTTCTGCCACCTTGCGTGTCTCATATAAAATTTAATTTCAAACGCAGTGTTTACTGCTCTAACACCGCTACCTAACAAAACCTGGCACAGAGCTGAAACATATCACTGTAGCAGTGCCACAAGAAGAGGGGCGTTTGTTACAGACAATTATGAGCGGTTGTGTTTTCCCAGTATGGCAGGTAGCCAAGAGCATGGCACAGCCAACTGTTTCCTTGTGACAGCTGCCTAAAGCACCTGAGAGCAGTCACGAGTCCACCTAAACAAACAACCCGACAGGACACTTACCTTCTTTTCATGAGAATCTGGGGAATCTGAAATGAAGCTGATGTTGATCTCCTCCACATCAGAACTGCTGGAGCCAGCAGAGGTCACACTGACCGAGTCTGCCCCGTCTCCGCTCCCACCTCCGCCTCCCAAGTAGGGACCATAGCGTAGCTGATCAAAGGACTTGGAGTGGGAGCTGCCTGCACTGCTACAGGAGGGGTCGCTGGTGGCCGGCTGCCGACTGGAAAGAAACAAAAGTTGCATGAATGGCCATCGCGTGATGGAGAGGGGCAACCAGATGAAGGCTGCAAGTTACAAATGTTCTTGGCGCACAAACATCCCAGGAGCGATGATAAGAGGAGAATACCCCACTGTTCCCCAGTTTTTATCTTGTATAGTGCCTTTCATTATACAAGTAAAGAGTGTAGTCTCCATTTAAACTTGCAGAGCGTACATTATTTCAGACATTTTCTCAGATCCACTTATACGTTAGAGCTTAATATTGAATGAAAAATTAAAACACAGAGAAAGATAAAGATATAAGTACATAGACACAATTTCTTTTTATAGCACCTTCCAGGCGGTGCCCTTCCTTTAGTCATTTATAACTTTTCAGTTTAATATTGATTAACTGAAATACATAGACAGGTGAAGGTGTGAGAAATTCTGAAAGGCTGACCCAACATTACTTAACGCAGCACCTTTCAGTTGGAGATACTGTATACCTCAAAGCACATCCGAGACCCCCTTAAAATAACAGTTTAAAGTGAATGAGTGCATTCAAACGCATACAAAGGCGTAGGCATAGGACAGCTTCAAAAATAATTGAATTCATAAAAGCTCATCAAAATCTCAGAGCTTTAGGACCCTTATAAAGTGAGAAGCGCAGCACCCTGAATTGCATTGATGGCAGACATGCATCATTAATACTCTACTGCACCACTCATTCACCCCAATGCCATGCAGCTACTTACTCGCTCCAGCGCTTTATAATTCCCGTATTCTTCTTGGTTTTCAGGGTGTTGCTGGCTGACTCTGACAGAGGCTCAATCTCACATGACTGGCTGTAACTATAGAGAAGAAAACAGCCACCATGTTACAACATGGCAGGCCCACTGGCTTGGTAATGCAAGCCACAAAAAAAAAAAAAACAAAAAGGACGAGGACTCGTCTCGCTTACCTTTCTGCCTCACTGAGGCGGTCCACCCCCAAAAACCAGTCCACAAACTGGGAATTCTGAGTGAAGTTGTAGTTGTTGCATGCTGACTGAAGCAGCTTGATTTGAGCAATCACTTCAAACTCCTGGCGGGAGACAAGAAGTAAAGAAATGCCCTGAGTAACTGCTGTTTGTGATGTTTTGATCTGATATACTTTATTGATCTCTGAGGGGAAACTGTCTTTTCATATGACCTTCGGAGGTCAGAGCCCAGTTTCAGCCATTAAGGGCCTTGCTCAAGGGCCAAAAAAAGAATACGATCCCTGTTAAGACAGAAAGCAAGCACTGTGCCATTAGGCTGTCTATGTAGCCCATTTTATAGTAAATATATTTCAAAGGTTGTACATAGAAATGCAGACAAAAGTGTCGCACTACATCATACTTTTATCAGCGTTTTTCAGAGCTATTTGAGATGAGTTACACAGGCAGCGGCCTAGCTTGAGAGGGTCACTTCTACTGCACAAATGCAGAGAACAATAGTGAACCTGTGTTGGTCACTCAGCAAAGACCGTGAGCAGGGGCCCAGTCACAAAAGGGGAGCCTACACCTGAATACGTCTCACAGCCAGCACACACACTTACTAAAAAAAGAAAATAAACTCCTCTCACCTTTCTTCTCTTCTCAAAGTTTATCAGTCCACCCTATAAATAAAACAAGGGGTGTTTAGAATGAGCAGGGGTTACTGACAGTGGGCCTTCATGGTCTGGATCAAGAAACTCACCTCCAGGTTGTCCTTCATGGCTGTGTCCATCATAACTAGGTCAGTGAGGAAAGTGCCCAAATAAGGAATGGTTCCTTGCATCACACCCTACAATAAAAAAGACCAGTGGTGAAGCTGCAGCTACTTATACATCTAATGCAATGTCACTCCAAGCTGGATTATGGAGCGGTGGCATTAGTAAAAAGTGCAACAGGTAAAGGTCACCTCAGACACCACAGGCTGTCCCAGGGTTTAAATTTCAAAGTGAAGGGCAAAGTGTCTGCATAATTAGCTTGCATTAGACTGCTGCTTGCAGTCTTCCCAGAGAAACCAACGAGAATCTGTGTTTTCATGTCAGTGTTTAGGCCGAAACACTCCTTTCTAAAAGGTACCATTCAGGATATCTTTATTATCTAAAGGTTACCTGAAGTTACTAGTCAGGTTGTCTTAATCAGAACCTTTCTCAGTGACGTGGATGATAGCACACTACCTAAAACATAAGACTCCAATGGGAAGAGTTCTACAAATTCAATTTTTTGAAAAAATAGCACACATGCATCACTAGAGGGCACCACAATACTGCAACTGACAAATAGTGTGGGCCAAATGGAGTCGATCCCAATTTGAGCAGCCAAAAAACAAATTAAAAGAAATAAATAAAATACAGTATTGCAATCTCAGCCATTTCAGTCTTTCTGAAACTAAGAGAATCACTGGTCAAACTGTCAAAATGATGCTCACAGTTCAAATGCCAGTGTGACACCAGTCCAGAATTGGCTGCCTGCTCAGGTAAACTATGACGCTCATCGGTCATAGAAGCCCCCCAGTTCATACCCCAGTGAAGATACCGGGCAGCAGTAAGACCGAGTTGCTCTCTGCAAAGGGAGAATTCAAGTTCAAACTGCACCAGTGAGTGACGTTAAGCTGATAATTTACACCTCCCCATTTCTGGATCTCCCTAAGGAGGTTGTAACCAGTGTGCAGTCACGAATAAGCAAGGAGTCGAGTTACTGACTTCTTGTGCCCTGGACGATGAGCTGTTACGCGCTGATGCATATGTATGACAGGATGTGACAAAAGGGGTTCCCTGTGTGACCCTAAACTAGTGTTGGCTACCTCATCAAGCTCTTCTCCTTCTGAAGAGGCTAAACCCCCAAAGATAACATTGCCTGGCAGAGGAACTGATAGGTGACTGATATATGTGAACACAATTAGGTAGATCACAAAAAGCTCAAATGCCTACCATCTCCCTTTGCTGCTGCTGCCGCTTCTGTGCTCTTTTTGGATTGATCTCCAAGGTGGCAAATTTGGATGTCCCCTCCTGAAAAAAAGTAAACTGCATTAAAGTACTCAGGATTTCAAAAATAAATCAAACCCTGGCCCAAAAGAGTGTGTTTAGTTATGTCACTTTGTATAAGCATGGCACCCGAGTGCATGGCAATAAGAATGGTCAATGCGGACTCCCTGCTTGGGACCTAAAACTTTATGAAACAATTAGTGTGAAAATGCCCACTTCTCCCTCACAGTCCACACATGACCTGGCACAGCACAATAACTGACCAAAAAAAAATACTTTTGACCTTTCTTTAAATTTATTTTTACTTTTTTAAACAAGATTATTGTGGTAATACAGCAAACACAAATGACTTTCAATGTTTCCAGAATCTTGTTAACGGTCTAACAGTTCCACGGGCCGCTTGATGTTATTGAACTGATGGACCACTAGATGGCAGTCGTGCAGCATGTCGCTAGGGGAGGCTTTTCAAAGGCAGGTCTGTACTAAACTTCTCAACAGCCATAGAGTAATTCTGAGCTCCTGAACTGGCATCGTGGCACTGCCAACTCACTTACTCGGGACTCTGTAAACCAACATCATGGCAACCAAAAAGAAACTTCACTTTTAGATAGCTGACATACTCACTAGCCCAAAATTGTCAACCTTATTCCTCCTGGTGTCTGTTATATTATGCTAAGTTTGTAATGACCTGAGCTGCTATTCAATTGCAAAGTATATAGCAATAATTATTCATAAGCCTTTTTTTTTTTTAAATAGTGTTTTCTTTAAAACACAATCAAATAACCTGCATACAGAATCATGAGTTACGTATCCTGTAAGATGCAGGCACAAGTTAAGCAAGTCACTATGTCTGCCAGTCTGTCTTTGACACGTGCATAAATGTACATGCCAGTATCACAACTATCTTGCCAATCAGCTGGAGCACCAGATGGCAGAACTTTTCAGCTTTCACACGGGATTTGTGGTTGTAAGTCAAGCAATAAAAGGCAAGCTACCCACTGTGCCACATCATCAGCCTTTTAAATGTCACAGGCAGAATGCTAAACAAGACATTTGAGAATAATGCTTATACTGCATTTTACAGAGAAGTCTTCCAAAAGGCACGGCGCCAAGCAATATGGTGCTGCTGTACAGAACTATCAAAAGCAGGCTTTATATAGCACCTTCATTTTTAGATTGGGAATTATTAATAAACATTTTGCCAATACCTTCCATAGCTTTTTGTGCTTTTGCTTTACATAATGCGTTTTACAGAAAAAAAAACAAGTAAAACCACTTTTCCTAGACATTCTTGCTCTGCTTTATATAGTGCCTTTCACAATGAAGACTATTAAAGAGAACATTGGTTATAATCACCTTTCGAATGGTGGGGATCATTAAAGGCATATTTCTTATATAGGACCTAGGTGCTGTCAAGGTGCCGCTCCTGCCTTATGCCCTACGCTTGCTGGGATTGGCTCCAGCCTCCACGCGACGCTGCTCAGGAATTAGCAGGTTTGGAAAATGGATGGATGGATCTATCAAAACCACTTTGCCAAGAAAAACGTCTTTGTTTATTATAGCACACACCGTATCATCTGAATGTAAGAACCAACTGCATTCAATTTCATGTAGGGTCCGTAATAGTTAATTTGGTAAAGCACAGTCTCTTTCATGTAGCACCTTTCATAATAAACACTGCCACAAAGTATTTTCCCATTAAATCAACTTTTTAAAAGTACCTTTACTATTTCCAAAGTCAACAATAGGCCTAGATTATATATAGTGCCTTTCACTGCATTTCAAAAGTAATTTATGTAGTTTATGTAGGGCGTTGTACCATGTTAGCCATTATGGATGTAGTGAGAAGTGAAGCAAAATGACACCTTTTATTAGCTAACTAAAAAGATTACAATATGTGAGCTTTCGAGGCAATTCAGGACCCTTCTTCAGGCGAGATGTAATCCTTATATAAAGTATTTGTAAGATATAAAGTAATTTATGTAAGAGAGCTGTCCACCTTATACAGCATCTGCTGTGTGGAGTCTGCAGGCTCCCTCCATGTTTGCATGGACTTTCCTTCCGCTTCACGAAGAGCAATTAACAAAAGAATGCATCTTCCTTCATAGTGAGCACTACTACAGTGATCTGAC
The DNA here is from genome assembly GCF_016835505.1 of Polypterus senegalus. NCBI lineage: Eukaryota > Metazoa > Chordata > Cladistia > Polypteriformes > Polypteridae > Polypterus > Polypterus senegalus. Next base: position 174,563,973 of record NC_053162.1, read on the forward strand.
AAAGCACTGCGGTGGGGTGGTGATGCATTCAAAAGGCACTACAAACAGTCAAAGAAATGGCAGAAACTGCAGTATTGGTGTACATGATATGCATGCATCCGAGGGGCGAGTTTCATGGCCCTCTGTACTTAATATTCCGCCATTCAGTTCTGTTCATTTCAACTTGACCCAGATGATAGGCCGCACACAACCACCCCCCAAAAGGTTATCTTTTAATTCTTTAGGGTCATGGACGCAAGCCGTGGCATCTGCCTAAGACAGATAGCAAGACACCCTCTGGGAAGATACGCCCTTCTAGCCAGGGAAAGCCCTTGGGGATGGGGTGGGGGTGTCTTTATCAAACCAACCAGTGGGAAAGTGACATCATAAGGAATTCCCTGGTGTCTCCCCTCACCTCCACACACTCTGCAGGGCTCAGAATAAAGGAGAGTGTGTGCTTACGTACAAATCAGAAGGGAGTGCCAAACACTGAGGCTGTGAGTCAGTGCCCGGGCACAAAGCGTCTCTGTCTATAATCTTACTTCTTTTATCAAGGAAGTTGTGAAACCTAAAGAAAGCCCGAGTTCTGCGCTTACAGTAAGCGAGCACGGGGGCGGAAAGAACAAAAGCGAGCAAAAGTGTATGCTGGTCCTGGACACTGACAGCCACATCCTGCTGGGGTGCTGGACAGTATATGCATATTCTGAGAAATGTGCAGCAGCCTACAAGCTAACCGCCCACCACTGCCTCTCCCCCCATGACCTACTTAAATGAAACATAAAAGCAATTAAACCTTAACAAAAAGCATTACATAACTTGCCAGTCATATTAGCACATCTGAATGTGTGAGTGGACAAGGCAGTGAGGCCTAACTCACCTTAATGAGGAGCTCTCTGCTCAAGGAGTGGTTGTTCTCATCAGAGAAAATCTCAGAAAGCTCGTGGAATATTCTGAAATTCTCTCTGCACATCAAATCAAAGAGAAAAAAAAATTAGGGCAAAAGATTCATTACCATCCACCCTAACACATAAACCCCATCTCTTAGATTACATTATTATTGTTCTTTCCTGGCCCAACCTCACCTTGATACTTCATCCCACGTCTTCTTCAGCCTGTGGATGGAATTGCACTGCAGCGCCGAGAGGATTGCACGCAAAGAGGAGAAGTTTTTCAGGATACGGCATTCCTGGAAGCACAGGCAGGATGCAAGTTTTTAAAATTTATTCTATGTAACCATAAATGGTGGACTAATAAGTCCATCCTATAGTCTTTCCATTTATCTATATTACGTGTTTTTTCCTCAAACACGTCTGAAGACATGGCACTATTTGATACGGCAAATATCACAAAGAATACAAGAAAGTCAGTAATTTCACTTATGCGAGTGCTGCATGGCAGAGCAGGTTATCAATCTCCACCCGTGATTCAACATAAAGACACTTGGCCATGTAGGCACTATATAACCAATTCACACAGCATCACTGAAATGCTCATAAAGCCTCCCCCAGATGAGTGCCGTTTGAGGGGCATATGCTGTATAGGGGCTGGATTAGAAGAAGCTCACATGCACCTTTGGCTTTCAAGGCCGCGACACACTTGTTCAGGCTGGCACTATGTAATAACACTCTGCTTTATATGCCACCTTTCGCAGAGCATCATTACAAGGCACTTTACACCTTCCACTAATGCACCTGGATGATGGCGGCACAGTCAGTGAGAAGACCCATCCAGCACTACATCCGGGTGCCCCGAGAGACGCTTACAGGCATGCACGACATAATCAGTTTTTGAGCACATTATATAGCAATTATTACACTGCACTTTACTAGACATGGAAAGACACAGTAAATATTCACTCATAGGGGCTCTGCAGGGCCAAGGTGGTGGTGGCAAGGCTGGGCAGCCATTAAGAAAAGACTCCAGCATTGCTTATGAGTGCCATGGACACTACGTAATCAATTCGGCCGTACTTTATACACCCCAAACTGCAGCAGCATTTTATCCAGATGTATTTCTCATTCAGTTTCAAGCAAGGACCCAGAGACAACAGGCTCCTTCACATTTTCCAAGTCCTGAATATGAATTATCTGTAATAATGAAGGCACTATAAACGGTAAGAAGGTAGTAACTGAACACAGTCCTGTTGCGCAAAATGAGAACATTAGCTGGCTCTCTGTGAACATGGCACTTTAAAATGAAGGAGGCTTATCTGAGGGAGTCACCCACCGCCCTGGCTCTCCTATCAACATTCGCCAGGCGGGATGAGAGGAGGGGCACAAAGGCAGCTGGGGAACAGCTGCCCATTCTCAACTACAGCAAACTGTTCTTATAAGAAAATGTGAATGAAAAGCATAGGCAAGCAAGAGTGGGGAGGTGTGGAAGAAGGTCTTACCCTGGCCACCTCTATCCATCGCTCCACAATCCTGGCTCGGTGAGTAGGCTTCAGGGCTTTGTCGCTCAAGCAGGTGGCAATGACACAGTTGGTGATGCTGTTGAACTGGGTGACTGTGGCACGGATGGTCGGTGCCAGGTGTTCCTTGCCCTTTTTGTCTCTTTGAGACCAGATGCTGCCCAGGCAGTGGTAAGGCACCACCTTTTTAAAGAGCTCCTGGAAAGAGAGACTTTCTCATTAGTGTACGTGAAGTTAACAGCCAAAACACTCTCATGTCACCCCTTTCCTCCTCTGTAATTCGCTACCAGCTGAACCTTGAATCTATAAGGAGAGGCCACTGAACTACAGGAAAGGGTTATGTTTGGGACCAGGAATGGTCTTCAGTGAACACCAAATCAAACTGACTTCCACAGTAAAACACCACCACAACACCCTGGAACAGCTGGCCTGGTGTCCTGATTAGCCCTTTGCACCTCCTCACTCCTCTGGCTCGAACTCAGTGGTGCACATTAAATTCTGACTGCTAACTCCAGATGACCTTCCATTTTTAAGCCAATTCCTCCGAGGTGGGTGGAGATACCAGAGGCAACTCGCCAGATGGCTTGCCTTTCTTACAATTCTCGTACGTAGAAGTGGGATTTGGATTTTGTAGGCAACGATCCTGGGCTCAAGAACGACTAGCAGATGGTACAGCTCAAATGTCTGGTCTTAAACTGAGAGGGCTTGCACTAAGTGTACGACTGGTATTAAACATTCATTCAGTGACTTAAATGTAAACAGTGAAACTCAGAGATGAGGAATTACCGGGTCTTTACCATGATGATGAAGATTAGAGAGAAGGAGTGTGAATAGTCAGGCACTCTGCACCCCAATGTCCTACGTACCTTCATGTAATACACTCAAACTCAACAGTCACGTCGTGCTCTGGGCCATCTACAATTATTAAAGATACTGATCGGAGAGCATTGTGCATTTTTTGTGAAGTGACATTCAAAAATGAGCACTCGGTGAGTAACACAATTCACTTGACTGCCTGGAGTGTTCTATACATCTGCAGTTTAAGTTTTGATTAGAATCCTACATACGGGGGAGCCACTGAGCTAATAATGAGAAGGGGACTGAAATGATTCATGGGCTCTCAGGGTGCATGGCTCTTATAGTGGGCGGCAGGGCGGCACAGTGTTTACTGCTGTCATTTGAAGGGTACAGAATTCCTGAGTGTTTAGTTTACGCATTCTCCTTGTGTCCACGGGTAGCGCAGCATTCCAAAGATGTGTTAGGATGATCAAATATGAACAGTTAGACTGAGTGTGTGTGTGTGCGTGTGTGTGCTTGAACACATCCAGGTTTGTCTAAAGGAATGTTGGGATAGGGTCTGGCCTTCTCACCAGTTTGTAATGGATACAACAGGAGCAGGAAATGGCCAAAGCAATGGTTTATAATCATCACTAGTTCCTTAATTACATGTCATTGTTATTAAATACTGACAGAGAAATGTAAGACATTAAGACTCGGTAATCGAGCCTTCACATCTCTCACTTTCTTTACTTTGGATCAAGTTTCACAGACCTGCGCGACACTACTGATTAGAGCAGGTGTCTGTGCGGCACTATGCAACACAGCTTTTTTCTGCTTGGTTCTATAGAATGACCAAAATAATACCTTTAGAATTCTAAATCTCTAAGTGCTTCACAGTGTCCCAGGACGGTCAAAGCCTTTAACAAAGACTGAATGTACGCCACATACATTAGGAGACTCTCAAATGGTCTCATACTGTAATCATTACACTGTGGGCAATTCTCAAGACAAGAAAGTTGCATCCTTTGATGTACATGTATGTCTACACAAACAGAATGAAAATGTCTCAACAAAGCCATTACAAATGAAAAGAAATGACACCAATACACACAATGTTCCCAAATCTCAAAATCCCATTCTGGGTTCTTACCGCATCCATAAGCGTGAACTGTTCAGCTACCACCACAGGTGGGAAGGATAAAAAGTCAGGCCTCTCCTCGTAGAAGCCATTCTCCTCCAGCAAGGTAAAAGTGCAGGTATTATGGTCGACCACTAGAAGAGACAGTGAGAGACAGGAGGTCACAATAAGTCACCTTGACCATCTACATTTATTTTGAGGACACCACTGCCCTAAATGCCTTACACCCATTGTTTAAATCTTTCTACAATAGCACTGTACACCTCTACCCATTTTCAATGGGTTCATCCTCATGCCCATTTACTCTTTTGCTTTGTAAAGTGACTTGTGATATTGTGCACTATAAATTAAAGATTGACTGATGGTGGCTGGAACTCCAGAGGAACCAGTGTTCCCACAGTTCTACTGAAGGAGCCATGACAGGCCTAGTTCTAGGACAAACGGTTCACCGACAAAAGTGCGATAGACATGTGCGCCCCGACAAAACCGCGATGGACAAATGATCGCCAACAAACCCGCTAACTGGTTTTCGACAAAATCGCCATGACAAAATCACGAGAGAGGCCAAAAGAGTGGGACGACCTTGCTGCAATTCTTCCTACATATGCAGGGCGTGATCTTAAGGACTATCTGCGTGCCGTGCTGATGGCATGCCGCTTCTCATAATATTGACTTCTAAAATAAACATTATTATATATGCTTTAAACTAGTAATTCATATTTAATGAAACTTTCGCGATTTTGTCGACGCATTTTAATCGGCGCGCATATGTCTATCGCGCAAATGTCGGGTCACAAGGACACAAACATGCAATCGATAGTTAAGACTGGCAATCTACAATTTAAAACTTCACTACTAAATCCCACTGGCATAAACTACAAATTGTAGATGTACCACCAATCTCAATTCTACAGGTGAAGCAGAACAGCAGCATTAATAGATAATACAAATGGCATCAGGTTCAGACACTTAGTGGTGGGGGCAAAACTGGCACCCTTGTACTTTATTATCAAGCATCTTTGTCCAAAGAGGATCACAGTGACTCTCAAAGCAAGTAAAGGATCTTTAATGTTGTAGAATATTGGAAACAACTGTACATTTGCCTCACTGGCGGGTTAAATGACTGGCAGAGATGTTAGAGGGAGCCAATGGGGAAGACTGAACTGGCATTACAGTCCAAAAACATACTCGCTATTTGCAGCTAATGCAAAGTGCAAATGTGATATTATAGAGCACTTATATTTCTCTAGTAATCACCACCCTGAGGTGTTTTTCAGATTTGGAAAATCATCGGTGGAGACTCAACTGGAGGCCCTGCACTTTACAGCCCCATACCTTAACCACTAGAGGGCCACACTGTCTATAAGAGGACTCGAGGAACACTTAACACAAAGAGGCCCAGTAAATGAATATCACTGATTTAGAAATGCTTTGGGAATCTTTATCAAACCTTTTATTTCTGTAGAAATCTAAACTAGAGGAGATCATTTAGTCTTTCAAACTTATTAGGTTAACTAATAGTCAAGTCGTCCCAATACCATGTCCAGATACTTTAAGGTTTATACAGCACGTGAACTACATTTCTTGGACAGAGCTTGAAAAATTCAGTGCTTCTGGTGACACGGGGTTACCACTGCTGCCTTACCCTGTGAGTCAACCAACAACTCAAGAGTGCCCCGTGATGGACTGGCACCATATCCATGGGTCCTGGCCTTATACCATACAACACTGACCCAGACAAGTTGATTATAAAACGGATGGATGGATAAAGTCTTAAAATGTGCGAGTGCTGCCGACTACTAATCCATTAGGATAATTGATCCTTTAACTGGACCAAGAGAGGGGGCACAGAGAGAGAGCGAGCGAGAGGTTAGAAGCGCACGCTGATACAGCACATTGACGCACCCACCACATGACAAACCAACTCAGGACCCCAGAGCAGCCATACAATGGGTGACATCTCAGCACCACACTAGTTCAGATGGAATGAAACTAAGGTTTTTTTTTTTTTATGGTGGCTGGAGTGCCAATTCTGCCACCAACTCCAGGTTTTTCCCTGCAGGTTGGATGGCCTAATTGTAGGGCTAAAAGCAGATTAACGTCATACCCGGGACGGAGCAATTGCAGGTTAAGGGCCCAACGAAGAAGAGTCACGTTTGGCGCTTACAGGATTTGAACCAGCAACCTTTCGATTACCAGTGCAAATCCCTGGCCTCAGAGCCACCACTCTGCCCAAACTGGACCAAGCAGGTCTGGAAATAGATTGATGGAGTCTACCAGTCTGTTTGTTTCTTCACATGCACACTTAAGTTCATTTCATGTACAAATCTTACCTTCCATCGTGTCACTTTGCAATTTGACGTTATTCTCTATGAAGAGTGCTATCTAAACTAATAATTGACTTATTTAAATGTATGATTTCTGAAATCAATTAACATGGTACAGAACCATAACAGATGGCTGGAAGCAAAAGGCCGGACAAGATCTCTGAACAACAAGTAGCTAAGAAGTGGCATCAGCACTTGCTCTTCAGCGCTCCTGTCTTGACCATTTATTTCTAAAAGACTCCAACAGGGCCGTGTCTCACGTTTCATGTTATCTGAGATGTTCTCTTTGTTCTTTTATCTGATTTCTCAGGCGGTTATTGTCGGTTGTCCTCTCGATACGTTCTGACATCTTTGTTGACAATGAGAGAGAAATCCGTTTGAAATCCTTTGAAGATTGGGAGGATTTCATAAATTAAGGGCATTCAATGAGGAGAAATAAAATAAATATGTTCAAGTGTGTGAACCTGCCTAACAGGAATTTGTTGACAATATAAAATTTTACGTGAGAATGTTACAGCAGTAAGACGCCAGAGGAGTGTCTTATAAGTGTCAATGAGGTAGCCTCCCAACAATGCCCATGTTCCAGAGGCAAGAAGAAATGGACTGCATATTCGTGGGCAGTGGGATCAACTACAGACACAGGAGTACAGGAGTACAGTTAGAGTATTTTAAGTGATACAGCACCTTTCTACGGTGAGCTTAACCCTAATGCACTTTACAGGGCTGATTCATCTCCGGTTTGCTCTTTAGATCTTAAAAGAGTTGTCATCTTCTCCTCTGATTTCAACGTCCATCCTGGTAAAATGAATTTCAGGTGTGAAGTGAGAGTTCCCCAAATGTTGCTTTCTTTTCCAGTTCTCCCATGCAGCACTTCTTATTGACTGTCCAGTCAGCTGTACTTTCTTTTAAGGTGTCTCAGGCTCCCATCTTACCCAGTTCTCCGTTATGGAGGACATTCTGTCCTACCCTCTTGCATCATGGTTGGGCTACTATGTCTCCATATCTTAAAAGCAGGCTAGACTCGGCTTTGGGGTATTTTTAGTTCCTTGGAGGTTTTCTTAAAACTTTGCTTCAAGTGCTCCTTTGTCTTCATAAGGATTATGTTACAAGCTGTGCTCTCCAGCTGTGGTCATGCCTACTGAGCCTGATCTCCAGTGAAACACAGTCGATTCAGACAAGGGACTCCATTTAACTAATTATGTGACAGCTGGTGGCAGGCGAGAGAGTCTGATTCACTTGATTGTGGAATTCAGTATTGATTTTGATACTAAAAATGATTTTTGTGTTGATCAATATTAACAATTCAATATTTAATAATTGGGTTAGAGTGTTTTTTGAACTCTGAATAGGGCTGGACAGCACAAGCGGCACAGTACTTACTGCTGTTACCTCATGGAGCTGGCACTGGTTATTATCAATAGGGAGTTTGGGCCCTGTGATGAAGAAAGCAACCTATGCAGGGATGTTTCCCATCTAGCACCTAGTGATGGCAAAACTAACTCCCCCATGTCTTTGACTGAGGTATGTGTGAAAGTGTCCCACAGGAAAAAGCACAATCAAAGTGGCATAGGGCAGTGATAGACCTACAGAAAAAACATTAGAACTGTGCTTGCAAAAAAAAATGTCATCGTAAACAGGCAGGCATGGTGTTCTAGAAATGTAACAGCCAAGAAGCGCCTATAAAAAAGAAAGAGACTGCATAGCAAGAACCAGCCTGGCACCGGGCACATTTACACCATTTCCTAACATGCTTATCCAGGTCAGGGGTGCAGGAATTGTGTGGACAGGCTGCAGGTTACACTCACACATTGGTGCCAGTTTAGACTGGTATGCACATCTTTGAAAACCTTTGTTTGTACAAACGCCTCAAGAATGAGACCACTGACCAAGAGAGACCTCATAAGGGTTGCAGAAGGAGACCTGCTCGACTTTGGTGAACTTTTGGTGATGCTATCAGGCAAGTAAAGAAGATCACACCCTGTCAAGGGGTTCAGTGCCTTAGAATGTCACATGACCCACCTTCTGAGTCAGGATCACGAAGCTGCCTTTGATGGAACTGGGCGAGAAGGTTGCACGCTCTTCTTTCCAAATCTGAGCCTAGAAAGTTAAGGTGCAGGTAGGAGATAAGTCGCTTCAGACAGGTATACTCCGGTGGCATCCAAAAATCTTCTGAATACTGGTCTAGCCAAGCACCCAGGATAGAGGACACAGTGCTGTGGGTGACAAGAGAACAGCACTCATCAAATCAAAGGCACATGTCACACATGTTCAGAAAAAAAAAAGCCAGACACACCTTGAGAGACAATGAGAGTGAAATGAGGAAGTTTCACAAAGTATTACATACTGTACCAAGTTAAGTGCAGCTACAATGCCACCGTAAAGACCTGTTTAACCAAGCACAGGATTGGCACAAAACCAGAAAATCGCAGCCAAATTTAAATCAACATTCACAGGCAGGGATTATGTGACTGACTGAGGTTTGGCACTGGCGTCCCAGGCCAGAAAAAACACGCGTAATATTCAAGCTCTTCGAATCAATCTAGATTTATTTCTGTAGCACGTTTCTTGGTACAACTCGACTCAAAACGCTGCAAAGAGAGTGCAGACTTGGACAGCTGTCTTCAGCATCACCTCCTCACAGTATAAATAAGCGCCAACACCCACCCACCCACTAAAAGATCCTAAACTCCATACGACCATAACCAGTTAACACTTACTAAGCCTAAACAGAATTAAAATCCTGATATCTCAACTAAGAGTACCTGCACAAACACACTGAAAGAGCATCATCTGATTTCTAGCAGTTTAACAAAGTCTTTAACCAGCTGAAACTGAACCCCCATCTCTTTAGATTAACTGGTGTACCCCAACATATTAACTTAACTGAGCTGTGAAAAACTGTTAGATGGTATAACTGAGTCATAAGATCGCACTACCTTTAAAAATATTTAAATTAGGCCCCGATTCCCACACAATGAGATACCTAAACCTGACTCTGTTATCAGCACAGTGATGTCTTGAGCTCTGCCATTTTTATAAGGTGTACCAAAGTAACAAAATCCACTCATCTGCAGACATATAACAGAAACATGATGGAGTTAATCTCATCCCAAAAAATACATAAATAAGTTCCTCTGTCTCAAAGTTAATATAACACAACCCCACGATCTCCACAAGCTCCAGCTTCACATTGACTTTGAACTGAACCCTTGCTAACAAAGCACATAAAATGAACCTTAAAACTCTAACATCTGCATGCAGGTTTAACTGAGCCCCTGTAAGCCACATGCTGATGTAACTCAGCCCCCTGACCAAGTACTCATGTAAGTGAGATCCCATGTCACGCTCATATAACTCGGCTCCTATCATCCAAAGACCCCATTATCTCCGCACAGACAGGACTGAGGCACTGCATTCCCAGGGTTCAAGTTTCAACATACTGTACCTTTATAAACACAAGCATATCGTGAAATTAGTGACTGTAAACATCCAAAGAGTCGTAACCAATATACTTTTAGATTTTACAGAAGGAAATTTCCATGGAAGCATTACAGCATAGAAGCATAGATCAGCACAATTTCTACAAAAAAAAATATTTTTACTACAAGTCTCATAAACTTAATGGCAAACCATAAAAAAACACAAAAAAAAACTAAGCCCTCTCATTTCCAAATTCTACCAAATAATATAACAGATTTCCAATACTCTGTTATCTGCATATAGATGCAAAGGAGCCTTGAGCCACAACTGAGCCCCACAGCCTATACCAGAGCTCCAATACAACTATGACTAACTCCGACTTCATCATCATCATCTTCTTCTTCTTTTGTCTGCTCCCATTAGCTTGCCACAGCAGATCATCTTTTTCCGTATCTTCCTGTTCTCTGCATCTTACTCCGTCACACCCACCACATTCATAAACCTTCTCTTAGGCCTTTCTCCTACTTCATCTACTTAGATATAAATGAAACCATTTTCCCCAAAGAGATGCCTTCACTTGTCTCTAAAATAATACAGCAGAGCCAAAAGAGCCTTATCTTCATGTACACCTAGAATTGCTTTCTCCATATAGATGTAAATGAACCCCCCCCCAACTCCCAACCACACACACCAAAAACAAAGCCCCACGATCACAAGTTCAACCTAGCCAAATCTCAATACTCCCTCCTCCACAAAAATACATCTTTGCCCCTCCATCTCCATGCTGTCACACAGTAACTGAGTTTGAAGAGACCAAAGGCCACCCCACCTACTGGCCCCTCTTTCCGCGAACTTCCAGCCATTTCCATTCTCCCTGACTCGCATTCTTTTGGCTCCACCCAAACCCTGGGCCCTTTCCCCTGCTCCACCTACTTTTTCAGTTCGGTCCGGTCATCTCCAGTCGGTCTGCAGCCCTCTCCACTGGAATGGAGCTTGGCATACCTTGAAGGAAAAAGACGACGGCTGTTTAGAGTAGAAATGCGTTTGATATTTTAGAGATTTGACAGAGAATAGTCAGGCTTTTGTTTTTTGGCAACACTCCTTCCCAGCATACTTCCCATGGCTAAAAGCTACAATCCACGAAACCATAGGTGTATGAGTTTAGCAGAAGCCTTATATTTAATAGCAAAGTGTATGCTGCTCTCACAAAAGCACCCCGAGGAGACTTTTCACCACAGCTGTTATTTCTAGGAGAGGCCAAGCGTGAAATCAAATATGGGAATGTTGGGAAGATGTGTGTGCACAGCTGAAGGGAAGGAAACGACATACTTGTTGAGCAGGAGATCCAGGACTTGCTTAGTGGTGGCAAAGGACCGGTAAGTGCACAGGAATATGGTCACATAGGTGGAGTCATTGCCTTTGAATGCGGACACCAGATACTCCACTAGCTTCTCCAGTGTGCCTGCTTTGATGGTGCGCACTTTGCATGTTTCGTACAGATTGAGTGCTGCTTCGGTTTCCACCTGAGCCAGGACAAAGTAAGAGTGAGCAGTCAGAGAGCAGAACCCAAGAACATCATCAGAACCCACGTGCTTTACTTGCAAAGTGCCATTAAATGGGGCGACTGGTTAGCCCATACTCACCCCCAGCCAGCGCTGGCCCTTGCTGGCGGCCTGGTGAAGCTGCACTTTCCTCAGTGTGATGGTGTAAATGGCTCCATCCTCTACCTCTTCCCCAATCTCCTGGGTTGAGTTCTGTAGAAAGAGGAAAAAGCATTCTGAGCAGAGACTACTGGGGCTTTTCTACAGTGCAATAGGGGCATAAACAAAAGAAGCCCAAGGGAACAGATGAAGGCATGCTTCACACTGCAATACTGAAAGGGACAACCATTTTGGAAAGGTTAGCTCAACTACAGATTTCAGCAATTGCAGCGTCTGTCCTAAAGTTAAAAGGCGCCTTTCTTCATTGGGACAGTGGTGAGAGACAAACACACACCCAGAATATTGGAAAATGTCCATTTGATAGGACAGGTATAAAATGGAATGTGAAGGGGTCTTTACCCCGTTTTTAGAACAAAATTATAGAGCAGATCAACTGGCGAGGGGTAGGGGTACCTAAAATCAAGAAGCTAGAGAGAATCAACGGAGGACAGCCAGGCCGGATGTGCACACACACTCAAAAAGGGCCACATAAGAGATACTTTGGAAATGTGGGTGCTAAACTCATACAGACAACAGGCAGAACATGGACGACGACAAACTGGGCAGGGGTTGAAAAACCAGTAAGCAGGATCCATTTGGCAATACCATACCCACTGCTCTACCATGCTGTCCATCTACCAATCAACTGATCAATCTTTATTTTATAGTGCGTCCTTCACAAAAACAGACCATCAAAAGGTGCTTTACAAACCAAACAAGAATCCATTTGTTTGCAGAAACATTCAAAAGAAGAACTTTAATTCTGTAGCTCTTCAGTTCATTCTAATATGCCACTGCTGCCGGCAGAGTGCCGCTGTCACCTCCAGATTGAGAACTAAAAGATGAAAAGTCAGACAGTCCATCTGATGGAAGCCGACCATTGCCAGCCACAAAACACTTCACGACTGAACACCAGGTGTTGACCAAGACTGGCAGTGCATTGTTTTGGGTCCATTTCAAGCTACTATTTGTTGCAATGCTGACCAATGAAGAAATACAATTATAGAGTGGGGGGGTCTGCTGTAAATGGCTAGCCAGACAATTTGCCCTGAGCTCACTGTTATCTCACTCAGGAAAACAGCAGACATGCAGACGTCTCATTGGATTAAGCGAGGTCTTGAACTCGTGCTCGGGGATTGGTCGGCGCCTCGAAGTTTGTTGTGGCAGGAAGGGTTTGTGATTCAAGGCTCTGATTCAAGCTGCGCCTATCAGACAGCTCAGGGCGGTCACGGTGGCTCCCATAGCCATGACCACAAACCACAACTTTGCCTTGCATTCCCGGCAGCACTGATGAATTCCAGGTGCCTGATCCGGACATTGATATCTCTGTAGAGCAGTCAAGCGTAGTCCTCATCACCCTCACTCCAGAGATTTATGGCTTTATGCAAAGCAACATGCAGATAATAAATGTGTGACCACACCACTAAAACACAGGTACAGTTTGGAGCTGACCTTGTTAAGTGTCAGTTCATGAAAATAACTGAGGACAAAATAAAGAAGTCACAAGGGTACAGGTCCATCAGTCAGCCAGTTTCATATAGCGTCTTTCACAAGTCAAGTTTAACAGAACGGCCTGTAAAAACAGCTGCAATAAATGCAGACCAGAGGTATTTTTTTTGGGGGGGGAGCCCTAAAATGGCAAATAAAGTACAAACAGGGGGCTGCTGACTGTTCAAAGCCATAAAACAGACCACATCATAATCTGGATGATGCGTGGCTCCGTGTTTGGCGAGCTGTCGCAGTTCAAACAGGCCTGTAAAAGTGTGACTCTATGTGTAGGCAAAATCAGGGGGCTACATGAAAACTGAAATGGTGACCACTCTCAGAACCCCCATCAGTATGCACAGCCCCACGTCCTCATTTGTGTTTTTCGGCCATCATCATTTTGTTTATTTACTTGTTGTATTCATTATAAGAGAACTACAATTGTGTGATGGTCAGCACCGTCCCATCACCAATCCAGGGGCCTGAGTGAGGTTTGCATGTTCTTCCTTTGTTGCTGTGCGACTTCCTCTGGATTCTCCAGTTCTCCTCCTACACCCCAGGCTAGTGCAAAAATGTAAAACTGGCTCAGCGCGAGTGTGCAGCACAAAGGGCAGGCGCTCCTGTCTGCAGCTAAAACTGCAGGGGTAGGCCACAACCTGGAGACCAACTAAACGAGTTTGATCAAGCGCAGACGGTTTCATGGACTGGATGGATATTCATTTTATCCTGGAGCGCACTCATAAGTTTAGCACCTATTAATAGCATTTGATGTATAAATTAACAACTGTGTTCGGTTTTATATCACTTACTTGCTTTCCAAAACCACTTTATCTTGAACAACATCCAAAAAAAACCTGGAGCCTATCCCAGAAAGCACAGGGTGCAAGGCAGGAACAATCCCTAGACAGGGCACCAGTCCATTACAGGATGGACACACACACACACACACAGAGCCAACGTAGCATTGCCAGTTCACCTAACATACATGTCTTTGGACTGTGGGAGGAAACTGGAGCACACCGAGGAAATCCACACAGACACTGGGAGAACATGCAAACTCCACACAGGAAGGACCCGGAAACACAAACCCGACCTCCTTGTTGAGTGGCAGCAGCGCTACAACTGCACCAATGTGCCTCCCAGTTCTTTTTTATATATATTATAGTATATCTATCTATCTATATCTATCTATCCCTATATATAATTGTTTTATCACACTACAAAAGAAAGTACAGTACATAAAAACTGATCATATTTCTTTACTTTTTTTTTTTTTTAATAATTTTCTGTTCACTTGTAAACAGCCTTCTGTTTGTCTCACTGTGAAAATATTGTAACTATATTTTAAAAAGACTATTTTTGGAGTACCTACTTTTAAAAAAAAAATCCATTTTTATTTTTGTTATATTTGCCTTTTTATATATTCACATAATTTTTGTTTGCCTCATAAAGCATCTCATGAAGTTGCTTACTGTGAAAGGCAATGTTACTTTTCTTCATCACCCCATCCACTTTTTTAACATACTTATCCAGTTCAGAGTTATGAGCCACAAGGTGAAAACAAGACACACACACACACACACACACACACCTGTACTCACATGGGCAAATTAACTAAACATGCAGGAATTGGAGGAATGGGAGAAGAAAAGAGGAGCATCTGGAGGAAATAATCTTCATAGATACGAGCAAAACATGCCAACTCCACACTGACAGTAAGAAAGCATGAGATTTGACCCCTTGAGCTGTAAGTTGGAAGGGCTAATCACTGCACCACCATGCCACCCTGACAGCTTTTTTTTGTGTTGAACACTTCATTCACTTCATAAATCAAACAAACATCATATGATGCTGTTTATTGTGAAAGATAATATAAAAAATTGAATTTTTATAATGTTATATGTCCCATTTTTCTTTTCGGTATTCTCATTTGCTTTGTTGGTGCCTTGTGACACAGTTGTTTTCTACAATACAATGAGACAACTGTGACTGTACTCGAGGACACCAGTGGAACGTAAGAGGAAATGCATTTAGGACTGAAACCTGGAAGCACTTCTTTATGTAAAGACTTGTAGGAATCTGAAACAAACTACCGAGATGTGGAGTTGTCCACCTTTCAGGGGTTCAGGGTTCTGGATGAGATGATGGGAGAGCTTAGCTATTAGCTAAACCAACGAGTAACAAATGGACTGAATGGTCTCCTCTCATCTGCCAAATTTATTATACTCTTATTCTTTTCAGATGTAAGGTAAAACATCTCACAACAGTCCTCACTGAGACAAACACTATATGTTTTTTGTAATTTACTTATATTATTCTTTATCTTTCAGTGTTTAATGCATTGAATAAGACAGGGTTAAAAATCGAAAATATCATTCTGTAGAAATCCCAGTATTTTTCTCCCCGGGTAACAAGCCTTGTTTTGTTTACGGCCTCTGCCTGACAACTTAACCGAAACTGCTGACTTGCAGATCGGGCGGGTGAGGGCAGGAGAGCGTCAGCGGAGATTACGTCAAGCCGTCCAGCATGCCAGGCCCCTCAGCCGCTGAAGGAACTCCTCTGGTGGCCCAACGTGCAGGACAGCATGTGGGCTTCCCTAGCGGAAAGGGGAAGAAGTGACAAGCTGCTATCGGAAAAAAAGGATTTCATTTTGTGGTTGGGCAATGGAGAGAAACAGGAAAAAAAAAAATGTAATTTAGCAAAAGTGGAAATTTTTAAGGAAGTTCCAAAATAACAACAAAAAAAAAACCCCACAAAGTCAGGTGTGGGCACAGTGGTTGGCTTTACTATTCAAATGACATACCCCCAGCAATTTCAGGAGTTCCCAAATAAATAATCACTTTAGCCAACCCCCCCATCCGACGCCTGCTCTTAGTAACTGCCGGTCTCCTGACCAGTTACCATGGAAACCGAATGATAACTGGGCCGTGCTGGTTTTAAGATAGTGGCAGCAGCAGGGTAGTCATTAATTAAAGAACTTTCCTTGATGAGGCTCAACTAACAGGCATTGATTAATAAATAAAAAGGGGATGAAGTGCAGGGAGGGGAGGATCAAAGGGAATGTGTGTGTGTGTGTGTGTGTGTGTGTGTGTCTCTCTCACTCACACATTCAGACACTTAAATTCTTGTGACAAGTACTTGGGATTAGTCGACGTGAAGTGCACCCAAGATACACAAAACTTTGTCTTCTCGTATCCCTCCTCATACTGTACCAGCACCAGCCCCCAATCAAATCAATGCACACGAGAGGAAGCTGTCGTGGTTTGATGGCCTTCCTCTACACACTTTATAACAGAATCCAATCAATCTTCTTGTAAAAGAGCACCTTCCACTATGCACGTTACAAGAGCTGCATATTCTTGTCACCCTAGTGCAAGTGCTTTAGCATAGGTAGGACCACTCCGTCTCCCAGCCCGAGTAAACCCTAAGCAAGTCACTCTAACCAGAGTTATGGAGTGAAACGCCATCTTTTTAGATACAAAGCCTTCCGGCCTCCTAGAGCCTACAATGTAGACGTTAAAGGTGTGAAAGAGCCAGTTTCACTCTAGCGTGAGCAGGCATTTTAGGCTTACATGGATGTGGACTGTGCATTCAATGCATGCTGACAGACAGCTGACATATGTGATAAATCCACAGACTGATATGAAGAGTCTGAGGGGAGAATCCTGAAGGGATATATGGTGGCTTCCTTTACTCAGGGAGACACAGAGGTAAGGTAAAGGCAGGAGGGGAGCACAGCCGGAGATGGCAGGTTTTCTCCTTGTCCCTTATTTGGTATCTATTTGGCACATCGCCATGGCGATGAGTGCACAGAAAGGAGCTCCCTGACAGATGACACAGACGAGCACAGATAAGAGCTGTGACTAATGGCACATTTCTTTATTTGTTGCCCTGTGGCCGCCTTTCAGTGTGTGTAGTTATGGTCTTCCAACACACACACACACACACACACACACACACACACTCTCTCTGTCACATACCACATGCGTGCACTCACACATACCAAGTACAAACAGAAACCAGGCATCAACACAAACAACGCACACATACAAAGTGACGCATTCTGTTCTTTGAAAGCTCCTGTAGCAACAAGCTTACCTAAACCTGCTGTGGCAAACAACAACCTCTTCCCTTTAACTCACCTACTTTTGGGTTTTCTGGGATGTGGTGAGATGATCTGCCCCGGATAATGAGGTACCCTCATGGCAAAGCCATAACAAAAAAAAAAATTTAAAAAAAAGACCACAGAAAGAGCATAGTGAAGTCAAGAATGCAGTGCGTTTGTGCACATGGTAGGAAATAAAAATACACATTGGTACAGTCACTTCCCTGAGGGGGTGGCACTCTAGTACCCCTGGGGCTGGAAAACCAGCTTCATTTAATTGCCCATTCACGTCTCTCCACTCTGGCTGCCCTGCTCCAGAGTTACCAGTAGAGTACAGATTGTTAGCCTCAGTGGAAGGAACTGATAACTACTGGGGGTTGCAAACACATGGAAGTACAGAATTGGTGGGAAGGCCCCAGTGCCCTTATTGTCCACTCTCTGAACCTCACAATACTGCTGGATCAGGTCTTCCACCAACATATAAAACAGGTGAAAAAGTAAGTACACTCCATGGAAATCGTTTGCTTTCTCAACATATTTGACCAGGCCCGCCAGTAGATCATCTTTTGTCTTTTCAAATATGTGAACAAAATAAAAAAAAATTTTAAAAAAAATCAAGTTTCATAGGGCGTTCTTATTTTTTCTCACGACTGTACTTTCATCTTTAATTCCCTTTACAACTCTACAGCTGACACTTGGACTTCTCACGCCATCATTTTGAGTGCCAATTAAGACACTCCATTAAGATCAAGTCTGACTGAGCATACAATGGGTAACTTCAAAAAGATGTTTGCAGTGAAAGGCTCGGCGATACAATAAAGCGCACATTACTGACTGACATAGTGACACTTCTTCCATTCCTCTTGGCTATGAAAGCAAAATGTTCACATACAAACAGACAAGAATGCAGTGGACAAAAACAGGTGCAGCCTTTGTGACGTACACGATTAAAATAGGGAAGCGGGAGACTACAGGAGAAGACACCGAAATGCTAAAGTCCATTAAATGCTGCACTGCTGACCACACCTGCCACTGTTCTCTCACTCCTCGGGGTGACAACAATTAGTGCCATCTCTGCTTTTGCTGCAGCGTTCTGCTGTCACCACTTAAGTCTGCTATTGACAGATACCGTAATGGCGTCCTAGTGTGCAAGTCGGCTATCTGTTACCACAATCCAAGGGGGCATCGGCCCTCAAATTCTTATACAGAACATCAGCCTACAATCCAGCTGGGTAGTAGTGTACTCCAGGGGGCGCCATACATTGCATTCCAGCAGTGCTACTACACCCCAGTGACCACCGGCCCTTACATTCTCACCCTACATATTAGCAAAGAGTCCATTTTTTCCAAGACTATCATGTGCTGCCATTCCTCACATTCTCATCCCACAGATTATTACTGAAGCCATTGTGCAGCATGCCAACAGCTGCCACACTCTAGGGGGCACCAAACTGCAAATTCTTAAGCCTTATATTAGCAAGATCTCCATGTGTAGGTCAGCTGTCATTCATCTCACTCAAGGGGGCGCTATGTCGCACATCCTCCTTATCACAGACTCTGCTGTGCAGGTCTTGGGGGGCACCAGACCACACAATCTTTCCCTTAACATAACCAGATTCCAGTGTGTTGCCATACTCGGGTGGGGTTGGGGAGCACCACCCTTTAAAGTCTCATTTATCACATTAGCAAGGTCACCCGTGTGCCCACACCAGTCACCCTCAATATAACAATAGGATATAACCTGCAGACCACTTGTCAGTTATTTCACTCAAGGGAATGCAATGGCTCACAATTGTTCTAGCACACAATTTAAGGGACGTCAGGGCTCACTTTCTCATTAGCACAGACTCCAGCATGAGGGTCTGCCGTCTACTGCTATACTCTGGGGTTAAGGGGGTTTGGGTTTCTGAGCCTCACATTATATAATATTGTGTTCGCACACTTAGGGACTCCACATTAGCTGGGCCCCTGCCTTAAATGCAAGGCTTCTTCTCATTGGGAGATCTCAGGGTGCACTCTAAACTCTTGGGCTTTCATATAGCCTGGCATCCTGGGACCCAATATGGTAAGTGCCATTTCGATAAGATAAATCTGCCAATGGGAGAGGGGACATCGTAAGGCTCGAAAAGATTTCTATTGGCATTGAGCAGAAATTCCAGAGCATTCCTCATTCTTCGGTGAGCACTACTCATGGGATTAATGGCCATCAATGCCTTCTTTGTGCTGTGCAAAACAAAGGCTGACAAGTCATGTGTGCGCTGTGTCACCCGCACATGGGGTCCCAAACTTCGGTGCAGGGGAGGGAGGGGTTTGTGATCATTTTATTTGCAAAGGGCCTAACTGCCTGTACTCCTGGGGCAGAGAGTCAGTCAAGTGTGCTAATTATCCTTTACTGTATATAGCAGCTTTTGAGTCCCACCAAGGGCCTTCTGTTTCAATGCAGCAGTTACAAGAAGCTGCCATGCTATGACAACAATAGGGTGGATTGAGTGCCCATATGAGAGGTGTATATGCCCTGCTAACGCACCCTCATCTGCTCATTCATTATTCAAAAAACAGCAGAAAGTCTGAGAAATCTCCACACCAGAAAACAAAACTAAAATTGTCCTTTTGTGTAGGACTTTCAGCTGACCGCCTATAAACATTAGAATTTGGACGGGGGTGCTGCTTTCAAATAGGGAGGATGTAGAGGGTGGAAGCTACCAGCTTCATCGGCTAAAAAAATTGGAAACTGAACTGGAGGGACCCAAAAAAAAAAAATAAATAAAAAATTTGGGGTTAGGGGCATGAAGCATGACTGCATTGCTAGCCAGATCCACACTTCAAGTGGCAACAGGCAGCACTGCCAAGTGAAGAAAAGCAAATGTGAGATTCAGAAGAGGTTGCAGGTGAAGCTGCTCTCTGCTACGGTCTCATCCCTTCACCCCCATTTTGTAGTTGCCATCCACTGCTGTCAAGCCACTGAAGTAGGCCTTCTGCATCTGATCACAGAGGTTTTATTTAATTTAACATGGGGAACTACACTGTGTCCATCAGCGCCACCATTATTTGGCTGACGCCTTTATCCACACCATGGGAAAGTCACTTAACCTGGCAGGATTTCATTTGTAAACATATTTGCAGGGTACATAGGGTGTTGTACCATGTTAGCCATTAGCTTTTTAGTTAGCTAATAAAAGGTGTCATTTTGCTTGGCTTTTCTCTGCAGGGTACATATAAAGCCTCTTGTATATAATTGGGGGGGATGTTGTTGTGGTGTTTAGAAATACGAAAAGATTTTATTGCTTTATTATTCGAGGTGACTTGCAACAACTGAGAGGCACAATTGGTTATGTGCCTTTTGTTTTTCCCCAATTAGAGAGAATTGTGAGAGAATTGAACCTGTATAGTCTTAGGCAGAGGAGACTGTTTAGGGAGCTCGTCCACATATTTAAAATCCTCAAAGGCATCGAAAAAGGAGATCCAGCTTAAGGGTGATTCATGTCCTCAAGGACATCAGTGCAAAGGAAGGGGAAGAAGCCGAGAAGCACTTCTGAATGCAGAGAGTTGTGAGACTCTGAAACAAACCACCAGGTCATGGAGTTGTAGAAGAAAAATTCACCATCGTTCAGAAGAAGCTAGACAAGATTCTGGGACAGCTGGACTGCTAGTGAAACAAATGAGCAACAAATGGACTGAAAGGCCTCCTCTCAGTTGTCATCTTTCTTATATATGTAACAGAAAGCGAAACGCCATTATCTGTACCCAAAAGAGTCCATTCAGTCGCATGTGCCACTAAAACTGGGACGCTGCACACCATAAGAAAAGTTCATTTAGGAGTTTAATTAATAAAGGAACAAAATCTGCACATCTTCTCTCTGACACACGAACACTGAGGGCTTTCAGCCAACTAATCATTTAGCAGAAGTGTGTCAGGTAACGCTACTCGGGCTCCTTTATACCACTGGCAATACGTCTGCAGAGCGCATCACTGGGACGGGGACAGCCAAGTTAGGAGTTTTCTCTCTTTTGAATTTTCTTGATTTATATTTATTCTGGTGTGTGTTTAGACCAAAATGTATGTACAGTATGTAGATTTCTTTATTTAATTACTTCTCTGCCTATTTATATTATTTATTTATTTCTTTTAAGAGCTTCTGAAAAAGGCCAAAGTTCCCTCTGGGGACAAATACATTTCTACCTATGCTAAACTATCAATCTGTTTTATGCAGCACCTTATCAAGGCATTTTAGCCCCTGCCAATCCAATTTTTAATCCACTAAAGCAGCTTGCCATCTCAAGGAGGCAGTGCCAATTCCGGCAACACCAACAGTTCATCTGAGGGCACACACACCCACACAGGGTCAATTTTGAGTTACCAGTTCACTTAGACGCATACATCTTGGAAAACTGGAGTGCAGCTGACAAGACAAAAAAACAAAACAAGACTGCTATAAGGAGAGCTGGGGGTCAAGTATGCCAAAATACTCCATCCAAGATACCCAGAAGACAGCATGGCCGAAACAGCCCAGGCGGCTAAGAAGGCGTTCCCTCTCGTGTTATGCAGCGAAAAACATTTAATAAAGTGATTAGAGGATCGACTGCCAGTTCCTGCTGACCTTGGCTCCGTATGCATAAACACAATTTGCGAGCTGATCTCAGAGCTGCTCATTAGGGAATTAACAAAAACACAGGCCTTGGTGCCACGCAGCACAATGGAACCGCACCCCAGCAGGGAGTCAGAGGGAGAGGAGGTCGTCTCTCTGTCAGAGCAGCTTCACAAGCGTCGGAGCTCCATGCCAGGAGCGTTCTGCCTGCAGTTGGCTATGTATGTGGGGGTGGGAAGGGGCATCCAGGTCCAATGAACAACTGGCCACCAGGGTTCAAAGATAACAAACAAACAAACAAACAAATGAAAGCAATTCAGCTGTGGCATCAGACACTCCTGCGGTGACAAAAAGTCAACGTGGTGCCTGGCGTGAGGCCAAATGTGATGAAATTGCTGACCAAACAAACAAATCATTCCCTCCAACTGCCACCCGGAGAGAAGAGATACACAAATCCATTATGGGCAGTACCCATCTAGCCCTGTACCCTAACCCAAACCAATCCTCAAATGGTGCTATATAAAGATCAAGTGTTTGATGGTAAAGAACATGCTGAAGCCACAACGTGTTGTTTTGGGACGTTCACCCACCTCTGTATGGACTTTCATGATTTTGGAGAATTTTTCCATGTTTGGCGTTTTCAAAGATTTTTTTTTTTTTTTTCCATTTGGTGAGGGGATGTAATCCTTTTAATTATTTTTCGCTTTCTGAAACATTTTAAGGACCTTTAAATGCCTTGCCACATCACCATTTTCTCTTTCTTATGAGCTCCCTCATTATTTGATACCATTTGTGCACTGTTCCTAACACAGGACAACTGGAAGTCATGACTCGTGGTGTCACTGTCACATTAGACCGCGAGCACAATCTGGACGAGAACAGGCCATTCAGCCCAACAAAGCTCACCAGTCCTATCCACTTTGAGGGTCCTGCTGTCTACCACACTACTTGGTCACTTATTTCATGTGTCTGTGGTTCTCTGCGTGAAGAGATACCTCGTAATGTTTGTGTGAAATAGACCCTCAACAAGTTTCCAACGGTGTCCCCGTGTTCTTGATAACAGCCTGAGATCCACTGGGCTAATTCCCTTCATAATAATCCCAGACCTTGATTTTTGGAGCTCTCACTCTGTTTTCTCATTCTGTCTCTGGCATTTCACCTTCTGCCAGAACATCAACAGAAAAGAGTTAAACAATAGCAACAGGCACAGAAGGAGTGAAGGCAACACTCTCTGCCAATTAAAATGGCTCCGTTTTCATTTGGTCTCCATCATCTTCCTTACCAGATAACACCGTGTCTATCAACTGGATGCTCAAGCCTGCTAACCCTGTGCCACAACCCCTTTTCTTTTTCTCCATAAAGGATGCATGGCAGTCATTTACACCCGTGTATGCAATTCAGCCAGGCCTGCGAGAGGAGAAAGACCGAGGGAAGGTGGAAGGGTCAGCTTTGGGGTGTGCAGATGTGTCCGCTATGCAGGTTAAACTCCCACTAACGGCCAGACTCCTCTGTTATTCAGCTTTTTGTCTTAAATAAAATAACACAAAGACTTACACACAGGAGGAAGAGGATGTTAAGAGGCTACACGAAAATCTTTTAAATCTACCAATCAGTTGAGTAAAGTATGGTCAGAAAAAAAATTTAAACAGGCCTTGCGCCCCCTCAACCAGTTTAGAACCACATCTCAGGAATGGCTTTATAAAAAGGACAGCATCAAAACAGTTATCAGTCATCTTCGTAACCCGCTTATCCACCCAGGACATCAAGCCCAGTCTCCTTCCTGCAAGTCGGCAGCACTACCACAGCAACACCATGCCATCCAAAATCTATCACTTAGGACCAAATTAAAGAGATCAGTGATTTCATGCTAAAGGCTAAACAACCCCCGCACCATGCCAGGCAGCCAGTAAAGTCCTTGTTTGGGGCTTACTGTTACAGACTTTAGTGACTTCATCTTCTTTCGGCTGCTCCTGTTAGGGGTCACCACAGCAGATCATCTTATTCCATATGTTCCTGTCCTTATTGTCTTGCTCTGTGACACCCAGCACATGCATGTCTTCTCTCACCACATCCATAAACCTCCTCTTAGGCCTTCCTCTTCTCCTCTTACCCGGCAGCTCTATCCTTAGCATCCTTCTCCCAATATACCCAGCATCTCTCCTCTGCACATGTCCAAACCAATGCAATCTCGCCTCTGTCCAAACTGAGCTGACCCTCTAATGTCCTCATTTCTAATCCTGTCCATCTTCGTCACACCCAGTACAAATCTTAGCATCTTTAACTCTGCCACCTCCAGCTCTGCCTCCTGCTTTCTGGTCAGTGCCACCGTCTCCAGCCCATATAACATAGCTGATGTCACTACTGTCCTGTAGACCTTCCCTTTCACTCTTGCCGATACGCGTCTGTCACAAATCACTCCTGACACTCTTTTTCACCCTGCCTGCACTCTCTTCTTCACTTTTCTTCCACACGCCCCATTACTCCCAAGTATTTAACCTGCTCTATCTTCGCCAACTCTATTCCCTGCATCCTCACCATTTCTCTGACCTGTCCTTCTGTCTTGGTGGTCCTACTGACCTTCATTCCTCTCCTCTGTAGAGCAGATCTCCACCTCTCCAGGGTCTCCTCAGCCTGCAGAGACTCTAGTGACAATGTCTTTTAAACTGGATTTCTTTCCAAACCTTCAGTTACCCCCTTCAGTGATGTGTTTTATCAGTTTTTCACAAAAACTGACAGTTTTCACTTCTCAGATGTCTCAGTAATCCTTATGAAACACAGTGGACAATCATAAATTAATGTATGGCCTTGCATATGACAAAAGACAATATATATTATGAGTAATCTCTAAGAAATGTGACATATAAATTAGGACGGGCTGTAAGTCCGCTTATAAAAGTACCCACTGACAAAACTGACCGCAAGGAACATTTTGCGTGTGATGATTTGACATGGTGATATATCAATATCGACTGTAACAAATATTGAGGATTACTGAATTATGACTGGAAAGTAGCTCACAGAGCGTTCACAGATAAACCAGTCAGATATTGATTGTATTGGCCATGCTCACAATGGGGGAAAAAAATGAAAGCCACTACATTAAGATTTAAAAGCAGCCTGCTGGGTTTGCTATGAAAGGTGCTATACTGTGATTGACTGCTTAAACTGACAAATAAAATACTAATTAATTCAAGGTGATTTTCTAAGTAAGACACTTTGCAAAAGACATTTACATCAAATCACTGATGGACGAGGTTGTAATCCACTTTGTGAAAGGCGCCATATAAAGATGGAGGGGCTGATATATTCTTCCTCAGTAGACTCATAGCTGTAATGTCCCATTTACTCAAATTTCCCCTCCAGGCTCTGTCTTGGTTTCAGGTCCTGCTTCTTCTGAGGCAGATGAGTCAGATGACACCAGTCCTAACCTATTTTTATATTACTGTCCAGTTTCTCCTCCTGTCTACTGTGCACACATTTCTAGTTTCTACATTTTTACATAGTGACCTCACTGACCTGTATTCTTTTCACTCTAATTGCCCGTTTTTCCCTATTTCAATTGTTCTGTCTTTTCTTTTTAGGCTGGCAACCCTTTTATCTCCTGGGTGTCATGATGAATATAATCAGATGACACATCATCTTTAATCATGTTTCAAAATATTGTCTCGTTTCTCTGCCTGGCTCTTCATACCCACGTTGTCAGACATCACTTCTAAACCAATTTTCCTTTCAGATCTGTAGCCATTTCCTCTTTTGTGGCTACTGTGAAGTACCGCATCAGGGGGAGTGATCTCACTTTCCTGCACAAACTTTTGATTAGTCTCTTCCTAGTGACTCTGTAGTCTTTCATGTTTAGTCTTTATTAGGATGGGCAAATCTCCAGACTATATCAGAGCACGTTCATACTAGGCCAACAGAGAGTTACCGATTCCTCTGGCATGCACATGTTTAGAATAAAAACAGAAGCACACCCTGAGAGAAAAAAAAAAAAACACATATAGACAAGGAAGGATTCAAACATGACATCCTCAAGCTTTAAGACAGGAGTACCGACTACTATGAAATAATGCCACTTATTCATTATATTAACTGGAACTGGCAGTACTGGCCATAAAATGGGAATTACAGATAGTGCTACCCTGTCACAGGGCACACTTACACATGAACAAACAATTTACAGGAATTAAACAGCTAAACGGTCATGTCTTTGGGATGTAAGCTTTCAGAGGGAATAAAAGAAAAAAAAAAAAACAGTTTTGGAATGGGGAGAATAAACAAACTCCACACAGACAGAGACCAGGCCAGGACTAAAACCTGGGATATTGGAGATGTCAGTGCTAATCACTGTGGCACCATTATGCCCCTTACTCAATTCAATCATTATTATACATAGACACACTATATACTGTAGAGAGATAGATAGAGAGATAGATAGACACAATACAATTTCCCAAAAGCCCAAAATCACACGAGGAGTGCCTTTTGATAGAACCCCCCCACCCAAGCCTTGACTCTCCAAGAAGACAAAGAAAAACTCAAAAAAAAAAAACCTATGCAGGGAAAAAAAATGGAAGAAACCTTGGGAAAGGCAGTTCAAAGAGAGACCTCTGTCCAGGTAGGTTGGGCGTGCAGTGGGTGTCAAAAAGAAGGGTGTCAATACAATACAATACACCAACGCCAGGGTTTGCTTAACTGGATATACAATTTAAAGAGATTGTTATTTTCATTTCATTCATTTTTTATTTCTTATTTGCCAGTAATAAAGCTGTAGTGAATGAGTTATTACCCCAGGGGCTGCTGGGGTTGTGCTGTCCTTTTGCCACTTCACGTTGTAAAGGTGGGGTTACGGTTGAACACACGGTAAGGAGATGAGGTCGGATCATCTGTTGGCTGTCTGCTAGCTGCATGACCTGCATGTCGCGCTGTGCGTCGATCATTTAAAAGCCTGTTCAGCAGTTGTTCTTTTTGTCTCACTTTGTGTTGTTATGCGGGACGTTAAAATGTCTCTGAGAAATTATTTGTAAGTAGAGCGTGACATGTAGAAATCTCGCGGGACTTCACACACACACACACACTATTATATATATACACACACACACATATATATACACACATCAAATTGCACAAGTCCACGGCTAGACCCCTGCACATACTCAAGGACCAGTTTACTAATTTACCTAACATACACATATTTGGGGATGCTGGAGTAATACTCCATTCAGACATGGTGAGGAATGGGAATCAAATCCAGGAGTCTGGATCTGTAAGGCAGCAATGCTAACCACTTTGTATAAAATTTTGGCCAAGGGGAGTCGGACCCATCTTGATTGAAATAAATTACACATCAATACCGACCAGAGGTGCCATCCACTACTAGGCACATTCACTCAGACTAAGAGGGCATGTAAACCTCACAAACAAAGACAGGTATCAAACCCAGGACCCCTGAAGGTGTGGGACATCACTGCTAACCACTGTGCCACCACATCATCCTTTTCACAGCATAATTAACTAATTACCTTTTTTTATTGCCCATTCTTGAGTGTATTATAGGAGCACTATCACAAAACCTACCAGCCACAAATATATATAACATGCTTCACATTGTCAATTAATGTAAAGACTTTTGGGTGGAAAAAAAACCTCTTCTTATATAGTATTGTTCATGGCAAACACCACTGGAAACCACAGTCCAGCCATATTCTATCTACCCATTCTAGGATTAGATGCTCCAAACTATTTAAATTGAATTAAAAGAAATAAATAATGGTGGCAGACAAAGCTGAGCATTGTTTGTTTACAAAAAAAATCAAATTTGAATTACAATGTTTTCTCTAATTCCAGACATTCCTGGAAAAGCAAACTTCATTCCTGAGCAGTCTGTAGCATTGAGGGGGTGGAGGGGTGGGGGTGGGCCAGCAAGGTTGACATGCAAGTTTAGCGTGCCCTCAGTGGCCACAATGGTACAAAGTCACTGCAAAAATAAGCCCTAAACAGGGACTGTTCTGACAGTCTGGCAATGGGGGGCTTCAGTTCTCTGTTGGTTTTGTTTGGTTTCCTGTTCAGCCATTTCCCAATTTTACATTTCTTTTAGTCGGACATCTGCTCCTCATTAGTGTGCTCTGCGGCTCCTGCCAGTGAGGTTTCTTGCCCAACTCACCCCCCTATTTTTTCCTTCCATCCAGATGAAGGTCCCCCTGTGCTGCTCTACCGTGCTTATATGTAAACAGGTTAGAGACTCTCTGTGGAAGGTTTCGTATTAAAACAGGGGTTCAGGTTTGAATCTGGAAATGGAACGCCTTGAGAGGTGTGTACACTCTTGACTCTTCATGTGTCTGTGTGGTTGGCACGCATATCCCAAACACTCCGGGCTGAGGCTGACTGGTAACTGGCAATTGACTTGACACAAGCATGTGTCACTATGTCCAAGGTTTAGTTGTAGCTTAATAGTGAAGAAATGTCATCTCATTTTAACTTTGATGGACCAAGAAGATGAGAGAAATGAATACATGTTACAAATTGACTACTCCAGCCCAAAATGCCATCACTGGTACATTTCCATTGCGGTCGGCTCAGAATGTAACAAGCCAGTAATGAGCAGCTGCTACCGTAAAGAAGGTGAACGAAAAGCAAAGGGAAAACAGTTAAAATCAATACTAGTATACCCATCTCAACAAGATCCACAAGATCCATTCTCCTGGCTGGAAGTGCTACTTGACTTCTGGGCCTTCTCTGCCCCATTGCAGAATTCATCAAAAACTTAGCAGTCCATCGGAGTGGTCTATTATTGCTGTCCTCTCCTGATTATCTGGCAGAGTCTGGTGTAACACAATCTCTAAACAGGGCGATGTGATGCACAGCTCAGTGGAAATCCTGGCAGTGCGATATGGCAGGATTATCAAAAAGCCTGAAATATGAGCCACGGCTAATGAGTAAAGACCAAGGCCATCAGAGCGGATGTGTCTGTAAAGGCCACTCAGTTTGCTGGGTCCCTGGAGATAAATGATCCCAGTATCAAAACAATTCGAGGAGGGAGGGCTCACAAGGCAAACAAGCAAGGTTTATATAAAAAAAAGAAATATGAAGGTCTTGCGGTGTTTAATATTTCAAGGCTCTGGTAGTCAAAGAACAATAGTCAAAGCAATAACAGGACACTGGTGGATAAGGTTATATGTTAATCCAACCTCAGGATCAAGGTGGGGTGGAGGGGACGATTAGCAAGGAATAGGAACAACCTGGTCCAAAATGCCATTTTACTTCAGGACATACTCAAATTCGGAATGACCTATTAATATAACACAAACTCCTTAAGAAATAATAGTACCAAAACAAAAAAACTGAACAAACACTTTACATTTTATGTAAATTTAATGAAGTGATTAATGTTTATTTTATTATGTGACTTATGAGGGCTTCATAATAGCAAAAATTATAAAGTATGTAGAGCATGCAGCCGAGCCCAGAGGGTATGAGGCATAAAATGGCACAGGTGTGTTTGCTTGCTTTTACTCCAATGCAGCCCTCCAGAGAAGACTAATTCCAAATTTTAATCTGAAGGTGTGTGTTTTTTTTAATCACAATACAATCTATGGATTATGTTTCATATTTAAATGTGTCTAACATTTTAAGAGTTCAGTTACTTTTGACTTAGTGCTGTCTAGTTTTATTTGTTTCCAGATATCACACTAGTTAAAAAGGAGGGGGGGCTATTTTAGAACTTCGTGTCCTCAAGATTTTAATTTGACACCAAAACATTTCAAAAATGTATAAGCCATAAAAATATCAAAACAAACCCTGACCCCAAAACTGCTTGTTCTGATGGGTTGCGCAGAAATCACTACATGGACTCTGCCTATGTGCAAAGCTTTGTATACACTTAACTAACACACCTACTGTATATGAGCTTTTTGGACATCACATTCCAAATCCATGGACATTAAAATGGTTTTGGCACTCCCCATCTTTCGGGCTATAACAGACTACACTTTTCTGAGAAGGCTTTTCACATGATTTTGGACTGCGTCTGCGGGAGTTTCTGTCCATTCATTCAAAAGAGCACTTGTGAGATCAGCTACTGATGGTATTGATGGTAGATGAGAAGATCTGACTCACAGTCAGCACTCCAGTTCAGCCCAAAGAAATTCAATCTATATGGACAAATGCACAGTGATGCCAGGACAGGAAAGGGTCTTCCCTAAACTGAGGCCACAAAGCTGGAAGAACACATATGTTTGTCTAATGTAGCAGGAACAATACTCTTACTTTAACTAAGGGTGCAGCACAATTCCTGCCATTATCCATCCTCCGCCAAATTTTGCAGTAGGCACTATAAAGTCCAGAAGGTAGCATTCTCCTGGCATCTGCCAAACTTGGATTCATCCATCAGACTACCAGATAGTGAAGAATGATTCATCATCACTCCACGGAATACACACTGGCACTGAGAGTGATCTTAGGCTCTTTGTGCATTTTTCTGGCCATGAAAACTCATTTTGTAAAGCTCCTGACACCCATTGTGTGTGCTGATGATGCTTCCAGAGGCAGTTTCAGCAGTCAGTGACCCAAGTCTGTCTGTCTGGTCTGCCACTTCATGGATGAGCTGTTATAGTTCCTGGATACTTCTGCTTCACAATATTAACACTTAAGGTTCATTGGGGAAGATCTAAAAGAGGAGAAATTTCACATACTGACTTATGGCAAAGGTCACCTCCAATGACAGTGCCATGTTTTAAGTCACTCAACTCTTTCTACTGTCAATGTGTTTCAACGGCTATGTGCTTGGTGTGATTCACTTGTTAACAATGGGTGCAGCTTGAGCACCTGAACTCAATAATTTGGAAGGGTGTCCACATAATGTGTATGATATATACTGCTGCAGACATATTTTAAAATCATATTCAAAATAAAGCAAAACTAAATATTTTGCACTTCAATATTCAGCCATTCATAACACAAATATTAAATTATATTATGATGGACGTATGAGTCAAACGTTAACTTTGCAACACTGGATGCAGCTATAATTGAGAAAGAAGTACCCATTCTGGAAAACAAATTTAGATATTTGCCTTGAAATTCTAGGGATCATTTTTTTTTGTTTTTAATTCTGTGGAACCTCAAATACTTCATTTGCCCTTTACCATGTACTCATATTAAATGTTTTGACTCTGGGTGTCGATACTGTGTATGCAATGTGCAATCTAACTTCTCTTTTACTGTTATATTAACTGCCTTGCCCCATGGCTCACTAGAGAATGTATAAGAGAATAATAAGAATGATTACTTGGTCAAAAAAGCTTCCATTCACGACACAGGTCAAAGATTTTTCCATCACTCTTTATGTTATACAATGCCTTTCATCGATAGACAATCACCAAACACTCTGAAATGAAAATGCAAATTGCATATTGTATATTACAAAGCAGAGCAATGATATCAGTTAGTTCAACAGGCCTGGGGACTGGAATTACCCCCACGGACAACTGGCTTTGAAGCTGTCAAATAAACTGCTAAAATATCAGACATACAAGACGCGGCAGGGGTCTGTTCTCCAAGCGTCCAAACTGGATTAAGCGTGTCCATTAAATTACCAGATTTATCATTCAGTCGCGGTTTTACCTTTGCTATACACACTTTAATATTCACATAAAATACATTTTCCTGGATTAATCATATTCATAAATAAATAATATTAAAATATATGGCAAGTCTAAATGCCTCTCAGCAAGCAAAGAGTGGCTGCGTGATCTATCAGGCACAGAAGATATTTGCCCTCCTCCAGTTTCGGGTTCATCATTATCAGGAGATAATCACTGATTAGCAAGACAGCCCCCATGTCGCGAAATCCAGAGTGGGATGCACATCTTAGCCTAGTCAATTCTTGGAGATTCATCGCGGTCTTTAAAGCCTGCCCGCCCTCTGTGGCCGACAGAATCTCGTATATTCTAGTCGGGGATTGAATATACTAAAATAAAAGGGGGGTTCTATCACTCTGGTTATACCCCAGTTTTAAAGCGCCTTGTCTCTGTAGTTTATTTAGTATGTACTTAATTACTACAACTACTACATATAAAAATCTCTACTCATTTTTCCTTGTGACCATGCGGAGTGGGGGTGCGCAAATGGTGACACATTAGTTGACTTTTAGGATTTTTTTCACCTGTGAAAGGGACAGTCCCCTACACAAATGGCATCCCGGCTTCTCACTGTACATACCACCGCTACATAAATCAATCTGAGCCCACGAAGAAAGTCAGAGCCCATCTAATCAGCAACAGACGGTGCTAAACTGCATTTATTGACACAAGCCTTGGCTATCAGATCAACAGGTAACCTTTAAACTCAGGCGCTCTTCACTGCCCACTCTGCCGTGGTTTTGCTCGAAATACCGTTTAAAAGCTTGCAGTTAACTAAGCCGACTCCTCTTTAGTCCGTTCAAGGTGTCTGAGAAATCAGGGTTCCGTTTAACCAAGCAGAGTTCTGAAGTGATGGTTGGCCCTGCCGCGTTTGGGGCTTAACTGCGTCCGACCAATATTTTCTTTTGATAGCTCCTAACTAATGAGTCAGGTACTGTACTCGTCGGTTCATCTTTCTAAAACTGTTTAAACACCACACAACAGTTACCGTCTCGACTAAAGCACTTAGTCATTTGAATTTTCAATTCGTGAGTCAGATCTATAAAGGGAAAAATAATACCTCGGAGGTTTCCATCATGGTTTCTCAACAAACAAAACCGCCATTGGTGGCACTTATCTCAATAAAGTACAGCCAGATACAAAGCAGAATTACCATGATGATGAAAGACTCGGGAAATATTTTCTAAGAGCTAAATTTGATTTATAAGCCACATGTTTGAAGGTGTTGCGTTACATTTGCTTCCTTCGATTCACAAAACTAATACTGCTCAGTGACAAAAAGAAGCCATACAATTGGTTCCGATCGTATTTGTACGACCAAGCTGTACTTGCATATTTATGGTACACCATTCTCATCTGTACAGTATTCCCTTATTCATCACAGCCAATGCCATTTGACAGAAAAATTAAGAAGCCCACAATTTTCTACTGATATGTCATTTCGGCCACACAAGTAGCTGTGCTTCAGACAAATCTTAATCATTGAATGCGCTGTATTAAATAGAATAGTTGACTTACTTATCTCCGCACGTTTAATTAATATTTTTAACATAATCAAAGGCTGTATACATTGTTCTAGTTAAAAGTTTAAAAAGGTCCACCATCAGTAAATCTATCCTTCTTAAGATGCCCCTCAAACTTTATCTCCAGATCTTTTACAATGCCTTTCCGCGACTGAATGGTAATAATACTAATTGCGTTACGATCCTTTTTTTGTTTTATTACACGCTGCGGATGCATGCGGTTTTTCTTCTTTTTGGCAGATAAAAGCGGAAAGAAAATCTTACCTCTAACTGTGGAAGATCAGGATCCAGTTGCGTGAAACTATGCAGGACTACGGGGTTCGACTCCCCAACAACTTCCAGCTTCACCCCATCCCAAATATTCCGTATCTTCCAAGCGCTCGAATCAAACATCA
This sequence comes from Polypterus senegalus, assembly GCF_016835505.1. NCBI lineage: Eukaryota > Metazoa > Chordata > Cladistia > Polypteriformes > Polypteridae > Polypterus > Polypterus senegalus. The sequence continues at coordinate 174,597,456 of NC_053162.1, forward strand.
TATTAGGGCTCCCATCGTGCACAACCGCTTGCATGTGGTAGACCATTGGGGCTCGCCAGTCGTTAGCGTGTGAAAAAAATAAAGCCGCAGTTTCGCTCCATAATCCCAGCAGTGCGAGTCTCCTCGGCACGTCCGAACGCGAAGCGCGACTACTCTCGTTTGCTTTGGTACAGCCCGCCGAGGAACCCTGCCCACCATCAAAACGGAGGCGGAGACTCTCCCGGGGAAGGCGGACTCTTTATGCCCCGCCCCTCTTCCACCCTCGCCTTCCACTTACGCGCCTTTTACAGCCCGCCTCTTTCGTCAACTCAGAAGACGCACAGAAGTAACAACACAACAAAAAGGCCGACACGTGAGTCTGCTAAACGAAGGCATTTGTTTCCCACCGAGTTTTTTTATTTGTTTTTCATCGCTTTATCCTATCTGTAATTAACCGAAATAATAATTAGGCAAACCATGCGTAGAAACGCAAACGTTTACAAAGTAAATGGCAGAAGTAAAAAAAAAAATCGGATTTAAGTGTGTTTCTTTAAATTGAGGAAGAGTAAAGTAAGTTAAAAGGGGTACTTATGTTCTAATTATTTATTGGTCGAATACAATTGTGGTTCACATTTAAAATATACCGAAATATTGCTTTATACGTGTAAGGTCGTTTAGGAGCGTCATCATCACAGGGGTATCCAACTTCAATTCGAATGCCAGTGGCAGCAGATTTTCATTCTAACCATTTGCTTAATTAGTGTTCAATTTTTGCTTTAATTTTAATTGACTTGCTTTTTAGGACTCTGCCCTATTATTTCCTTTTTCTTCATTTAGCTGACTTAACAATAATTAGATAGAAAATGAGCCAACATTTGACCAGTGAACCAGTGTCTACCATATAATATCTGAAAATAAAGAAAGGTGAAGGTCCCAGTGAAATTGATCTGCTCTGGTCCACATTACATTTTGACAGTGTTTTTTAGAGCAGCAGAAAATCAACTTCTTCAGGCTCTACTCATTGCTCATCCCTCAGCCTTGTCACTCTCCTCTGGACTTAGCTCTGCTATGTCTTTTTATGAATGTGGAGATCAATCTGAATACAATACTCCAACTGAAGTCTCAATAGTTCATTATGTAACTTGAGCATAACCTTGACTTGTCCTCTATACATCTTGATAACTAACACCCTTGCAGAGAAGAGTGTCAGGAGTAATTTGTGACAGTCAAGTATCAGTAAGAGTGAAAATTAAGGTCTACAGGACGGTAGTGAGACCAGCTATGTTAAATGGGTCAGAGACGGTGGCACTGACCAGAAAGCAGGACACAGAGCTGGAGGTGGCAGAGTTAATGATGCTAAGATTTGCACTGGGTGTGACAAGGATGGATGGGATTAGAAATGAGGACATTAGAAGGTCAGCTCAAGTTGGACAGTTGGGAGACAAAGTCAGAAAGGCGAGTTTGCGTTGGTTTGGACATGTGCAGAGGAGAGATGCTGGGTATATTGGGAGAAAGATGTTAAGGATAGAGCTGCCAGGGAAGAGGAAAAGAGGAAGGCCAAAGAGAAGGTTTATGGATGTGGTGAGAGAAGACATGCAGGTGATGGGTGTGACAGAACAAGATGCAGAGGACAGGAAGATATGGAAGAAGATGATCCGCTGTGGCGACCCCTTACAGGAGCAGCCAAAAGTAGAAGAAGGAGATCATTTCCAGATTTAAATAATGATGAGTCCACTTGGACTCCCAGGTCCTTCTCATAATTTTTAAGTTTCAGACCGTCCAATGTGTATTCAGATCTACATCTTTTAAGTTCCCACAGGGACACATCCATCTGTCTATTTTTTGTGTGTATCAGGGGTGGGGATCGATCTGTTCTTAACTCAATTTATCTTTTTGTAAAAACTTGATTGCTTTGTATGGATTGCAATAAAATTAATAATAAAAAAAAAATATTTCCTATGTGTAATACCTTACATTTACTTGCATTAAATTTCGTCTGCCGCTAATCTACTTAAGCCTGTATGCTGTCCAAGTTCCACTGCAGCAATTTAGCTGACTCCTTCTACCTAGTTTGGCATCATCTCCAAACTTAACCAGCCTATTAATTATACTCTTGTCCTGATCGTTCATGTGTATTAAGAAGAGTAATGGCCCCAGCATTGCTTCATGAAGGATACCACTTTTAACATCACCTAATTCTGAAAAAAGTTCCCCTCAACAAAACCCTTTGCTTTCCCGTGTTTCAGACAATTTTGTTCCTACCTACACACTGCACCCTGAATCCTCACTTCCTTTATTTTGAACACTAGCCTTTCATGTGAAACCTTATCAAAATCCTTGTAAAAAGATAAACACTGCTATATGCACCTCTGTGACTGTATGCTTTTGTTTCTTCTTCATATAATTTCAGTACATTAGTGATGCACAGCCTTCCTCATAGTGGTGAGTGTTTGCTAAAGCTCTTATTTCAGACATGTGTTCCTCAATCTTTAATATTTGCTTCCAGTAATTTATCTGTGATACATGTTAAGCCAGTTACTTGAATCAGGTCCATGACCCTTTTTGTACAAAAGTCACTATATGAAATAAATATTTTTTTCTAAAGATGTTGCCTAAGAGAAAGAACATTTTATTTTTGTTTTGTTAAGATCCAAAATTGATCCAAAGTTGATTCTTTGATATGTGATATCTGTTGCATTACAGTATGCTCATGGCACTAATGCAGAACAACATTTATTTCTACAGCACATTTTCATACAAATTATGTAGCTCAAAGTAATTTACAAGATGAAGAAAGAAAAAAGAAAAATAACAATAAGATTAGGCAATGCTAAGTAACAAAGAATAAAGTAAGGTCCCATGGCTAGGGAGGACAGAAGAAAGAAACAAACAAACAATCTCCAGAGGGCTGGAGAAAAAAACAACTAACTCTAACTCTAGAAAGCATTTTTTATAGTCACCATCAGCGTAAAGTCATTTTGAGGGTGTTAGAAGACGCCACAGTGCATGGTTGAGAACCTCTAAGACAAGGGGAGAAGACTGTCCTGCGTGCCTAAATGTTAGGCAAGGTTTATTATCTATAACATTGTTAAGTATAACTCCATATATAAGCAAATGTAGTAATTTATGCTTACAATAATTATATATTAGAACACAATCAAACAGTTGGTTTTAAAAATTATTAATAATAATACAGCAGTTAAGCTGTTTTAGCTATTTATGAAGCATAATAATATACAGGGAAATTGAAAAATTGAATACTTTTCCAAAAATGTAATAGAAAATGCAGAGTTATCCTTAATTTTTTTTCCAGATTTTGGCATTTGAAAGTTATAGATGTTGTTGAGTCAGTCATTGAAGGTGATATGTTGATAAACATATGGTTGATAACTCTTATCAGTCATAAATGGTTTGGGGCGATTTTGACCACAGGATTGACAGATGCAGTGTGACACAACAGGGCACATACAGTATTAGATAGATAGATAGATAGATAGATAACCATTTATTAAATTGCAAATGGGTTTAGACAGCATGTTCCTGTGACTCTTAGTTACTCAGTAATACATTTTTTAAAGGGTTCAATTTTTTTGAATTACCTTGTATTAGATAGCTCATATTCTTCACCGCATTAAGACTCTTGATTCCTGGCAGAAGTGTCATCTGTGTAGATTTTATTGTGTTGAAATATCTGGGCAGGCCATCCAGTTGGGTAACAAACATAAATTGCCCTGGGGAGAGTGAATGTGTCTGTTTGTGTAGGACTTAAAGAATGGGCATCTAATTTAGGGTGGGAACCTGTCTTGCACTAATTGCTGCTGGGATAGGCAGCGCATTTGCACCACCCAGAACAGGACTAAACATGTTAGAAATGGATGAATTATACATATATTATAAAAAAAAAATCCTTGGAGGGAGACTAGGGAGACTAGAGAGACGAGACGTGATCTTCTTGGAAGACAATTTGACGTCCCTCAAGACAAGGCAGGGAGACAATATTTAAAACAACTTCACAGACATCTAACCAAGCAGATGTTGGACTGCTTTTGGCAGACAGATGTCATGTGCTCCCAGCTGTTAAAACAACAAGCGCCAAGCAGAACACACATCTTGCCAGCAGCAGCAGTTGGAAGCCAGCAGATGATCCGACTGCTTCTCTTTAGCATGTATTCAAACCCCTTCACAATGCAAGTGGCAGAAACGCAAAGTGGCAAAAGGTCAGCTGCTGTACAGGCTTTTAAATGATCAACGTGCAGCGAGACAAAAAGAACACGCAGCTCGCCAGCAGCAACAAGCCAGCAGATGATCCGAGTGCAACTCCTTAGTGTGCGTTCAGCCCCCCCTTCACAACTTGAGCGACAGAGACACAAAGTGGCAAAAGGACAGCTGCTGTACAGGCTTTTAAATGATAACATTTGACAAAAAGAACACGCGGCTCACCAGCAGCAGCAGCAGAAAGACAGCAGATGATCCAATGGCATCTCCTTAGCGTGCATCCAGGTTCTACCATTTACTTTCACTTTAATGATTTTGTTCTTTTATAATTAATTGGTGGCCACATAGGTATTTCATTGTGGTTTGTGTGTGGCAGTTCTCAGAACCGTAAGCTTAGTCTTCAGGTACTTAGAGTGTATGAGCATGTTTCCGAGTATAATGTCTAGGTTTAATCTGCTCAGGAGATATACAGGAACAAGTCGACAGTAACTTGTCAACACGTGTTGAGGTGATAAATGAGAGAAATGGGTGCACATAATGTATGTGTGAAGTTTGCAAACATTATCATGTAGAACACCTAAAGTAGTGACTTAGTGTTGACCTCTAACAGTTAAGTCGCAGAGTAAAAACAAAGGTTTCTGACATCATCCCTACCACAGAATCACTGTGTGCCTCTAAATAAGTAACCTAACACTCCAGAGTATCAATTTGAGATTATGTGAAGAAATGCAGTACATTTAATATGCACAGCACCTTGGACTGTTGCTCAGTATACAGTAGATTCTGTAGATATAATTTGTTGATTGTTTATTAGGAGCCTCTTAAATATCTTCTTTATAGACTTACCTTGACTATAATAATAATAATATTAATAATAATGTCAGAGTATTCCACTTTTCCAAAAAGTATGAACATTTTAATAGACAAGAAGAACCTTCTAAACAATTGCGAGTGCAGGCAAACAACTTCTTTGACAAAGCTCAAGTGAGATAGTTTGAAATGCCTGCAGAGTGAATCACTGACCAAGAAGACTAATCCTGACCAGCCGTGTGCAGACTTCATCAATGCACTGGCAAGAGACAGTCCTCTGAGGGCACTGGGGGATGGGCAGGGGGTTTCATATGAACAGCCACTTCTTCCAGTAATTCCCTTTTTGTAAAACAAATTGAGGATTAAAGCAGAGCTGCACTCCTTCACTCCCCTGAAATCAAAGGCACAATTTTGCTGTAATTTTAAAATATTCAGATTGTCTTCTCTTGCTCGCTTTCACAATCGGTGTGTCATGTAAGCCATATGCAAATTCATCCATCCATCTATCCATTTTCTAACCCGCTGAATCCGAATACAGGGTCACGGGGGTCTGCTGGAGCCAATCCCAGCCAACACAGGGCACAAGGCAGGAACCAATCCTGGGCAGGGTGCCAACCCACCACAGGACACACACAAACACACACTAGGGCCAATTTAGAATCGCCAATCCACCTAACCTGCATGTCTTTGGATTGTGGGAGGAAACCGGAGCGCCTGGAGGAAACCCACGCAGACACAGGGAGAACATGCAAACTCCACGCAGGTAGGACTATGCAAATTCAATTTTATATATATATATATATATATATATATATATATATATATATATATATATATATATATATATATATATATATATATATATATATATATATATATATAATAGGAAAAACATGTACCACTCATCTGAAGGGGATATTTCACTTATAGCACTAGCCATCCATTCATATATTTTCCATACCCTAATTACTGTAGTAAAACAATTTCACGTGATGAGGCCTAGACTAGCAGCAATGGATGAAATGCAGAATTCCTTCCTGAACAGAGTACCGGTTTTATTCATTCATTTATCTACTTTCAAATCTACTCAATCCAGTTCAGAGTTGCAGGAAGCCAGTCGCTATCATGTTCAAGGCAAGCATCAACCTAAGTTGGCTGTCAAACCATAGCTGGACAAAATTTATGCAGCTACCAGGTGCTCCTCTTTATAGTTACACTTCCACTGAAAAAATAATAATCATGATGATAACAACATATCAGGTCATTAGATTTTTCCTAAAAAGGGCCAATTTAAAGTTATTGTAAAATAACAAAAAAGTATATTTGCTACAATAAATACCCAGAGGAAAATTAATGTAGAATTAGGGAAAACAGGTAAACTCTACACAAACAACAACAGAGTGCAAGATTCAGATGGCGGATGCTGTAATTGTGAGGCACCAATGCTGACTACTTTGCTACCATGCCATCCACACCACATTTTCTAGGATTACAAATACCGTACTTTTAAAAAATAAGGACGACATATTTATATATTTTGAAATTCCACAGATAAGTAGGCTTGAATCTGTGGATTTCAACACACTAGAATAGTGGTCATTTACTTTGCGATCATACAGAATCAGAAATGTTTCATGCAAGTGGCATACCGAGGAAAAATAATTCTTACATTTTTTATAATGTTCTAATTTATTGTAGAGTCTCTGGGGTATGATACAATGGATTACAGTTCCATCCAGATTCATCACTTTCGGGTTGGGGAGCATGCACTGGTACCACAAGACGAAACAGCTTTGGATCCTGGTTGGCAACCCCCAAAGGCTGATACACGGTCCAGTAGCACCCAGGAAATGAGCATCTATCTGCCACAGCCAGGTGTTATGTGGGCGTCCTCTTGGCCTGGTCCAGCCGCTTGGACCCTGAACAATGAGGATTCTGGAAGCCAAATCACCCTCAAGGAATCGCACCACATGGCCATGGTGCCGTAACTGACACTCCTTCACAATGCAGCTAGTGTGCCTCATTTGGGACTCCGTGAGCAACGACTCATTCGACAGAAAGTCAAAACAGAGGTACTCTAGGATTCTCCAAAGACACTCAGTACCGGGACAGTACTAGGAGTCCAGTCTTCATCTCAGGTTGCCAGTTATACAATATTGCATAGTTCTGCTAGTTTCCTACTGGCTACTTAGTGTCATTATGAACTTGGATGTGCACAGATATATATATATACTGTATATATTGTCTATCACTAGGGTGTCTAGTAGGGAAGGTATTAACATGCAAACCTTGCATTTTGTCCTACCCTTACCATAAATAAGTCATTTAAAAGTTTCAAGCAGCTTCTACTGGAAGACATAATGTAGACTTCACCCTGGTAGGGCACAGGCATGACAGAGCTCTTTTTAGAGATCTTTCAGACAATATAAGTTTTCAGAAAGCATTAGAAACCCAGGCTATAGATGATCATGATCATGTGGCCAAGTAAAAACATTGACTTGCATACGAATGTGCATTTTTTATTTCTGTTATTATGACCTATTGGCTGTTGCAAGTTCTTATCCCCAAGGGGTTTCTGTTAAGGATTTTGTTTTTCATTTTCGCACAGGCTGCATATGTTTTGTTTTAGGCTGCAGGCTTTTCTTTACAGACTGCCAGCTGTGAATAAAAAAAAAAAAAAAAAAAAAAAAACAGACTCACTAGAGTGAGGAAGAAACAAACCATCTTGGAACACAAAACCAGCTACGCTGGATAGTTACAGTGTGTGTGGTAGTGGATGGGACACAACTTACCAGCATCTCTAAAGACATGGGCAGCTCCGGTTTGGCTACATGTTGTATAGAACTACAAGACATGTTAGTGCAATTCAGTTTTAGACATAATCAGGAATATTGTCAGCTAGGAAGCTTTGTGTCCAATTTACATCCAATAGCAGCAGATTCTGTCTTTTTTTTAGGTTACTTTTTTGCATATGCTAATTTTATAGATTTTTTTTATTAAAAAGTAACTTTTTAACTTGCTAAGTAAATACTCTGTACATCTTTTGAATATTTCCTTAAGATAATTTATTTACTAATATACATTTTTGATTACTAATTACAGTACTTACATTTAATGTCAATGGCATCTCTGAGGATTGTTCTTTAAGTTTCAAGCAGCATATTTCACACCAGGATCCACCAGTCCTGAGGCTGTTTTCATAAACCTTTATACAGCATTTCCTGACTCATGTCCATATTTTTCTGTTCCAGGACCATTTTTAGTTGGCCCACTAGAAGTATCTTCGCCCTACAAGATGTTAATCAGTACTGGATTTAGGTGCGCCATGAAATAGCCAGATCGTATGTGTGAAAGGCTCACCAGTACAGAGACAGCTTACTATTGAATGTGAACTGGAATAGCTTAGAGTTGGTTATAATCTGGAATATGAATTGATAAAGTTCATAACTAACTCAAAGCTGTGCATACATGCACAGGAGGTAGGGTCAATTCTCTTTGGAATGACAACTGACATAGGTTAAACAAAAATGTTTAGATGTTAAATGTGAATGAAAGTAGTTCATAAGTAAATCAATATTTGTTGTAAACAGAGCAGGTCAAAGTACACCGTGAATTGAATTATCGGATGAAAATGAAAATGGCACATAATTGACAATGTGGGGTATCAATTGGCATTGTTCAAAATTAACTTTCTGAGCCATAGGAATCAATCTGGTTCAGAATCAGCTATGTAGAATCTAAATTGACATGGGCCAAAACAAATTTATATTACACAGACAAGCCTGGCTTGGAACCACAGGGATCCCATGTGGACACAGGAGGAATACTGTAAATGAATTAATGAATTGATTGATTGATTGCATTTATATAGTGCCTTTCTCACTACCTCACTACTCAAAGCACTCAGCGATTGCAGGTCAAGGGCCCAACAGAGCAGAGTCCCTTTTTGGCATATTCACTCCACATAAGCTAGGGCTCAAATTCAGGTCCCTGCTGCTGTGAGACTATTTAATGTAATTATTGAATTAAATGGATCATTCTACATGACAATAATGTAACTTATTTATTATAATGAAATACAGTATATTCCAGTTAGTGTTATTTATTCATTTGCACAGGATCATGGGTGGGTAGTCCAACCAGTCCAACATGAAACTGATAAAACAAATGAACAAAATGAATCCACTGCATCCACTTAACAGTGTCATCTCCAGACAGAGGAGTAGCTTCAGTGACAGACTTTTGTCACCGTCCTGCTCCACTGACAGACTGACGAGATCGTTCCTCCCCCACACTATGCGACTCTTCAATTCCACCCGGGGGAGTAAATGCGAACATTAATTTTATTTTAATTCTTTTCATTTTTATTACTATTTAATTTAATATTGTTTCTTTGTATCAGTATACTGCTGCTGGATTATGTGAATTTCCCCTTGGGAGTAATAAAGTATCTATCTATCTATCTATCTATCTAACACACTTTCACACACACTGGGCCAAAGTCCACTTTTAAAATAATACACATTTCTTTGGAATGTGGGGCAGTACCTGGAAAAATTCCACAAAGACAGGATAACCTAAAAACTCTGCATAGATGGTGGCTGAACCCAGATCACTTTAGACGGAAGGCCATAGTGCTGCTATATAGCAATGAATGTAATGACTGTAATTATGAAATAGTTAAATATAATCTTATAAATGTGTTAGAGAATAATTATTTTAAATGAATGAAATATTTACAGTTAAGATAATTACTATTCATTATTCAGAATATATTACTTACATGCAACTGTAATTAATGCATTTCCTCCATCAATCTATTTTCATTAATTGGCTTATCTAGTTCAGGAGCTTAGGGAATTAATGTAGCCTAACCATTATATTACCTATATTAGTCTGCATGAATATCACATAGTATGAGATAATATCTTGTCATATAGCAGCAGCGGGCGCTCTTCCAAAGTAACAGCCTCTTTAGTCTGCCATGTGACTGCTGGTGCCTATCACAATGAGTGCATTTCAGCTTAATATGATTAAAGCTTCAGTTGATCTCATTCACGCAGGAGTTGCTTTCAGCAGAGGTGTCTAATTGCCACTCTGTCCCCTCCCCACCCCTGCAGACATAAATTCAGTTTGATGTCCTTCTTTATGATAGAAACTATTCCAGTCCAGAAAGGGAATTTCCTGATGCATTTTTTTTTTCTTTAAGCTCTTTAGGTCAACTCCCAGGATGCCCAAATCTTCCTGTCACCCTATGGACATTTCCTTGTGAAGGCTTTTGGGGGGCCTCTTTGCTGAAGCTGCCTCCTCCTCAGCTGTGCCAATGTACTACCAGTGCGGAAGCTCTGGCAGCTGTGTGATGCCTTGCATTCCTGTAATCCATTCCTGCCATTAGCCACCTGCTGTGAGCATTCTGCTTTTCAGCCTATTGGTTTGTGGAAGCTGTGCTGAGAGGAGGTACAAAAAGACCTGAGAGAGTCCTGCAGACCAGGCTCATTAAGCCTCTCAGTTTTTCAGTGCATTCCATGTATTCCATGTGCCAATTCCACACTTTATTATTCCTCAGCTCCCTGTGGTGGCTCGGAAACCCTAATGACAAGAAGCCTGCTGTATGTGCATATTCTCCCCTGTGTTCAGTTGTCTCTAAAAATAAAGCACCAAGTACCTGAAAGTTGTCCGACTAAAATCAGTTTACAAATGAAGAATAAGAATATGAATGTTTTGTGCTTGGGACCTGAGAGTGCAGCCAGGTTTTCACTCGTTGGGTAGAAAAGAGCAAACTCATAAAAAGGATGCACAAAGGGCCAAAATCAAAAATATTAACCATAACTGTGTATTCCAGCTACAGTTTCAGGATAGGAGAAACAGCGGGTTTGGGTCATCCAAAAGAATTCTTGTCAGATCACTGAGACCACCTAGATTTATGACTACGGCGATAATGCAGACACTCTACATTTTGGATAATATTCTTGAATGGCACATCAACATTCACGGGCATTATGGGTATAGGTGTGTCATTACCTATGACAGCTGGTGGGCTCTGTTACTTGTAAAGGGGACATTTGATCACTTGACAATGCACAGTCATTTTTGGAAGGTCTACCTGGTGCTGGTTTTCACCAGCAAAGTGCCTAATCACACATGGCTGCCATCTATATGACACAAGCACTTACACTACTCTCTTAAACTGTTTCTCCAGGAAGGTAATGGTGCATCTTGGTGTAATACAGAAAAAAGAAGAAACAGTTCAATAATGCTTAGCTGAAGGAGTCATATTTGGCACCTGTATAACCCAATTACATGAATACATAGTCCATTGTATCACCAGCTCCTCTGAGAGCTTTATTGATATTTTTATTGATATTGAAGAGCTTTGGAGGTTCTCCTCAGCTAGACTCTATCGCTTATTTCCGTGTTTCTTAATGTGTGGTTTGACATTGCTGAGCATATTGATTGGGTTGAGGATTCATTTTTGGCTTGTTGATTGCAGAGTTTACCTCGTGTTTTTATTATTCAACCAGTTTTCAACATGTTTCATAAATTCACCATGATATTACCCTATGAACACCTCCAACCATCCATCCACCCATCATCCAACCCGCTATATCCTAACACAGGGTCACGGGGGTCTGCTGGAGCCAATCCCAGCCAACACAGGGTGCAAGGCATGAACAAATCCCAGGCAAGGCGCCAGCCTACTGCAGGGCACACACACACTAGGAACAATTTAGGATCACCAATACACCTAACCTGCATGTCTTTGGACTGTGGGAGGAAACCCACACAGACACGGGGAGAACATGCAAACTCCACGCAGGGAGGACCTGGGAAGCGAATCCTGGTCTCCTTACTGCGAGGCAGCAACGCTACCCACTGCGCCACTGTGCTGCCCCTGTGAACACCTGCATGCCATAATCTTTTTTTAAAAAAATGGTTGCATTTGAATGCATCTTTGAATCTTCAGCTTTTACATTTATACATCCAACAATTCTTATTTATGAATGTGAGCTTCAACTTTTTATAATGATCTTTTTACGTTAAACAGGTGACTCTCAAAAGAACAGACAACAGTCATAGTGAGTCGGATAGTCCATTAGGTGATGTCACCTGAGGGGCACCATTTATGAAAGTTAAATGGTGTCCACTATTGACACTGTGTGGCGCTGTTTATGTAACTCAAGTGTAATAATACTGACTGTGCTATGGACACCGAGGGGCACCATTTTTAAAAAAAAAAACCTTGGAACTTCTCAATGCTATTGATATACTATAAGAAGAAAATAGTCATTACATTACTACACTGAGTTTAGCATTCTGCAGTCAGCTTTGTTCACTGTACATGCTGAAAGATTTTTTTCAGGAATTTCACTTGTAGTATACACACACACACACACACGCACACATGAGGGTTAGTTAATAATTACAAACACATTTGGAATCATTTTGTTTGGGTTAGCTGCACTGCTTTCCCCATGCACATGTGGACACTTGGGGTGTCTGTGGTCACAGTGGTAAAGTTTCAACATTGATCAGTCTGTTTCTCTTCTTGTTTGGCCACTCCGCTCTCTGTTTGCTTTAAAGAAGAGTAGCGAGCAATGATTTGCTTTTTATGGGAGTTCATGGTATGGTCTTGCTCAATGTTACTGTCAGTACTTGATGGTGACACCCCCAAAATTCTTCATGCTTAAGACTTCTTTGACCATTTTTGAACATCTAAATCCATTTGTAAACACTGCCTTGGTAAAACACTGTCTCCATATCGTGCAGAAAGCTTTATGTGGAGTGCTAGGCTTTTAAGGCCCCAAACTGTTATTCTACCATTAGAGTCCTCTTTCAAGGCACTGATACAAGGCAGATTGCGGCATGTGGCATCACAAAGCCTAGGCGCAGACGTTTGGGGTTACTGCCTGAGACATTCTTGGTCAAGCTGTTTCTGTGGTTAGGCACAACATCAAAGTCCTGCTTGCTTTGTGATCCTCAGCAAGTCACTTGGAATGTCTGCTTGTGAATTGTATGAAGATGTATTGTTCATTATAATTTACATGTACTGTATAGCCATCTGGGAATAGTGTTCACCCTGAAATGTACTATATTTAACAAACATTGTATGGCTGAACAGCTTATCAGACATATTTTTTTCCAAAACTGAAAAATACTCATAACTTGATAAATGCTGACCCAGTTGTTTCTAGTGAACATGGCATAAATCACTACAGTAATCATTAAATGTCAATCTAAAACCAAAGCAAAAAAAATAAGGATACTACATTGACCGACAGTAACCCCTAAGAGAAAAAGGGAACTATGGGATAACAAAACCATCCACTGGTAAGAAAAAAGCAATACATAAATACAAACAGTCAAATGAAGGGGCTGAAACAGATCATATGATTGTGATTTTGTTTGCACTGCTTGCATGCGAGTTTATTCTGAATTTGTCTACAAGGCATAAAGATTCCTTTTGGTGCCAATCTGGAAACATCCAGCTGTTTATGCACATCTGCAAAATAAGCAAGACCCTCATCCCACAGAGTGCAGTCCTCTTGGTGGCAGGGTCACGATGAGGTTGACAGACAGCCATAGGAGGTGGAATGTAGTAGTAATTAATGGTCACATGAAGCATTTTATAAATTGTTTTCTGACATGAGTCTAACTGAAGACCCTATATGAAATAGTGATTGATTCAATTAGGATTGGATCCCCGTGACTCTAATCAGGAAAAATCAGATCTAAAGGATTGACGGATAAATTAGGAGCAGGTTGACTTTCACCAGTGAACAGCAGACATTAATCATACGAAGAGATGTCGAGGTATGAGACAATGAGTGGGGGTGGATTGTTTTCATTGCAGTCCTTATCCCAACAGGAAATTAAAGGAAATTGCAAGGAAAGAAAGTATGTGAGCTCTGTTTTCTCTAGTGGCTTATTGTGCAGACACTGCCGAGAACAAGAATATCTACACAGGTCAAGTGAAAGAAGGTTATTATTGGACATTTCTCCTAAATGCTTTTGCCAGTCTCTCATTAGGTTCAAAGTCCACATTGCTTCAGCATCTCTGTATCTTAAAAGTGTGGGGCAAGCAGGATAAGTCCACATTTTCAATTACAGGTAAAATTCCGTTACAACGAAATTTTCATTACAACAAAGTATTTTTATGGTCCCGACAGTTTACGTTACTACGAAGCACATTCAGCAGATACTTTCATTACAACGAAGTGACCTTGAAATGCCTGAATGAATTATCCACAGAGCAGTTAGTTCTATGGTCGCAGCTCAGTTGTGCACAACGATCCCCAAACAGAAACATTGTAAAAAAAAAAAATGTATTTCTTTCTTCTGACTTTCCTTTCCTTCACTGTTTTTTTGCCGTGTTTGTTTTTGGTGGTTTTTAGTGATACCTTTTGCTTATCGCTAGTCAACATTTGAAAAACACCCATTGGAATTTTACTCGTCACCCACCTATAGAAACGGCAGACACGAAAAAACGATAACAGTTCATATTAGAAAAAAAAACTAAATTTTTAAAGCTCTCGATTGCGGCAAAAAGAAAAAAAATGTTGCTAGTGAATTCGGAATTTCGCCATCGACACTGTCAACTTTCTTTAAAAAACCAAGCAAAAAAAGAAGAAAAATCTCGGGTTGCAAATGTATGTAAACTGCTGCATTTGAAGACATCGAAAAAGCCTCTTATGTGGTTCAGTGAGGCTCGATCAAGAAACATTCCTATTAATGCGCCACTATTTCAAGAAAATGTGAGGTTTCTAAACTCTCTTGGGACCTCCGTCAACAGGACAACACGCCGAAGAGCGTCCTGAAGTGCAATCACCGCGTCTGTGGAAGACTGTTTACCTGCCACGGCTCGGCACTGAAGCAAACAGAAAAAATCTCGATGGGTGATGCAAGGGCACAGGATTACTTGGCCACTAACCTGGTCATGACCCTGCCTGACTGCTGTGTCTCTGTATAGGAGAGTGGCAGATCATGCTACAATAAATAACCGCACTGTACCTGTTTCAAGCTGAATAAAGCTGGTTTTGCTAAAGTACTGAGACTCAGCCTCGTGTTTTGGGGTGCAAGACAGGGACTTATAGCGCAACCTTGATCTTTTAGGATTCACTTCTGTGGCGCTTCATTGCAGCGCTGTGAGCCTCCTATTGCCCTGCCCCGGCAACAGACAAACAATCTTCCACAGACGCGGCAATCGCACTTCGGGACGCACTTCATCGTGACGTTCCTGTTGGGTGGGGGGGGGATCCCAAAAGAGTTCAGAAACCTCACAAAATGAAGAAGAAGAAGAAGAAGAAAAGGATGATTCAGCTTCTGATTGATAACTGTGCTGCCCACAACATGCTTCCACATTTAGATAATGTCCGCATTGAATTCTTCCCACCCAATTGCACAGCAGTGCTTCAGCCATTGGGTTTGGGCAACATTCGCACCCTGAAAGTGTATTATCGTAAGTGTATTATAAGGAAATGCTGAGAAAAATTTTCATTAGCATAACTTGTAGACAGGAGAAGATTAAAATTAACGCGAAAGAAGCTATTGAAATGATTGCAAACGCCTGGATGCAAGGTAAAGAAAGCACTATAGTGACAAATACAGAATCTCTTTACTACGAAATATTTTTTAGGTTTCTGGCAGTTCGTTGTAAATTACCTGTAGTCATATTTAAGATATAACAAAGTGGCATAGTGGTAAGCCTCATGGGTTGGGTTTGAATCCTGCACCTGGTCACTGTCCACTGCCCATTTAGAGTTTCCACCTCCTTGACATGTCTGCTAGGCTTTCCCTCCCACATCCTCAAAGACATGCAAGCTAACATGTTTAGGCTGTGATATGTGTGAGTGGGCTCTGTGACGGACTGGTTGCCTGTCCATGACTGTTCCCTATCATGCGGCGTGTTGTTCTGGCCACCCACAATGAATAGGATTAGACTGGTTTAAGAGTGTTATGGTGAAATATGGCAGCATGATGGTGAAGACCTATGTGGACTTTGTATGTTGTCTCTGCATTCACAAGAGTTTTCTAGAAGGCCTCTGGCGTTCCACCACAGCCTAAAGACATGATGTTAGTCCAAGTGTTATTGGTGTCTCTATGCGTGCCCTGTTTTTGATTTAACTAGGATGAGCTCCCACAGAACTCATGTGAAAAAGCTGGTACATAAATACAGAGGAACACATCTGTATTGTTGTGTACATTTTGGCAGCATGACCATTGTTAAGCTTACTGTACTGTATGTATTGTAAATCTCTTGCTGCAAGTTGCAGGTGGCACAGAATAATGGCAGCAGTTGTAACAAAAGCTGTGTGTCCAGCTTAGACAAACCGTTTTTTTCCCCTTGAGCAATGACGCTTGGGAGACCAGTGTTACATGACAGAGACGCAGCAGCCTATTTTGGATGGGGATGTTACTACACAATCCACATATTTTTATGTTGCACATGTGCAGACTTTCACACGTGTGTACTAAAAGCATAGTTCACCTCACACTGTTTCCCGATCTGCTTCGCTCATTCATGAATAATTTACATTGTATACACATATGTGTGATGTCACTACCCGATCTGTACCAGCTTGCATGCGTTTTTAAAAATAAAAGAAAAACACCTTCATTCAACATTACACTTAACAGTGTGGCCCAAGCTAATCTGTGCTTGCAGATACACAACTCACGGTATTTTCAATTGATTTCATTAGCTGACCTAAATGAGACTATTAATGAAAATATTTCATTCTTCTGCATACATTTATTGTATGGTGTGTCTTCACTGCTGGATTATGCATGTCATGCTCCTCACTATGTAGCACAGATCATGTTAGTGACAGGGAGAGCCCCCTGAGTAGATGGCACTGATCCCTTACATCACAGACACTATGGGTGTTATTTAGCCATAATGATAGGTGACACAGAAAGAGAGATAAAGGACTCAGAGTATTGTGGACCCAGAGTATAATTTTATCTCAGTGGTACAGTGGTTAGCACTGCTGCCTCATCGTTCAGGTCACATTTTCGGCCACAATAATCAGTCCAGCATAGTTGGCAGATGCTTCCCTAACCCTAACAGACATTTAAAAGACCATTGCACTATTATAAACCACTCCAAACTAGTTCAGTTTCTCCTTCCTCATTTACTTTAGTGCATTTTGCTGAGTTTGGCAAAATTTCCAAACCTTTTCAATGTTTTTGCTAAACTTGCGACAAAGCAAATTCAGTAGGGTTTGCTTATCACTAAACAAAATTCATGGGCTAAAACAAACCTAACCCTAGGGCCTACTTGGAAAATAACTTAACAGTGGTGTGCATGAGAGATGGCGCAGACTGACACCAGAGTGAGTTTATAACGTACCAAGCATGACGTCACAATCCGCAAAAATCAAACTGGTCCAGAATTAATCAAATTTAGACAAAACTTAGAAGACTTAGACAACAAGAACAGGTTCTGTAAGCCAAAAAAGCTATAAAAAAAAGTACACACACACAAAATGTTTTACACTGTGGTCTTGACACGAACATTGTACCAGGAAATTAGCAAGCAGAATAGCCAGCGGGCAACATTACAAGACTAGGGCACGGGGAAAAGCCAGGAAACTGTGGATGACCCTTCACCATGGCCTGGAAGGATGAGCATCAGATGCCAAATTCGAGCAGGAACATCACAGAACATTTTGTTTACGTTCTGCATCTTCTTTCTCCATTCCTGTGCACCCACCAAAGGGAGAGGCTGGCAGGAATTGTAACAACAAGCTAAATGGACTGTTCTCTTCTCTAGAGGATGTGTCCATCAGCACATGGTCTATTATTGAGGTCCATCTGTTGGTGAGGACCAGATTTTACTAGAATGCTACTCTGCAGCATGAGCAAATGTTTCCTTTCATCCATGAAAAACCCAGAAGCTGGAAAATAGTGAAATTCTGAATTGGGTGGTTTCAGTGGGAATGATGTACAGTAGAACAAAGGGTGAGGCCTTAGTGGGCACTGAGCCACCTGTTAAATTGAGTAGTAGCTCCAACAAAAATCTAAGGAGAGAAACACACAAGCATCTCCACAGCACACTGCAAGCATCCAAAAAAACGGGTCATCATCTACAACAAATGTAACATCGTAATCAGGGCAACTACCTAGACAATCCAATCAGTGCACTACTCATATTTTCAGGAATCCTGGGTTAAGCGCAGTAATAGTCACAAAGGAATCCTTCCCATTAGGGCTCCTAATCTATCACATATCAATCTGCTACAATATGCACCATGTGGCCAAAAGTTTGTGGACACCTGACCATCACACCTAAATGTGCTTGTTGGACATCCCATTCCAAAACCATCGGTATTAATATGGAGTTGCCCTCCACTCCCGATAGCTCCGACTCTTCTTTGCACAGAATTTTGAGGTGTGTCTGTAGGAATTTGTGCCAGTTCAGCCAAAGGAGCTTTAGTGAGGGCAGGTACTGGACAAGCAAACCTGGATTACAATAGGCATTCCAGTTCATCCCAAAGGTGTTCAGTAGGGTTGTGGTCAGGGCTCTGTGCAAGCCACTTGAGTTCCTCCATGTCTTTGTGGAAAAGGGGCACAGTCATACTGGCATAGAAATGGGCCTTCAACAAACTGTTGCCACAAACCTGAAAGTGCACAACTGTCTAAAATGTCTGTCTGCTGTAGCATTAACAATACCCTTTGCTGGAATTAAGGGGCACAGTACAATCCCTGCCACGATCCCTCTTCCAAACTTTACAGTAGGCACTATGCAGTCTACATGGTAGTGTTCTCCTGATATCTTATGTGGCCTTTCTTAAAATACTGGATCAAGTAAATAAAAATTGGGACTGGTCTCCCCTAGACTTTCTCGTACACTCAGATATGGGGATAGATATTTGAGGAATAAACCGTAAGACAGTGATTATATTTTTGTATTATTTTCATTAAAGAACCAGCAACAACAAATCAAATCAAGTTAATAATACATTGAACAATTATTATAAAAGTAAAGTTGAATAAACCGGACTCTGCAGCTGCATGAATAAAAAATAAAAATAAATCGAGTATGTGTTCAGGTAAAGTACCACTTCCGGTTAGCAGAAATAGCCCAAAAGTTAATAGAAATGTACGTTTTGTACTAGTATGCGAAATTTGGTTGACCTAAATGAAAGCGTACTCAAGTTATCGTGTTTACACGCCCAAACACACAGACAGACACAAAGACAACGTCAAGATTCATCAAAATTTCAAAATTCAATTTTTGGAGGATTCTAATATTTTCCCTATTCTTCGTATAAGAGAAGGTCAAAAATATGTGAAAATCTAAAATAAAGAGGGGGTGAGCAACTTTTAGGTCCTTAGTAAGAGGCTACAAATGAACTCCATGGGGGTTTCAAAAAGAATGGGACAGAATTCCTTTCCAAATGCTGTGAGTAGAAGGTTGCTTAAGCCTGGAAGCCTCAGCTACTGCACGGTGTTGTATTTTAGTCAGAGTTATTCACGGGCTTATATTTAGTTTGCTTTTCTGTATTTTCTTTGTTGTAAAGCATGTTTTGCATGTGTTTATTGTATTGTATTGTATTGTATGTGTGTATTGTTTATCCCTACTGAATTTAGCATTTTTGTTAAGATTGCTTTTGTGTGTTTATTACTTATTATCGATGCGCTGTGTTTCTGTGTTCCCTTATGTTCCTTGTGTTTTGTGGGTGGAACCGTCCAAGCGGCAGAGACGCACGCGCATGTCACCAGTGAAGGGCTGCCTTCAGCCTATATACTGTATTGTGAGACTGGGGAGTGGATCCTTTAGTGGATCATTAATGTCTAGAGAGTGCTGTTCTCGGTGGCGCAGTGGTAGCGCTGCTGCCTCGCAGTTAGGAGACCCGGGTTCGCTTCCTGGGTCCTCCCTGCGTGGAGTTTGCATGTTCTCCCGTGTCTGCGTGGGTTTCCTCCGGGCGCTCCGGTTTCCTCCCACAATCCAAAGACATGCAGGTTCGGTGGATTGGCGATTCTAAATTGGCCCTAGTGTGTGCTTGGTGTGTGGGTGTGTTTGTGTGTGTCCTGCGGTGGGTTGGCACTTTGCCCAGGATTGGTTCCTGCCTTGTGCCCTGTGTTGGCTGGGATTGGCTCCAGCAGACCCCCGTGACCCTGTATTCGGATTCAGCGGGTTAGAAAATGGATGGATGGATGGAGTGCTGTTCTCATATTTAATATACGGCTTCTTGGAATTTCCTTTTCTGTTTTTGGATTTGGAGTATAGGATTGCACCCTTTTTGGTTTTTGCATTTTTACCTTGAGTTTATTTTGTGTTCTTCTTTTGTTTATTTTGATACATGCCATCATTTATAAAGATTTTTGAAACTGGACTTGTCTCTCAAGCCAGGAATTTTCACAGTTCTTCTCCCTTGTGTGTTTTTTGTACGTTTTGGAACATTTACAGATACATTTTGAATTTTTGAAAGCAGATCCCCTTTTGAGGCCTGTTTAGGTCACAACTTGCTTGTGGAGTTCTGGGTCAGGCTATTTCTGGGAAGGCTAAGGAGGACCCAGGCCTGTTTAACTGGTCTATTAGATGCTTCACACTTTTCACCATTTTGATAGCATGGGAATCATGGCACACTGATTGAAAGGTTCTCTCTGGTTAAGATTAAGAAGAGCCTAAAGGCAGGAGTTACCTTGTGGGAAAGAAGGCCCTGACTGTGGGATGCTGGATGGATCAGGGTCTTGCCGTATAACAATGCCTACTCAATCATTTTGGTACAATTGGCGGCACTATCCACCTTGTACAGTGAGGAAAAATGAACAATAGTATTACATAGAATGTGTGCATGAAATTACGTTTATAAAATAATTAATGAATAAGGTAAAAGTCAGAGACTCTACGCATTGATGCAGTACCCCCAGTACATTCCCCCCACATCAGCAGCCCCTAAGCACAGTAAGGGAACTTGAGAGAAAATGTTAATGCAAAGCCCAGGCCCAGAGAAAAGTGGCAATCCACCATCTCCACGGCAACAGAGGCCTGTGTTTTAAATGACGGTGCCCCTCAGGCAGCTACTTTCACTTTCTTACTACAATGGCAGGGGGAATTCTGAGGGGATTCACTGGCACCAAATGGGAAAGTACAGAGTCGGGTGCAAAGCAGAGGAAAGTGGTCGTTGAAATGGCAAAGAGTGGATAAATAATATGAACTGCATATTAAATACAAATATCTACATTTGTTTAGTGGGGGGGGACCACTGATATCCGTTTGTTACAGACAAAGATTAGGATGGGCACTCTACAATATCAGGACTGACAAATATGAGGCTCTTAGTCTTTGCTTCTTAGCAGTAGGAAGAAAGCCTTTAAGGTAGGCGGCCCAGCGGCAGCTGCCAGTTTTAGCTCCATTCCCAATTCCCTTTGGAGGCTAGGAAGATGAATCCACCTACATGCTGTCCACTGATGTGATTTTCAGTTTAATGTCCATGCTGGTATGGTCACGGGTTTGAATTCTCAAGACTTATGTCACTGGCTTGTGAAAGTATGGATCTAGGCAGGCACTTGAATTAACCCACAACTGACGGTTTATAGCGTTTTAATCTCATCTCATGTGTACAGAGTACAGTGATATTTTTGCTTGCATGTGTTCGTCATCATACAGCATATTGACACAAGCTTCTAGAAGGACTGAGAGTGAAAAAGTTATTTGAACTGTGTACAAAAAGACAATTTCCATCCATCCATCCATCCTCCAACCTGCTATATCCTAACTACAGGGTCATGGGGTCTGTTGGAGCCAATCCCAGCCAACACAGGGCGCAAGGCAGGAAACAAACCCTGGGCAGGGTGCCAGCCCACCGCAGGGCACACACACACACCAAGTACACACCATGGACAATTTAGAATCGCCAATGGACCTAACTTGCATGTCTTTGGACTGTGGGAGGAAAATTGAAAGGGTCTTAAAATGCTCTGAATCAGTCAGTCTGTCATTTTCCAACCCGCTATATCCTAACACAGGGTCACGGGGGTCTGCTGGAGCCAATCCCAGCCAACACAGGGCACAAGGCAGGAACACACCCCGGGCAGGGTGCCAGCCCACCGCAGGACACACGCACAGACACACCAGGGACAATTTATAATCGCCAATGCACCTAACCTGCATGTCTTTGGACTGTGGGAGGAAACCCACGCAGACACGGGGAGAACATGCAAACTCCACGCAGGGAGGACCCAGGAAGTGAACCCGGGTCTCCTAACTGCGAGGCAGCAGTGCTACCACTGCACCACCGTGCCGCCTACTATATTTGGTAAATAAAGGGTACCAAATATAGTGTCACTCCCAACTGAAAGAAGTTTGTCTAAAAACCTTCATCAATACGATGAAATCAAATGCCACTGTTGTCATCCTTTGTCACTTATTATATTATTTAACCCTTCTCTGATGCTTCTTTGTCTTTCACTTAGAGGGCATCCAAACTTGATTGGGCTGATCTTGTGACCTCCGAACAAGTCACTTCATTTCAAGGCTCCACTCCTACTGACACAAAAGGAGGTGGTCTTCACCTGTAAAGCACCTTCTGTTCCCTACTGAAATGTGTTGTATTTAGGTTTCATTTAAAGCACTTTGGGTTATGACCATGTCACATTAAATGACTTTTCCAGTGATTTTCAGTTGCAGGCTTTATTTACTTAATCTTAGTGAGTTGGGGGCAGTGATTACCACTTGTGTAGTCTGACAACCCCTGTGGCTCACTCCAGCTCGTCCATCAAACATGTTTGACTGTCTTTAGTCACAGAGCCAGGCTGTACGTGCATGTCACTTGACACCCGTGAATGCTCACCTGGAAGTGCATTGCATATAACGTAGTGACGAGGAACAAAGCACGCGAGTGTTTTGGACCTAAAAGACTGAAGAGAGACTCATCTGTCTGATGTCTTGTGTTTTATGTAACACGATAAAAACGATAAAAAGAAAGAAAAGGCAGAGATTGCAGCTGAACTCACCGTACCCATAAACCCTTTGCACATTAACCAGCTCTAACCCAAAGTGAAAAAGCGAAACCAGAAAGAGACAAACTTACTTTTTTTTTTTTGATATCTGTAAATTCGGTCAACTAA
This sequence comes from Polypterus senegalus, assembly GCF_016835505.1. Classification (NCBI taxonomy): domain Eukaryota; kingdom Metazoa; phylum Chordata; class Cladistia; order Polypteriformes; family Polypteridae; genus Polypterus; species Polypterus senegalus. Next base: position 174,620,535 of record NC_053162.1, read on the forward strand.
GTGACCCCAGGATTCGAACATTGTACCGTGTGACCCATGGCACTACTTCATTTGTAACCTCCGATGAAGCAGCTAGCAACTGCATAGCAACCAGTAAGCAAAAGCACGCAAAGCTGTAAAACAATTTGGCATTGCAGGGGAACACAATTACATACGTAGATCAACATACTGTAACAATCCTGATTTAAAATGAAAGTTAGGAATGGCTGCAGCGACCTCAAAAACATATACTGTACAGCTACATAATTCTTGTGAAAAAATAGCCAATCTTTTAAAGTTCAGAAATATCCTAAATGTCAAAAATGTGTCAAAAATAGGAAACTCTGACTAATAGGAGAAGCCCAATGAAGGGTATTAACAAATAAAGAATTTATTTCTTTTTAACAAAAAGAGCACAGCAAGGGAAAATTAAGACTAAAAACGATGCCAAAATTGGTATGTTTAATGTCATGTTTAAGCCAGCATCATTAGCAGGCTTATATTTCAATTTCTTTTTCATGTCCTTCTTGCTCAGTTGTGGTCATTTTGTTATTCCATCCGTCGTTCAATTGGCAGCAGTTTAAGCAAAGATGCTTAGATGTCTCTTCTCCCCACCACCTCCTCCAAATCCTCCAGGGGACTACCAAGGCAGGGGTCTGCCCCAATGTCTCCTCCCGGTTGGACATTCCCAAAACTCCTCTGCAGAGTGGCATCCTAATCAGATGCCCGAACCACCTTAACTGGCTCCTTCTGATGTGAAGTGAAACTAGTTTACCTTTCGGCGCACCTCCTCTGGGCTGGCTCTCCCTTAGTCTAGCTGTTTCGGCCGAGTGGATCACTACATCTAAAAAAGGCAATACAGGGCAAACAAGTCCAGTCCAAAATACAATCACCAGTACCAAAAATTCAGAAAATCCAATAATACAATATAACACTTAACCCATAAACCTCAATGCCAATTAATAGGCAGAGGGTGGTCCTCCGGCTGAATGTCTTGGTGGCCCTGCCCGCTGATATTCTCTTTTAAGGGGACAGGGCACACAACTGAACATAAATACAAGTCATACACATGTAACAAATAATAAAATAACATTCAAAACATCTCATAAGAGGACCAAACACATTACCAATAGCAAAATATACAAACTTATAGTAGAAAAACAACAAAAATATTAAAGTAAACTTTACTTGAGCATGGCTAAACTCTAACACCTGGATTTTTTAAGCAAAAGCCCATTTTCTTGATCGCCAAAACCAAGGACTGGAAATCAAAAAACGCAAAGTCAGAAAACACAGCAAAGATTCTGTTAAACAAGAAAAGCACATACCAACAAGGAAAATTGAAATTACCCAGTCTCGGACACCAGGAAACGTACGGAGCTGACCTTTATAACGCTGACCCCCCAATGCTACCTATAGCTTGACCGAAGACTAGTGATGGGCATTTTGATTCTCTTTACTGATAGGATTCTTTTGAACGACGCAATTAAGTGACTCAATTCATTTGCTTCATATGATTCATCCATAAGAAAAAAGAAAACATTTCAGTTCACCCTTGAATTAATTGCAAATTAATTATTTAAGTATAACATTTGTTTATTAAAATACATGCTGATAATTCATATTGTATAATATTTACCTCTTTGGAAGCTCAAAGCATGAAAATATAATGAAAATGCATCATTAAAAGTGAACAAAAATTGTTCAACTCATTCAAGGGAACTGATTTTGTGCTTAACTTTGCGAATCAAATGAACGAGGATCATGTGACTCATTCTTGGCTAATGATTCAGTTCAAAGTCAAAAGAATCGGGGAATGAAGTATGTCTGGTGCATTCAATGAACTGTAACAAGTATGCACTAATGTAAAGTCAATATTAGAATAATACATTTATAAGGTATAGTTCTGGTGAGTTTTTTGATATGCAGTTTTAGAATGTACGACAGGATTTAAACGTATTAACTTAATATTTTGTTTATATGCTCTGTTTAAAACAATTGCAATGACGAATTGTACAAAACAGACAATTAAAACGTTTTAATCTAGATGTGTGGATTCTGCATTGTACTTGTATGATGAACAAGAGAGTAATCAGTGACAGAGTTCTCATTCTCTAGGAAGAATCCCAATTGAGATGAACAAAAATCATTAATCCAAGGACGATGCTTGCACGTGCTCTGTAAACATTTAAACGAAAGATGCTGACAGCATCACACAAACGCTTCTGCACTCCAGTTGGGGTATACTAAATCGATTTGTTTGTGCTTGCAAATCGAGTCCCATGATTCCCCGAAAAGAGTCGTTCAAAAAGAACAAATTGTTTGTGAATGGTCTATCACTTCGTCACCCACAGCAGCCACTACATCAGTACTGCAAAAACGGGTGTTGTGGACAGACGCAAAATCTTTATAGGACCCCTAAAACAGAATCCCCCCCAAAAAAATTGCAGAAATGAAGGCAGAGAGTAACAGAACCCTTAAAAAAAGAAGTGAAAATAAAGCTAGAAAAAAAACTGACGATTACCTAAGATTGAGACACTGGTTTTGTACCTAGCCTGCTTTCCTACCCCTCTTTTATTTGCCCCTCACAGCCTCATTTCCTGATTGTCGTTATTTCTAAAATAAAAAGCATCCTTCTGGACAGGCTTTTCCATCTGCTTTCAACATCTGCAGTAAAGAGGAAGTTCCATAAGCCTGAAAACGAAAGTTAAGGAAAACGGAGAAAACAAAACAAAATGAAGTGCAGAGTCTACACCTGGGTGTGCGGATCACTCAGTATGACTTCTTCTTTTGGGGTTGAGATGAAAAAAGTCAAATTGCAAACTCCAAACTGCAACGACGCCACTTTCACGTCTTACAAGAGACGTGTCAGCACTCAGAAATCTTTGCGTTTGCACTTCTGAATGCCAGGAAATTAACTTCTTGTTTATAAAAAACAGAAGATAAAAGAATAGCAGACCCATTTTTATGTAATATAGTCGTTTCCATGATTTTTATACAGCTGGAATGAAGGCTTGCGCTGGTTCAAAAGTGAGCCACTGCTGGAGCTGGAGCTAATCAGCGTGTACAGTATGGGAGTAGGATGAGAGGGCAAGATGCTGGGGGCTATCCACATGCGATTTATGTGTGCCTTTACCATTTACTGTCGGTGTAATTTATTGGCAGAAGGGATTACAAATCAGAAAGTTGCAGTTATAAAGGTCAGCAAAGTGTGTAGAACATGGTGAACGATTACTGGGTACCCTGGACTGGTTAGGCCTGAGCCCATTTTCGTGTGGGCAACATTTAGAAGTCTCTGGCTGCTCCATGTCAAGAGGGGATGGTTGATTTGGTTTTTTTTATGGGTTTAAGAATAAGAAACAAGTATGTAAACTTGTACATGTAAACCCTACACAGGGAATGCCCAGGTGCAGAAATGGAGTCCAGGACACTAATAACTGTGCTGCAGTGCCACACCTCAGCATTAAATGAGATACTGTATACTGACTAAATGACTGTGTTCACTTTGCAATTTAATCCCTGCCCTGCGGTGGGCTGGCACCCTGCCCGGGGTTTGTTTCCTGCCTTGCACCCTGTGTTGCCTGGGATTGGCTCCAACAGACCCCCGTGACCCTGTAGTTAGGATATAGCTGGTTGGATAATGGATGGATGGATGGAATTTAATCCCTTGAATTTCTTTTATCATCATCATTTTAAGATTCTCCTCCTAACCTATAAGGCATTAAACGGTCTAGCCCCCCGCCTATTTGAGTGTCTTGCTCCATCGTCACAATCCCCCTCGTGTTCTTAGATCCGCAGATCAGCTGCTCCTCACCGTTCCCAAGGCACGTTTTAAAGCTCGTGGTGAAAGGGCTTTCTCCGTCTGTGCACCCAGGCTCTGGAACTCCCTGCCCTTAGTGGTTAGGGCGAGCCGCTTCAGTCGCCACATTCAAATCTCGCCTAAAAACGCACTTCTTCACATTGGCTTTTAATTCTTAACCTGTTTCATTTTCCACTTGCCTTTTGCTATTTTCTCTATTTTATTTGGTCCCTTGACCTGTTTTTAGTATCTCTGTTTTAATTCTCTCTTAATGTTTATTTTTAATATTTTGCTTTTAGTCCTGCTTGTTGTAACTGTACAGCGCTTCTGTCAGTTGTAATGCTGTGTTTTTAAGCGCTCAACAAATAAATATGGTATGGTATCATCAGTGCCCAGGTATTTAGTGCCATTTTTTTTCCTTTACCCTTTCCCATTAAGACCATGTTCTTTTTTTTTGTTTTACATTGCCCATTGTGGTGCCTTTCACCACACGAGCCTGCTAATCCTCGAAAACTAAAATGAAGACTTAGTTGAAATGCCACACATGTCCAGCAGCCACTCTGAAAAGTTCAAGGAGGCAATTTTCTAGGTGAAGTGTTTACCATTTTTATATGATGGCCTTTGACTCGAACATGATATAACAGATCACTGTGCCAACACCCTTGAATGGGAGGCAGCGGGTCTGGATGGGCCTTAGCTGTTAGTCTCTGAATGGAAGCATGTCCCCTGCTACGCTGCCCATGGCTGGTGCCCACCTTACGCCTGTGATGCTGAACTCAAAGAGCCAGTGAGAAAATCTGCATAGTTAGGAAAGCTGGAAAGACTCATTTATACAGTACCCACTGTACAGTCCTTTATATAGTTATGGAACAGTAAATAGAGATGGGCGAAGTCCATGGCATATGGGAAATTGAAATGAGCACTTGGCTAATCCTAAGAATCACACCAACTTGTGATTGGTGAAGTAACCTATGCAATAAATAGAAAAGAACACAACCAGTAACTTCACAAAAAGCCAAAGTCGAGGGATAGAGATAATTCCCAAGTCACTGAAAATCAAGTTAAATCAGTCATTTGTGATGGAAAGAGTATGGCAGAGCTGTAAATCTGCCGTCCACAAAAACTAAACAAGGCGAGTGAGGAAGGCCACCAAGAGACCTCTGAAAACTGTGGTGGAGTCACAAGCTACAGTGGCTGAGATTGGAGAGACAGTGCAGACAACAGCTGTGCCCGAGGGCTTCATCAGCTGCAGCTGTTTGGGCGACTGGCAAAGAAAACAAAAAACATACTGGACATCCCAGCAGAAGGAACATGGGAGACTCTGAAGTCCGATGAAATAAGGTACTATGGTCTCGTGAGCTTTTTGGCCATCAGACTAAACTCCACGTTACACTGCATATCATCACAAATGGATATCCCTACCATGAAGCATTGTGGTGATACTTCTCTGCAGCAGGTCCCATGAAGGCTTGTGAGGACAAAATATGGGGAAACCCTGGAGGAAAACCTGATGGAGCCTGTAAGAAACCTGTGTGTCAAGAGAAGACAATGAGCCCAAGCTACACAGGAATGGCTAAAAAACAACAATGTAATTATCCTGGAGTCAGAGTCCAGATCTCTGTCCAATGGAGAACTTGTGGAGGACTTGACAAAATGACACCTGACTGAGCTAAGCAGTTTTAGTAAGAAGGATAAAAACTGAAAATCTAATCGAGCACACAGACCCAAGGCTGTCATCTGCCAAATATTGACTTAAAGGGGGTGAATACTTCTGAGGTCAGTTATTGTGTGTTTTCTATTTGTAATTAATTTAGGCAGCATTACAGAAATCTGCTTTCGATTTGACATTAATGAGTCTCCTCTCTGTTAAACCATGTCAAAAAAGCCACGTTCAATCCACTGTGATTCAATGTTGTATAAAGTAAATTAATTACTATTACAATGATAATAACAATAAAACGGGTGGTGAATACTTTATATAGGCAATGTATATAATGTGACAGTATGCAAGCCAGCAAGGTGGTCCCTGGGTGAAAAGGAGAAGGGTGACCATCAAATGGTGCAGTGATAAGAGACGGACCCATAATGAAGCCACAGTAATGTTATGGTGGTTTAAGGGTTTAAGTCCTTGCGTGTCCATGAAGGGAGGCAGGCAGATACAAGTATTTCCTCACTCAGAACACATTGTGGCCCAGAAGTAGCTATACTTTAAGATTGGTTCAGTTGCAAATGGACCTGCAACTGCCAAGAAACAATTCTGGGAGCTGGGCCACAACTATGACTGCCCCTGAAGCGTCTCCACCATGGAATTTCAAGCTGTCCATTGAGCAGTGTAACAAAGGCTAGAGGTAGTGCACCCAGAAAGATGGATACCGGTGATGAATAGGAGATTGATATATAGTAGTCACCTTGTGAAACTCTTACATGAATGTCTCATCTTCATGCAACATGCCACTACTCTCCAGTGAATTGATTAAAAAATGTATCAGTAAATGGGAATTTGCCTCGCTGGATGCCAATTATTTGTATTTCCTCTTCCGTAATATAATTACCTTGATATTTTTTTACAGTTGAAGTAAAAGCCCAGGGAGGTAAATTGCACAATGAGTCTAAGGTGGGCACCACATTGATGCTGATTTGGGTTGCGCGGTATACCAGTACTTACAACATACTGAACAAATGTAAACGGCTGGCACCAGCATGTCAGCCTCGTTAGATCAGGAAGTAACGGTTATTTTTCTACCCCTTCGACGCGCGGGAGACTACACGAAACGTGGGACTAGAAAATGGGACCCCCCTCCCTCCTTTCTACGTAGTGAGCGAGTCCTCCCAAGGACCTCAGCCACAGCCTTGCTTCGACGGGATGAAGATTTAACACGCACTGGATGCTGCAGTTGAGAAGCAGCGCGGAGATCGGCATGATGGCGCAATTGATGTGTTTGGAGGTTGTGCAGTTATCCGCTATTCCCTTTGAAACTATTTTGGCACCGGTACTGAAGTCCGAAAGCTGGTATTGATACTCAAGTCATTGATATGGCGCAGTATACGTTTGGACTTTGGGCACGTGGACCGGCCATTCAACCTAATGGCCACGGTCGACCTGTACAGCTAGGTCCAGTGTGGCAGCAGCACTTACCCACATTACGTCTTCCCACTATTTACCTTTCCTTTATGTTCAGGTTATCCATTAATCCAAATATTTGTGATAAAGAAGTCTGTTTTTGGCTCTTTTGTCGCAGGTAAAGGTGGCCCACAGTGCTGCCCTGTCACAATTCTAACACTCCGTATGGGGCTAATCAAGCACAGGCATAGGAAGGAAAGCTAGCATTTGTACTTCGCATTGAAAAGCAACACCCATCTCTTCCCTCGCCCTAAAAGTGATTATTTTTTATTGTATATACAATAAAATAAAACCACAATTACACCGTGTCACAGGAATGAACATCATCTCCACCCCACTTGCTTATTTATATAGTGCCCATAATGATTCACACCATTATAAAAAGATTTTTATTATAGGAAATTTACTAGACCATCATGGAAGTAACTGCAGCTTTGGTAATATCCATCCAACAGGCTTTATTTACGCAAACCAGTCGTTATTTTACATTTTTATTTCCTTTATATATATATATATATATATATATATATATATATATAAATACACTTTAAGTAAGGTTATGTCAGGTTTGCTTTTCCATGAGCAAAAGAATCCAGCAGTTCTGTGACTGGACCCCGGGGTCCCCTTCCAGGTAGGCTATACCTGGTATACCAAGTAGGTAGGGAAAGAAGAAAAAAACCTGCGCCCCTCACCCAGCACATCTTATATGGCTTCTTTCTGTCCCAGCTGATAGCACTTCTACTGTAAGGTGCTCTTGGATTGACAAAATCCTTGCTCTGTCGAGGTCGCTCAAGACTTTGTTTTATTCACAATACTTAGTACGGAAGGCACTTTATAAACCAAACTTCCTTAATTATGTTTCATAAATCGCCCACCATTTGAACCACACACTAAATCATTTGTCATGTAATTTACTGTGGGGTGATCACTATAAAAGACGCTATATAAGACACTCGTTGGTTGAGTGTTATACCACGTTAGAGTGGGTCTTCTGATCAGATTCTTTGATGACTGATAGGCCCCGCTCACCTCGTCGTTTCCTCGACCCTCTAATCGCCTTAATCGGGCTCAGAGGATGGATGGACGTTTAAATTTACGAATGGGGATTGTGCCTCCTGGCATGTCCCCCTGCGGTGGAGCGCCCAACGTGCCGACGGCTGAATGATAATACGAGGCACCTGCAGCAGCCTCCCCATCACCGGTCCCCACGTCGGCGGTTATGTGAGCACAGCCAGGCGGATGATCCGAGATCGCCAGATATTTTTTAAACCACCTATGCAGATGAGACTCGCGTGACGTATCGTGAAAAAAAAAAGAGAAATAAAAAATCACCATGTTGATTCCATTCTTTTCCTACCCCACCTCCACAAGGAGAAAGCGGCGGACACGAGAGGGAAAGAAACGAAAAGAAGCCGCGGAGTCTCACCAGGTCTTCCAGTATGGAGACTGGAAAATCAAACATGCACATCTTCACCGGCTGAACCAGGGCTTTCTGCAAGCTGAAGAAGGATTTCCCCTCCATTTTCGGCCGCTCTGTCTCATCGTGTTGGCTTGAGACCGAATGCAGTCAAACCTGACATCCCCTCCCTCCCGTCCAAGTGGCAGCCCCCTGATCTTAAGGGATTTCCCGTCAGTGTCGAAGACGCTTAGGCGCTGCCTGCTTTCTTCAAGCGTGCGGCTGCTTGCATGGAAACGACGGCACGTAGACTGCCGGCAGAGGAGCGCGCGTACAGAGTTTCTGATTGATCGGCACAGCAGGACGGGAAAGGGAAATAAGAAGAAAAAAGGGGGCGACGGCCAAGACCCCTCCGTCAGCGGGTTTAAAGGGGATCATATACTCAACAGGCTGCATGCATCCTCTCATCTCCTCCTTCTGAAACTTTTCCCACTTTTATACGGGGTCACAATATTGGGGAAGTTCTCAATCTTTATTCTTCCAAGGCTCCCCAGTGAACTTTTAGAATATGTGAGGGCCCCCTACATGATATGCCCCCTCTTGTTCTTTTCTTGCATTCTTGGCAAAGCTGCCTGTTTTTGAACTTAAATATTAACAAAATCAAATTTGCTGCTAGTGCTTTTACACTGCCACACAATTAAGGATCCGTTTTAAAAACGGCTTGTACATTTTATTAAAGTTTACGTTTGCCTGAACTTCTCATTCATAATGCGACTTTACATTCTTTTTTAGGGATAAATAATAACCAGTGTTCACCCACATGCAGATTTTGTAACTGCAGATATTTCTTGAAAACAAAAGCTGCTTACTTGGCTTAAGGATTTCTTTTTAAATTATGCAGAAAATGACTACTAATTTATGAAAAAAAAGTAATTTTTTAAGTACAAAATCAATCACTGTAGACTTTCTTGACTTAATTACAGAAGCTAATTTGTTATCCTGTAGATGCAGCAGTGGAGCTTCTCTGTTAGTGACAGCAACATTTAACAAAGGCGGAAAAGACGAGGAATTACTATTGGAAAGCAAACAAAGATCTGCAGATGATATTGTCATATTAACAGCAAATGAACAGGACCTTCAAGAGCAACAAATTGTGTTAGACGAAAGCAGAAAAGACCACAGTTTCTTCATAAACAAATATAAGACAAAATTCATGTTGATGGGGAAACTATAAGGCGGACAGAAACTTGGATGGAGAGAAACTCGAATGTGTAGACAAGTTTGTTTACCTGGGTTGCCTGATAATGAAGGACAACGATTCCTCAAAAGAAATCAAGAGAAAAATGGCAGTTACTCAGAGGTCTTTTGCAGCATGGCATACAATTTGGAAAAGTAGCAATATCTCAGTGAAAGTCAAAATACAATACTGGTATAAATGTGTGGGATCTCTACATTACTTCAGGCCTGTAAAACATGGACATTAAAAAAGGACATTTATAGACTGAATGTGTTTGAAATGAGGAAGATTCTGAAAATCGGACTGAGACAAAAGGTGACAAATGAAAGAATCTGAAAATGAGAAAGAACTATTTGTGAAATTATTAAGGAAAGGAAGTTGGGTCTGTGGATGGGAGATGAGAGGCCAATTGGAATGATGATAGAGAGAAAAAGTAATTGTGAAAAGCGAATAGGAAGATCAGCAAAGAGATGGATTGGTGACATCAAAGTATGTTCATTGGTAATTAAAATAGCTAAGGATAGAAAAAGATTCTGCAAACCATCTGGAAAAGAATGAAAAGCACCCTCACCCTCCACAGTTCCTAGATGGATTACAGAGGATCTCTAGATGTGGAAATGCAAAAACGTTCTTCTATCCACATACAACAATCAAGTTGGGGGAAATTACAAAATAATCTTGTGGAGTAGTGGCCAGCCATGACACCTTTACAGCTTTAAAAAGTGAGCGTCGCGTGTAGTCGACCTACCATCTCCTTCGTGAGACTGTCCTTTCTGGCATCATGCTGAAATGCTAAATCTCTTTATGGCAGTGTGGCATGTCACCTTCTATTAACTGCAAGCAGTCCAGAAAAAAGGTAAGAAAAGTACCATCGAACCTTTCTTATCCCTTTAATCTGTTTTTAACATTTGACTTGTAAGCAGTCGCTCCTTTTTAAAACTGAAAGAGAAATATTTTTATTTCTTGATGCTCAATCAGTTAAACTTTTTTTCCTTGGGTTACAATGCACAGAAGAAAAAAGGAAAAAAGAACAGCAAGATTAAATTTAATGGCTTTTAAGAATCATATTTTAATACCTGTTAATAAGAAATAATCTACTCTCTCTATATATATATATATATATTCATCCATCCATCCATTTTCTAACCCGCTGAATCCGAATACAGGGTCACGGGGGTCTGCCGGAGCCAATCCCAGCCAACACAGGGCACAAGGCAGGAACCAATCCTGGGAAGGGTGCCAACCCACCGCAGGACGCACACAAACACACCCACACACCAAGCACACACTAGGGCCAATTCAGAATCGCCAACCCACCTAACCTGCATGTCTTTGGATTGTGGGAGGAAACCCACACAGACACGGGAGAACATGCAAACTCCACGCAGGGAGGACCCGGGAAGCGAACCCGGGTCTCCTAACTGCAAGGCAGCAGCGCTACCACTGCGCCGCCACCATGCCGCCCCTATATATATATATATATATATAGCTGCGGTGGGTTGGCGCACTGCCCGGGGTTTGTTTCCTACCTTGCACCCTGTGTTGGCTGAGATTGGCTCCAGCAGACCCCCATGACCCTGTAGTTAGGATATAGCGGGTTGGATAATGGATGGATGGATATAGATATATATATGTAATCCTAACCCTAAAAGTGCAACAATTTTGGGCAAAGTTTTTATGTGACTTTTTTGTCACGCTTTAAATTGGGCTTATTGTAAAACTTATAATATATACTCGTACATGTTTGGCATCATTCTTTTCAGAATTTATCAACCTTTAACGTGATATTGTTAGATTTTCAGATTCTTATTCTGTTTTTAAATTATAAACTAAAAAATATCAAGAACTCACGTCTTGCAAGGGTAAGACTTTGTGTCAAGAGATTTAACCAGGCCCGCCCGGGCCCAGAAATAAAATACAAAGAGTAGGACAGCTTCTGTACAGGCTTTTAAATGTTCGAAGTGCCGCATGAGATGCAGATCAAGCCAGCAGCTGATTGAGCAAAGAGGAGGTAAAAAAAAAAGCTTTATTTGTTTCCCATTGTATCACCGTCTAAGAGGGTCTTTCAGAGGAGCGACTGCATCTCTTTGGGGTACGTTCAACCCCCTTCTTCACAACACCAGTGGCAGAGACACGAAGTGGCTGGCACATAGCACAGGCCATGGGGGTTGGCAAGCGAAGCAAGCAGGGGGCAAACCACTTAGTAAAGAATATATAAAGAATAATAAATAAATAATTAACAGTTAATACAAAATAAAAAAAAATAATTGTAAGCAGCCTGTTCCCATTCTAACTACAGGCTGGTAGCTGTGGTACACTGTGCTGCATTGATACACATGAGTGGACACAGAAGATGCACTTCAATATGGAAGACTATTCATGCTAAAATTAAATGCAGCTCAATGTGTTAACTACATTGGCAATCATATGCATGTGGTGCATTTCATTAATGTCAGTAAATGTAAAGTATTACACATAGGAAGTAAAAATGAGGTTTGAATACACAATGGGAGGTCGGAAAATCGAGAGTACACCTTATGAGAAGGATTTAGGGGTCGTGGTGGACTTCAAGCTATCAACTATCAGACAGAGTTCAGAAGCCATTAAGAAGGCTAACAGAATGTCAGGTTATATAGCGCCTTGATCTGTGAATTACAAGTCACAGGAGGTTCTGCTCAGTCCTTATAACACAAAGGTGAGGCCTCATCTGGAGTACTGGGGGCAGTTTTGGTCTCCAGGCCACAAAAAGGACATAGCAGTGCTAGAGAAGGTCCAGAGAAGAGCAATGATGCTGATTACGGGGCTACAGGGGTTGAGTTATTAGGAAAGAATAAAAGAGCTGAGCCATTAAAGGAGATGAAGAGGAGAAATGATTGAAGTGTTTAAAATTATGAAGGGAAATAGTCCAGTGGATCGAGACGGTGAGTTTAACATGAGTTCATCAAGAACACGGGGACACAGCTGGAAACTTGTGAAGGGTAAATTTCACACAAACATTAGGAAGTTTTTCCTCACACAAAGAACGATAGACACTTGGAATAAGCGACCAAGTAGTGTGGTGGACAGTAAGACATTAGGGACTTTCAAAACTCGACTTGATGTTTTTTTGGAAGAAATAAGTGGACAGGACTGGCGAGCTTTGTTGGGCTGAATGGCCTGTTCTCGTCTGGAGTGTTCTAGTGTTCTAATTTTCGTCTCAGTTGTGGTCGGACGCCCAGGAGGACCAGAGGAGGGCTTGTGCCTCCTCCAGACCGCAAGGGGGCGATCGCTCTGGTTGTATTGGGGGCCACGGGTAGAGGGCTTGGAAGCCCAACCCTGTAGGGGCCAGTGGCCACCGCCAGGCGGTGCCCAGGTGCCTGAGGAACCATGGAGCCCAGCACTTCCGCCACACTGGGGTGTGGCTACAACTGATTGCCAGGAAGCAGCTGGAGCCCATCCAGGTTCCCATATAAGGGGCCGCCTCCCTTCAGTCGATAGTGGATGTCGGGTGGAAGAGGACAGAGCTGGCGAGAGGACGGGAGGCGGTCAAGAGAGAGGCACGGTGACTGAGAGTGTGGCCTGGACTTTGGGGAATCGGTGCAAGAGGTCCTGGGGTTTGCAAGTGCACTGAACTGTATATAGTATTGTAAATAAACGGTGTGTGGTGGAACCATGTTGCCCGTCTGCCTGTGTCCGGGTCCCAGTTCACACAGTTTAAAATGCAATACAAAAGCACAATGCATATTAACTCATGTCCATAGATTGTGTTTCATAACTAATAGCAAAGCAAACTTATTGCATTTTGCTTAGCGCCCACTCCGAATTAATTGCATTTTGATTTGAGACCACATGCCAAAAGTGATGGTAATCAAAGGACCAATCAGCATCAAAATGGGGTAAGGGGTGTCACCAGTTCTCCTTTGGGCTTCTTTTGTTATTAAAGAGCATTTTGAAAATTAATCTTTCATTTTTATTAACCTTCTTTGTTTTCTCTATCTCAGAGATGGGCACATCCACTTGTGTGGTTTTTGCAACAGTTTTTTAGGACTTAGTGCCAAGGAACTCTCCACACTGGCACCCTATCCAGGTGGTGTTCCTGCAATGCGCCCTTTGTTTGCAGAGGGTAGGCACCAGCTTCCCCACAACCCATCTCAGGTTAAGCAGGTTGGAAATGCATTAATGGATGACTGATACTAAATCACCATTGGCGGAATCAGCATATGGGTCAGGGGGTGCCCAGCCCAGGGCCCACTCAGCCTCTTAGAAACCAAACATCTGCAACCCAAACTCACCCATCAATGGAACACAACTACAAACCATCGTCCACAACTAAAGCACCCGCACCCCACTCCACTCTCTCTGGTAACCACCCTACACAAATGAAACACAACTCACCCCCTGAAACTGGTTACCCCAATACATTAATAAAGTGTGTGGTTGATAGGGGAGCCCACTAATGAGTTTGCTCTTCCCTGTTCAAAACGTCTGCTCTGTCACTGCAGATCACAGAGTTGTTCCCTTCACTTTCCCTGTCTAACCCAATAATGTACTCTGATTGTGGATCAATAGGAATGCAAATGGCTGACCAGGAATGCCAGTCCACCACAGACTGCACAAATACAGCCACACAAAGTCACACCGCATAGGTTTCTTTTGAATTATGCGAAGAAACACACACCGCCTCGGGGACAACATGGAAGATGAGGACTTCCCAGTTCTGTGAGATGGCTGCCTCTTGCTGCGTTTTCAAGTTATCTGACAGACGGGAAATATGAGTTTCCCAGTGGGAAATGTGCACGTGAACGCCCTTCAGACTGGGAGCTCCTGGTGAGACAATTTGGAGATAACAATGCTACTCGAATTAGCTCAGTTGTGAGGCAACATTGTACATTTACCTCATTCAACAATACAAAACAGCAAAGTAATAACCGGGTTGGCAAGAAATAGCATTTTTGTGGTCAGTTAAACACATTGAATAATGTAGGCTGCTTTTTGTTTTCACAAAAAAACAAAATAAGAGCTAATCGAATTGGAGATGTCGCAAGTGGGAACTCAGAAAATCCCCATAGCAGATGAAGGCCAATAGTGTTGAGCTACAGACCAATCAAATTACACACATCTGATAACGTTTAAAGGGCAGCACGGTGGCGCGGTGGGTAGCGCTGCTGCCTCGCAGTTAGGAGTCCTGGATTTGCTTCCCGGGTCCGCACTGCATGGAGTTTGCATGTTCTCCCCGTGTCTGCGTGGGTTTCCTCCCACAGTCCAAAGACATGCAGGTTAGGTGCATTGGCGATCCTAAATTGGCCCTAGTGTGTGCTTGGTGTGTGGGTATGTTTGTGTGTGTCCTGCGGTGGGCTGGCACCCTGCACGGGGTTTGTTCCTGCTTTGTGCCCTGTGTTGGCTGGGATTGGCTCTAGCAGACCCCCGTGACCCTGTGTTCGAATTCAGCGGGTTGGAAAATGGATGGATGGATATTTTAATACCTGTTAATAAGAAATAATTAACTATATATATATACAGTAACTATGGTGGGCTGGTGCCCAAACCGGGGTTTGTTTCCTGCCTTGCACCCTGTGTTGGCTGGGATTGGCTCCAGCAGACCCCCGTGACCCTGTAGTTAGGATACGGATGGATGATAACGTTTAGCTGCCTTTGTATTGTAGCGGGGCTACATAATAATAACTATTTGGGTTTTGTCTGTGCTGAGTGCGTTTTGTTTTCATCGTCCCGTTTACTGTCCATTATGTGTGCATCAGTAAATGTTGTCCCCGTAAGTGAAGAGGGGAAGGATGATGGAGAGAGACCGCAGCCCCATGACGGAAATCACCAGTTAAACTCACCAGGTACATCCGGGACATTCTGTATTTAAAAAAGAGGAGTGAAGGCGAGAGAAAACAGGAGGAGAAACGAGACAATTTATCTGTTCACTTACAAACACATCACTGCCGTTTACTGCATCATTCCACTGCTTGCTTTTTCAACATCACGACAGCCAGAGCCGAGAAACCCCGGGGTTCAGATTCATACCAGCCATTGCTAGGACTTTTCACGGTGAGGTCGTTTTGTTTTCGGGAAGGAGCGCAATAACACTACAGCCAGAATCAACACTGGGAGACATTTTTTGGACTCATTTCTCACCGCATTTTAATTGCTGTGTTTAACTAATCTGTGTTTGTATTTGTATTCTGTGTTTTTATTAATTATATAGGGGAAAGGGAGGGTGTTTTGTACTTATTGGTATATTCGTGTTTTATATAGTAACTAGTCACAGGTGTCATTGGGATAGTGGGATTTTGTGCACACATATATATGTTACTGAATATTTGTCTGTCCTTGTTTATAGTTATATTTATCATTTACAATATATCCATGTGTGGAACGGTGGCGCAGTGGTAGCTGCTGCCCCAAAGTTAGGAGACCCGGGTTCGCTTCCCGGGTCCGCACTGCATGGAGTTTGCATGTTCTCCCTGTGTCTGCGTGGGTTTCCTCCCACAGTCCAAAGACATGCAGGTTAAATGTATTGGCGATCCTAAATTGTCTCTAGTGTGTGTGCATGCGTGCGTGTGCCCTGCCCGGGGTTTGTTTCCTGCCTTGCGCCCTGTGTTGGCTGGGATTGGCTCCAGCAGACCCCTGTGACCCTGTAGTTAGGATATAGCGGGTTTGCTTTTACATATCTGTCTACTGTTTGCTGGTTATTTCGTACAACTTGTAAAGAGTGTATGGCTTGTTATCAGAGCAAGAAGCCTCAGGTGATCCAAGGAATAGTCTTGGTAGTGTAGTGGCCGGTCTGGGTAAGGGGTCGGCCATCACAGCATTACACGTCTGTCATGTCACATGACACACACACTCATTTCAAGGCGTACCTCAATGGCACTATCATTAAGATTTGGGTTTTGGACGAGTAATGATGACTATGAAATAGACATGCATAGTAGTGGCCTTGCTATGTAGTGCTGCAGGATCCCTTACTGGGCGAGTCCTTTAGGATATAAGAGAAGACCTCTTGCCTGAATTACCTGGGAGCAGAGACCAGTAGGCCCCACCCTTTCTAGTCACATGTCGTCATGACCTACTATAAAAAGAAGAGCCAGCAAACACAGAGCCAGTTCATTTCTGCTCCGCTCGCCTTGATAACTGGGGAAAACCACCATGATATTACAGGAGAAGAATAGGGAGATGAGAACTGCTCTGGAGACCACCAATCCATCCATTATCTTTCTAGACCTGCTGTATCCCAGCAAGAATAGGGTGCAAGGCAGGAATAACCCCTGGACAGGGCGCTAATCCATCCCAGGTGACCTGGAGACCTACTGGACATGATAAGGCCAGAAAATGTGTTTAAAGAGAACTTTAAAGGTAACGTTTGTTGACTTGATGGATGGGAAACATTTGGCAGGAGTTTGCGTTCTTGTTGTCCAAGTGACATCCCCACTGATCACAATGAAAAAAAATCAATTTATTATGTATCAAATTTTGTACCCATCTGTTACATTGTGCTTGACGTGTTTATTTATAATATAGTGTGCACATTTCCAGATCATCAGGTTATGCTTTATAAGGTGCCGTTCACGGTGAATACAAAAATAACATGGCCACACGCAGCAATGCATGTTTTTACAGTGAGTGTGTGGGCAGGTGCTGCTATAAGGTGTGCAATTGTATATTGTCAGCCGCGTAATCTTTATCACCTTTCATAGTGAATGAAGTTTCATGGATATTTAATGGCACAGCGCGATTTACAACTGGGCTTTTTTCTGTTGTGGGAGGGCTGTAACACCATATTGTTAACACGGAGGATTACAAACAAATGGATTAAGTCATCAAGTAGTGTGGTGGACAGTTAGACATAATAATAATAATAGTAATAATGATAAAACAAAATGTATATAGCGTCTTTCCCACGCTCAAGGAGCTTCACAGAGTCTCATAAAGAAACAGCAGGTATATGTAACATTGGATACAGATGTTTCCTGAATAGAACATTACAACAGATAGATACAGGATATACAAAGGCATTAAATAGAATAAAAGACAATAAAAAAGAGTAAAATGCTAGATTCAATACTAAAAGAAAGCCTAGCAAAGAACATCCTTTGTGATATAACGCAACACAAATTATGCTGAGCATCTGGACAGAGAGGAAGACTGAAAGAGGGGGCAGAATATCAGGTTAAGTTAAAAGTCTTCCTGAACAGATGAGTTTGAAGTTGTTTTGTAAAAGAATTAATGGAGTCGGCTTATCTAATTAATTTCGGGAGGTCCCTCCAAAGTCTGGGCGCTTTACACCTAACGGCTCTGTCACTCACAGAGTACAGGCTAGTATGGGGCACAACGCAACAGGATTGCTAGAATCAGAGGACCTTAGTGGGTGAACAGGAGCAGAGTGATGGAGAAGATCACGGATGTAGTCCGGTGAAAGGCCATTTAAAGCCTTTAGGTTAATAACAGAGTTTTATATTCTGTGATTCATTTTCACAAAAATAAGCACTGTAGAGATTCCCAAAAGCAAATAAGGCCCCAAACCGATATGATATGCAAGAGGCAAAGGCAAAAACCCGAGCACAGTTTCAAAAGAATTCAAAAAGTGACAAAGAACACAATAACAATATTCTCAAGAGAAAGTCACCACCACGACCACATTCAGACTGAATCACAAGGGACTCGGAGTTGTCCTCGGCCTGTCCAGTGACAGTGATGGGCAGGTGGCCCACTTCTTGGGGAGCTACCCACAAAACTCATGGGACACAACAGACTACATATTGACATAAAGAGACTCAACAATGAGCACCGATAATATAGAATATTAGTAAAATAAACATAAAAACGACATTTGAACCCCAGTCAGGGGAAGGACCCTGCCTGAAATATAACAGTTGTCAGCCTTACAACTAAAGACAAAATCAAACCTGTTTGAGGGGTGAGTCACTAGTTGGACCGAGTCTCTGGGTATGCCACATTACACAACCGGCTTCATGGGAGTGCCATGCCAACTGCCACCGACTTGCTAAGATTAAGTAAATGAAGGTTACGACTGGAAATATCATCTAATGTGACGCGAGCTTAAGAAGAACAAGGAACACAGGAAAACATTAGGCTCATCTGTCTGGTGTCTCATGTTTTATGTATAGGGTGCTCCAGATTTAATTATGCAATTTTCATTACGCTAGAACTTATTTATTACATAGAAAATCACCCGAAAAGTCCCGGACCATCGTGAAGTATGCAAACCAACGAGATGAAGAATCGTCTTTGCCCCAAACTGGAACCAGTCATCCAGACGATCTGGATCTGCATAATTAGATCTGGACCACCCTGTACTTCAACAGAGAGAGAGGTTG